>NC_136900.1:6819610-7152110 GCF_949152265.1 Phoxinus phoxinus | reverse complement strand
TTTAGGCATTTTGGTTCCTTTTCACACAACCAGAGAATGACTAAGGGGAGAACTGCCACTCCCAGTAAACTTCCGGCTTCTGAACTGGTTGCAGTTCCACTCTGGCTCTACATGAGGGCGCTCACAGGACGAGTGCAGAATGAATGGAGGTCTATGGAGCTATACCCCTCAAAATCCACTTTTCTCAGGATATAATTTTTTGTCTAGTAATTTGAATGTTGTATTCGAAAGGAGATGCAAAGAAATTAGATTTTTTAGAGTCACTTATTTGCTTTAAAAAGTCTTTTAAAATATCAATGACGTCATACACATCGTACGGCCAGATATACTGCTTTACGGCAATCCTTCAGTCACACAACACACAACACAGCGGACACAGATAAACACACAACACAGCGGACACAGATAAACACACAACACAGCGGACACAGATAAACACACAACACAGCGGACACAGATAAACACACAACACAGCGGACACAGATAAACACACAACACAGCTGACAGAGGAACACACACAACACAGCTGACACAGGTACACACACAACACAGCGGACACAGGTAAACACACAACACAGCGGACACAGGTAAACACACAACACAGCGGACACAGGTAAACACAACACAGCTGACACAGATAAACACACAACACAGCGGACACAGGTAAACACACAACACAGCTGACACAGATAAACACACAACACAGCTGACACAGGTAAACACACAACACAGCGGACACGGGTAAACACACAACACAGCGGACACAGGTAAACACACAACACAGCTGACACAGGTAAACACACAACACAGCTGACACAGGTAAACACACAACACAGCGGACACAGGTAAACACACAACACAGCGGACACAGGTAAACACACAACACAGCTGACACAGGTAAACACACAACACAGCGGACACAGGTAAACACACAACACAGCGGACACAGGTAAACACACAACACAGCGGACACAGGTAAACACACAACACAGCGGACACAGGTAAAAACACAACACAGCTGACACAGGTAAACACAACACAGAGGACACAGGTAAACACACAACACTGTAAACACGCAACACAGCGGACACAGGTAAACACACAACACAGTGGACACAGGTAAACACGCAACACAGCGGACATAGGTAAACACACAACAAAGCGGACACAGGTAAACACACAACACAGCGGACACAGGTAAACACACAACACAGCAGACACAGGTAAACACACAACACAGCGGACACAGGTAAACACGCAACACAGCGGACACAGGTAAACACACAACAAAGCGGACACAGGTAACACACAACACAGCGGACACAGGTAAACACACAACACAGCAGACACAGGTAAACACACAACACAGCGGACAAAGGTAAACACACAACACAGCGGACACAGGTAAACACACAACACAGCGGACACAGGTAAACACACAACACAGCGGACACAGGTAAACACACAACACAGCGGACACAGGTAAACACACAACACAGCGGACACAGGTAAACACAGCACAGCGGACACAGGTAAACACAGAACACAGCTGACACAGGTAAACACACAACACAGCGGACACAGGTAAACACACAACACAGCGGACACTGGTAAACACACAACACAGCAGACACAGGTAAACACGCAACACAGCGGACACAGGTAAACACGCAACACAGCGGACACAGGTAAACACGCAACACAGCGGACACAGGTAAACACGCAACACAGCGGACACAGGTAAACACGCAACACAGCGGACACAGGTAAACACGCAACACAGCGGACACAGGTAAACACGCAACACAGCGGACACAGGTAAACACGCAACACAGCGGACACAGGTAAACACGCAACACAGCGGACACAGGTAAACACACAACACAGCGGACACAGGTAAACACAACACAGCGGACACAGGTAAACACACAACACAGCGGACACAGGTAAACACGCAACACAGCGGACAGAGGTAAACACGCAACACAGCGGACACAGGTAAACACGCAACACAGCGGACACAGGTAAACACGCAACACAGCGGACACAGGTAAACACACAACACAGCGGACACAGGTAAACACACAACACAGCGGACACAGGTAAACACACAACACAGCGGACACAGGTAAACACACAACACAGCGGACACAGGTAAACACACAACACAGCGGACACAGGTAAACACACAACACAGCGGACACAGGTAAAAACACAACACAGCTGACACAGGTAAACACAACACAGAGGACACAGGTAAACACACAACATTGTAAACACGCAACACAGCGGACACAGGTAAACACACAACACAGCGGACACAGGTAAACACGCAACACAGCGGACATAGGTAAACACGCAACACAGCGGACACAGGTAAACACGCAACACAGCGGACACAGGTAAACACACAACAAAGCGGACACAGGTAAACACACAACACAGCGGACAAAGGTAAACACACAACACAGCAGACACAGGTAAACACACAACACAGCGGACACAGGTAAACACACAACACAGCGGACACAGGTAAACACACAACACAGCGGACACAGGTAAACACACAACACAGCAGACACAGGTAAAAACACAACACAGCGGACACAGGTAAACACACAACACAGCGGACACAGGTAAAAACACAGCACAGCGGACACAGGTAAACACACAACACAGCGGACACAGGTAAACACACAACACAGCGGACACAGGTAAACACACAACACAGCGGACACAGATAAACACACAACACAGCGGACACAGGTAAACACACAACACAGCTGACACAGGTAAACACACAACACAGTAAACACGCAACACAGCGGACACAGGTAAACACACAACACAGCGGACACAGGTAAACACGCAACACAGCGGACACAGGTAAACACGCAACACAGCGGACACAGGTAAACACACAACACAGCGGACACAGGTAAACACACAACACAGTGGACACAGGTAAACACACAACACAGTTGACACAGGTAAACACAACACAGAGGACACAGGTAAACACACAACACAGCGGACACAGGTAAACACACAACACAGCGGACACAGGTAAACACACAACACAGCGGACACAGGTAAACACACAACACAGCGGACACAGGTAAACACACAACACAGCAGACACAGGTAAACACACAACACAGAGGACACAGGTAAACACACAACACAGCGGACACAAGTAAACACACAACACAGAGGACACAGGTAAACACACAACACAGCTGACACAGGTAAACACAACACAGAGGACACAGGTAAACACACAACACAGCGGACACAGGTAAACACACAACACAGCTGACACAGGTAAACACAACACAGAGGACACAGGTAAACACACAACACAGCGGACACAGGTAAACACACAACACAGCGGACACAGGTAAACACACAACACAGCGGACACAGGTAAACACACAACACAGCGGACACAGGTAAACACACAACACAGCGGACACAGGTAAACACACAACACAGTTGACATAGGTAAACACAACACAGAGGACACAGGTAAACACACAACACAGCGGACACAGGTAAACACACAACACAGCGGACACAGGTAGACACACAACACAGCGGACACAGGTAAACACACAACACAGCGGACACAGGTAAACACACAACACAGCAGACACAGGTAAACACACAACACAGCGGACACAGGTAAACACACAACACAGCGGACACAGGTAAACACACAACACAGCGGACACAGGTAAACACACAACACAGCAGACACAGGTAAAAACACAACACAGCGGACACAGGTAAACACACAACACAGCGGACACAGGTAAAAACACAGCACAGCGGACACAGGTAAACACACAACACAGCGGACACAGGTAAACACACAACACAGCGGACACAGGTAAACACACAACACAGCGGACACAGATAAACACACAACACAGCGGACACAGGTAAACACACAACACAGCTGACACAGGTAAACACAACACAGAGGACACAGGTAAACACACAACACAGCTGACACAGGTAAACACACAACACAGCTGACACAGGTAAACACACAACACAGCGGACACAGGTAAAAACACAGCACAGCGGACACAGGTAAACACACAACACAGCGGACACAGGTAAACACACAACACAGCGGACACAGGTAAACACACAACACAGCGGACACAGATAAACACACAACACAGCGGACACAGGTAAACACACAACACAGCTGACACAGGTAAACACACAACACAGTAAACACGCAACACAGCGGACACAGGTAAACACACAACACAGCGGACACAGGTAAACACGCAACACAGCGGACACAGGTAAACACGCAACACAGCGGACACAGGTAAACACACAACACAGCGGACACAGGTAAACACACAACACAGTGGACACAGGTAAACACACAACACAGTTGACACAGGTAAACACAACACAGAGGACACAGGTAAACACACAACACAGCGGACACAGGTAAACACACAACACAGCGGACACAGGTAAACACACAACACAGCGGACACAGGTAAACACACAACACAGCGGACACAGGTAAACACACAACACAGCAGACACAGGTAAACACACAACACAGAGGACACAGGTAAACACACAACACAGCGGACACAAGTAAACACACAACACAGAGGACACAGGTAAACACACAACACAGCTGACACAGGTAAACACAACACAGAGGACACAGGTAAACACACAACACAGCGGACACAGGTAAACACACAACACAGCTGACACAGGTAAACACAACACAGAGGACACAGGTAAACACACAACACAGCAGACACAGGTAAACACACAACACAGCGGACACAGGTAAACACACAACACAGCGGACACAGGTAAACACACAACACAGCGGACACAGGTAAACACACAACACAGCGGACACAGGTAAACACACAACACAGTTGACATAGGTAAACACAACACAGAGGACACAGGTAAACACACAACACAGCGGACACAGGTAAACACACAACACAGCGGACACAGGTAGACACACAACACAGCGGACACAGGTAAACACACAACACAGCGGACACAGGTAAACACACAACACAGCAGACACAGGTAAACACACAACACAGCGGACACAGGTAAACACACAACACAGCGGACACAGGTAAACACACAACACAGCGGACACAGGTAAACACACAACACAGCAGACACAGGTAAAAACACAACACAGCGGACACAGGTAAACACACAACACAGCGGACACAGGTAAAAACACAGCACAGCGGACACAGGTAAACACACAACACAGCGGACACAGGTAAACACACAACACAGCGGACACAGGTAAACACACAACACAGCGGACACAGATAAACACACAACACAGCGGACACAGGTAAACACACAACACAGCTGACACAGGTAAACACAACACAGAGGACACAGGTAAACACACAACACAGTAAACACGCAACACAGCGGACACAGGTAAACACACAACACAGCGGACACAGGTAAACACGCAACACAGCGGACACAGGTAAACACGCAACACAGCGGACACAGGTAAACACACAACACAGCGGACACAGGTAGACACACAACACAGCTGACACAGGTAAACACACAACACAGCGGACAGGTAAACACACAACACAGCGGACACAGGTAAACACACAACACAGCGGACACAGGTAAACACACAACACAGCGGACACAGGTAAACACACAACACAGAGGACACAGGTAAACACACAACACAGCTGACACAGGTAAACACACAACACAGCGGACACAGGTAAACACACAACACAGCTGACACAGGTAAACACACAACACAGCGGACACAGGTAAACACAACACAGCTGACACAGGTAAACACACAACACAGCTGACACAGGTAAACACACAACACAGAGGACACAGGTAAACACACAACACAGCGGACACAGGTAAACACACAACACAGCTGACACAGGTAAACACACAACACAGAGGACACAGGTAAACACACAACACAGTTGACACAGGTAAACACACAACACAGCTGACACAGGTAAACACACAACACAGAGGACACAGGTAAACACACAACACAGCGGACACAGGTAAACACACGTGCTAGAAGAGTTTCTGCTAGCGTGTTATGAGCAACAACAACTCAACCTGTAAGAAATCGAAAGGACGTAAGTACTTGTTCATTCAACTTTCGACCTATAAGCCATGTTGAACTTGCAAAACCTACAATCAAATCTGAGATTTCTCAACGGCAATCGGGTGAAAGAGACAAATTTAGCCGTCTAGCTCCATAGACTCCCATTCATTTTGCACTCTGGCGATCATATTTCCATAACTGCACTTCGATTGGTCAGAATTAACGTGCGGGAATAAGAACTCTTGGAAGTAAACAAAGAGGAGGAAAATCCAGCAGACAACACGCCGCTTTTTACTATCTTGCTAAACAAAGCTAAGATGTCGCTGTTCTTTTGAGTTTTTGAAAGTTGGGACCTAATATGGTCATCAGACCAAATTTCTATGAGGCTCCGCACCTCCTCACAACTCCAAATGTGTCCTCAAGCTGCCATGCTAAAAGGGCAAACTGTCAACAAACATTAGTCCTCGTCCCATAATGCACTACGGCAGCTGGTTTAGTCCAAAAATGCGCAGTTCTTTGGCAGTTGGGTCTGTTCACGTTCAGTTTTGGCAGTTGGGTCCGAGGTCGGATCACTTTCTCACCACAAACGAACCGCTCAAATGTGGATTTTTTTTAACTAAATCTAAACGATAAATACCGTTTTGTGGCTCTTTAATGTGTCTGTCAGATCGCTGTAGAGCCTCGGTTAAAGCTGCTCGTGAACCGATCATCTCTTCCTTCTAGTTCATTTATAGCATCAAATAAACATGAATGAACATCTGAAGGAATGTTGTTTTAACCGCGGGAAGGCGTCAGGAAACTCAAGTTCAAATCCTCCCATATTTTTTAATAATAAAAAAAATATTTACCTACAGCTTGAGATTCTCAAACGCTCGTCAGACGGTCCTCACGACCCAGACTGTGTCCACACAGACTCACACACACTCACACACACACACACACACACACACACACACACACACACACACACACACACACACACACACACACACACACACACACACACACACACACACACACAGTTCAGAGCAACAGCTTCTGACTGAACTGATAATACATAGCTCATCTGGACTATTTTCCTGTCGGCCTCTGGTCACAATTGCAACATTTCAAATGGTCACAGTTTCTGCTTTTGTGTTGCAGTGAATGAAGACAGTAATGTGTGTGTGTGTGTGTGTGTGTGTGTGTGTGTGTGTGTGTGTGTGTGTGTGTGTGTGTGTGTGTGTGTTTGTCCTCAGTCATTGCGGCAGTGTGTGTGTGTGTGTGTGTGTGTGTGTGTGTGTGTGTGTGTGTGTGTGTGTGTGTGTGTGTGTGTGTGTGTGTGTGTGTGTTTGAGGACAGTTTTTCTCTTAGCATTCAGACACTGCGCTTCACACACGATGAAGTTATTCCAGCTCTCGCCTCTTTCTGATGCATTTCAATTACATTGAGTTTTCATGCAATTAAAGGATTGTCCTGATCCTGCTGAGGCGAATCGGTTAAATTGAGGGAATATTGCCAGTTTCTGGGGAAAGTACGGCTCGGCTCGGATATTGAACAAAAGTTCCTGTTGTTGAATCTGAATTTAAATTAAATGGGCTTTTCTCCACGGCTGAAACAAGCCTAACGAAGACTCTAACTCAGCGGGAGTTTGTTTAGTGTGTGTGTGTGTGTGTGTGTTTGTGTGTGTGTGTGTTTACTCTTTTATTCAATTGTTTTTTGCTCTTAACTGCTTCCTAAATATTTTGAAACACATAAAATATTTCACTTACTGAACAAACAAATCCTTTTCTTTCACACTACGACTAAGTCTTCTTTAAAACAAACAAAGACTTTAAGAGAGAAAGAGTTGTGCGTGGGGCGTCCCATGAGGGCCTGTAAAAACTGTCAAACTGTAAACAGGGTTAAAATAAAGACTTTCCAGACACTTTTCACATTTTCTTTGCCTGAAAACATTTGAAGTAATACTGTTTGAAGTAAACTTCACACTGTCACGATCAGTGTAAACACACACACGAAGATGAAGATGAGAGTAAATAGGTAATCTTTAATAATCCACACAGTTATTAAAGTCAAAGGGTTAGTTCAGCCAGAAATGTAAACTGTCAGTAATTAATTAGACTTTCCTTCATCTTCGGGACACAAATGAAGATATTTGTTATTAAATCTGAGCGCTGTCTCACTCCTCCATAGGCTTCTATTGTAATTGAAACTTGCCGGCCCAGAAAGTTAGTAATGACAATGTTTAAAATAGTCCGAGTGACTACAGCAGCTCAACCTTAAGTTTATCTTAGGTCTTTAAAGGGATAGTTCACTTTGAAATTAAATTTTGGTATGTTTTAGCTTACCTCAAGGGCATCCAAGATGTAGGTGACTTTGTCTCCGAAGTATTTTCAATTTTGATATTTTTAGGTCAAACCGTTCTTGTCTGACAGTCATATCATGCAGGTCTATGGTCACTGTCTCAAAGAGCACCACAGAGTCCAAATTAAAACAATTCCCCATCGTCCAAATTAAACAATTCCCCATCGTAAGTACACATTGATGGCCTAAGACACGAAACGAGCGGTTTGTGTGAGAAAACGAAAGAAAATACAGTGAGAAAATACAGCCACGTCCAAGTGATCTCAGGGCGCGGGCGCTTCCTTGTGTGTGACGTGTACGCAGACTGGTGCATAGATATGCGTGTTCAGACCTTTATTTTGAAATAGTGATGAACATGAAAAATCATGAAAGAATGGTAGAAACATCAGTTTGAGAGTTCAAAAGATAGCATCCATTCAAATATTTTAGAAAAAAAGGTCTGAAAATGTTTTGAATATAAAGAAAATAATAATAGATTCACCATTTGTGATATGGCGGCGAGCTATAATGCACATACGGGATCTTCTTGTGTTTCTTAGAGGTTGAATTCATTTCAAAATCTGCCAGACTTCCAATACTACTTCTGAATAGGATGTCTACTTCATAAATTGTATGAAAATTGTAAAAAATAATGGTTCAGATCACTCAAACAACATATGGAAATGTAGGCGCCCTTATTATGGAGTATGAGGTCTCTGCAGAGCAACAAAAGGCGTGCCTCAATTTTGGGGCGTTTTCCAACTGGGTAGGCGCTTTACAACCTCTCTGCCTGGTTTGCTAAAACTTGAGTGGGCGATTACTAATACTAGAAAACGCTTTTCCCATCAGATATGAGTGATAAAGTGATAAAGCGAGAAAGCGGTGAAATGAGGAGAGAGATCACTGTCCTGCATATGGATGTAAAGTGGATTTTTGTAAATTCTCATTTTGTCTAAGTTAACGTTTTAATTAGTTTGTGTAAATTTGCTTGCAACATGATTAAGTTAGACAGGAAAAGCTCCAAGAGGTCTGCCACTTACAATCTATCTCTAACCATTATTAGCAAACATTCGCTAACTTTTTGGTGCATAAGTTTGTTACTTTAGTGTTGATAGTGGTAGTTTGCTTATTTTTTTCCTGTCGGCGTATTCTAATATAAAACAAAAAAGCTTGTCAGACTAGAAAACAATAGTTGTAAACAAATGTTAATGGGCTATTCCACCGAATAGGTGGCATTTATGTCCCCAGGACATTATGGCCCGGTTTCACAGACAGGGTTTAGCCTAAACCAGGATTAGTCCATAGTTCAATTAGGACATTTAAATAATTTTCATTAACATGCTTAGAAAAAAAACATTACTGGTGTTCATCTTGAGACAAAACAAAGGCACTGATATATTTAAAGATCAGTCAGTGCAAGTTTATTTCAGTTGGAACAGCTCAGACTTACATTTTAGTCTAGGACTAGGCTTTAAAATTGTTTGTGAAACGGGGGGGGGGGGGGTTTGGGTATAGGTAGGCAGCGAGATCAGCTCACTAGTCAATGTTCAACACTCTTCATTATATCAGTGCAAGCATTAATACCTCACATGTGTAGTCAAACCTATAGACTAACATAATGGATGAATTATAACATGTAAAATGATTATGTACAGAGGAGGAAACTTTTTTAAAATTAAAATGGATGAATTTGTTGTCTATTGAGCACATCACAATTCAGCGGAGAGGACAAGAGCCTCAACCACAGCGCTACCTTGCAGATACTCATTTATTCACATGCCCCTTCTGCACATCTCAAATATGTAAACCCAGACAGTATCATCAAATAGTGGCCCATATAGCTGGGCATAAAATAAGAGCAACTGAATATGGAGGTGAGTGTACTGTATATGCATATCTTATAAATGTGTATTAAACATTTTTTTGTCTACTAACATGGCTATTTTCAATTTTGCTTTAGACTATGTTATATACAGCTGTGGCCAAAAGGCCAAGCATTTTCACTGCTGTCAGTGTCCACAGACCTACATAAATAAAGCAGCACCTGATCCACCACACCATCCAGCAGCTCCTCCAGTGATTAAAAGAAAGCAACTCACTGTGAGGTGTCTTCCCATCTCGGGTGCCAGGGCATTGGATGCTGTGTGTGAGTCTGCTTTAATGTTGCGATACATAAACACACAATACCAATTGTTGTGCAAACTGAAATCAACTGGAAGGCATTCAGTGAAAATTTCAGAAACCTGTACTGGGTTCCGTACAGTCTATCCAGATGTCTCCATTGTGAGACTGCATACAAAGACTGTGGTGAAGGCTACAGAGGAAGAGGGCAAAGAGGTGTGATGCAGGGGCTCTACGGCTCGGATGACTTCCTAGGATACTGCGGACACGACTGTTTCTATGAGGCTGGAGGAAGCATCTAATGTTTGAACTTGCCACATTTATTGCTTATTTTATTTTATTGGATTCTCTCTCTTTTACTATTACATTAAAGCTACACTGTGTGATTTTTACCCCCATCTAGCGGTAAAAAGGTATATGACCATCCAGTGAATATTAGTTCCCTTTCGTAGTCACTTCGAGTTACGTCGAATGACGACGAATGGGGTTCGCTTAGAAGCCTATCCTCTTCGAACAGTAATAAAACGAGCCAATGGCAAGCAAATGCCATGGGTCTGCTGAATTTGCATAGCGTAACTCCGCCCCACCTTGTGGGTATAAAGGAAGTGAGCCGGCAACATGCAGATATGTTTTCGCTTTCGGAGCCAAGTTAATTCTTCACTCCACAAGCCATTCTGAGTTTCATCTCTGCATTCCTCTTCGAGACGAGCTTCCCTCCAGGTGTTGGTGTGACAGCGAGTTCCAGCGAGTGCACATTCCCTGCGATCTGAGCAGTGATCTGCCAGTGTGTGTGTGTTCTCTCCCTGGTCGCTTCAGCATCTGCAGGGATTTCCTTCTCTCTAAAAGAGCAAGCGCGTGGCACGTCTTTTTAAAGATGCATCGCCCGTGCCCTTCTGGTTGTGGCCACTGGTTATCTGATTTAGATGGGCACAATCGCTGCTTTGCGTGTTTGGGCTTAGAGCACGCTAAAGCAGCGCTTGTAGATGACTCATGTTTCCATTGCGGAAACATGACCATCGCGACACTACGGTCGAGACTCAGTGATCTCGAAAGAGTGAGAGTCCCCTCATCCACACCCCAATCTACCCCCTCTAGTGACAATAGAGCTGGTACTTCGGCTGGTGGCCAGGGTGACCTGAGGGTGACGGTGTGGCAACAACAACCGACGATTCGTCCTCGGGCCACACACCCCTCTCAAGTGACGCAACCCGCGAGCCAACCGGATGATGCGCTCGACCAGTCCCGGCCAACGGTCGCATGGCGCCTCGCTAACAGACATCTGCAGAGCTGCAGGCTGGGCGACAACCAAAACATTCGCCAGATTCTACAATCTCCGAGTGGAGCCAGTGACCTCCAGAGTACTCGCTTCAACCAGCCGGTGCTAGGACCCGCTCAGGTGTCTTCGCTTGCTCGCCATTCCACTCCACGGACTGGATACGTGCGATATTTTCCTCAGGTGAGCCTGATAAGCCCTGAGTTCCTCCAGTGCTGTTGACGTCAACGCCAGAGTTATGCCTCTGGCAGCTTTCGCGTTGGCTAGGTGCCGCCATGTGCATGGTTCCCCCTCTGGGCGACCCCCACGTGTGTATTCCACTGTAAGCCTCTCTCGAGCATGTGTCTTTCCCTTGGCAAGCCAGTCTGCCAGCCCTGGGGTTGAAATATTCCACCCTGCGGGCTGGACACCCCAGTGTTCTCCGTATGCACCCCCCTCCGGGTCATATGTGTATTCTTAAGTCCCCCCTTCGGGCGGGCACTGATTGCATATTTCCACTGAGATATGCTTCCCAGTGTACCTTGGTATTCCTGTGTTAAGTAGGAGTCCTTCGTCCGTGCTAGTCTCACGACAGGGAGCTCAGACTTACGCAGGGCACTGGAAGACAGCCGAGGTGGCGTGATTGGACTGGGAACCCCATTCGACGTAACTCGAAGTGACAACGAAAGGGAACGTCTCGGTTATGGATGTAACCCTCGTTCCCTGAGTAGGGAACGGAGACGTTACGTCTTCCTGCCACTTCCGCTGTACCGCTGGAACAGCCTGAGTTCAGCTTGGCTCCTTCAGCGAAGAAACATATCTGCATGTTGCCGGCTCACTTCCTTTATACCCACAAGGTGGGGCGGAGTTACGCTATGCAAATTCAGCAGACCCATGGCATTTGCTTGCCATTGGCTCGTTTTATTACTGTTCGAAGAGGATAGGCTTCTAAGCGAACCCCATTCGTCGTCATTCGACGTAACGTCTCCGTTCCCTACTCAGGGAACGAGGGTTACATCCGTAACCGAGACGTTTCTGTTCCTCTCAATTCCGATTTCGTTTTAACTCCTACGGTGGCCAATGTAGTCCAAGATTAACATGGCTTCCAGTTCGACCTCGTCCATGAGTATTCCTTCAAGTGATGAGGTTACGTTAGAAAACTATTATAATTTGCAGTATTTTAATTTGTCAGTTAACATATAGGTTATGACATCTATGTAAAATAAATAATAGTTTTATGTTTTCGTTATTTTTTTACCATTTCATTGCTAACATCAGCTATCAGTCCCAGACGAATGCAAGCTAATCTTAGTAAAGTAACTTTTATCAGTGCTAACGTTATTCTGTATATTGTACGACATCATTAGCGTAAGGCAAAGTTTACATTGTAGGCAATATCATTTTCTCCGTGAGCAGAGATCAGTTGGAGGTGCGAGGGAGAGGTAGAGGGAAAGGAAAAAATAAAAACAGGGCCGGTGCCAGTGAATTGCGGAGACGCGAAAGGCAAAGCTTGAATTAACGGGTATGTCCCTCTTTGGCTAATGTACTTTCAAGATGGAGGGGCAACATGGCGACCGACATTCGAACCTCTCACCCGTATGTATTTTCAATGGCATATTATACACTCACGAGAATACTTTATTACTTGAACGAAGTAAATATACATTAATGAGCACATATATTTTTGAAAGAACTAAGTGTTTTTAGCTAAGAATAAACTAAAAAAGTTACAAAGTGTAGCTTTAAGTAGAGAATGCTGCATTTATCAATATAGTTTTTTTATCATATTGGTTATCTATACGGTCAATAAAGTGATCCAAATGTTTAAAGTTTTCAGAGTCATTATTCTAAGTTAACACATTTTACCTTAATTTAAAGGTCAATACGTTTTACTTTATATATTATTTAATATAAGCTACAAATATCACTTAAATATCAGTCCTTACATATAAATATCATATTTTGAAAAATACAGGTGAGAAAGACCAATACAATCATTTTCACCATTGCTTTACAGTATTTGGTAACTTTATTGGAAATTGCTATATACAACTTGATTTATGTTGTGTTGTTCACACACACAAAACGAAAATAAATCTAATGTAATTATAAATAGTTGAGTAATAAAGTAATTTTAGCTTTTAAGGTTTACATTTAGAGAAAAATTGCATGAAGGTAGGAGAGAATATTAGGTAGGAGGAGAGTGTAATACACACTCACAGGCTATTATATACAAGATCTGTATCTTATAACATAAGAACGGGAAATTTGGTTTCTTTTTAAAGAAAATAGGTACTGTAGCCTGTATTTTATACACATATTTTATTTTGACATAAATGCTGTCGCAATATAGACATAATAGTAAAAATCAAGAAAAACCGAGAAATAATAATAATAATGCATTTCCGCTT
Source organism: Phoxinus phoxinus (assembly GCF_949152265.1). NCBI lineage: Eukaryota > Metazoa > Chordata > Actinopteri > Cypriniformes > Leuciscidae > Phoxinus > Phoxinus phoxinus. Next base: position 7,137,865 of record NC_136900.1, on the reverse strand, counting down.
CTGAAAGGGGTTCCGAATCCGTACGGTTTTGATTGGATGGTTGGAAAATGCCTAGATCGTTTTGAAAACGCCCAATAATTGGGAAACACCTTCTTGTTGTTCCGCAGAGACGTATACTTGTTATTATGGGCAGTAATGTCAACTAGTGGAAAAGTTTGGTATTGCGCCCAAACAAAATCTCACTGAAAGCTTATTTTTTGAGATATCAACCTAAAATTTGAAACACAACTTGTTCAGATTTTTGGCTTTGATTTTTTTGCATTTTTAGAGTCCACCAGGTTTTGAAAATATATCTTTTAAATAAAATATGAATAATTATTTTTTTAACATTGTACATTTTCATAAACTCAAACTTCTATAACTTTTTTCTGTTTAACTTTCTTAAATTGCCAAATGTCTTCTTTAAAACAAGACCAATCTTATGTCTATATTCCAAAGCGTTCTTGAATTACAACCGTTCGGAATGTGCATTTTCATGTCTATTAAAAAAAGGGGGGCGCCGCTTAAGGGGATATGTGCGAGATGGCAAACCCAAACACAATTGACCAATTCTTTCTGCAAAAATGCACTTTTGTTTAAATCTGTCTTTCTAGAGTGTGAAAAGTCATTTTACTGTTGATTATTAGCTGGATTTTGCTACTAATCTGTTTCAGGAACATACACAAGAAAAAAATGGCTGAGGAAACCATTTTCACTTCTCCAAAGATACATGCTCTGCCCCTGAAACGACTCTTATAATGATGACAGTTATTAGAATAACTTCCTTTGACAAATTAAAAGCTCATCGTTTCTCTTCTGTACAGAGTTTGTTCTGGGAAGGAGAACGTATTTAATCAAAAGGGATGGAACTAAAATAGTCTTATTATTAATGAGATCGTGTTCATCCGTCTCTTCTTCTGCTGAAAGTCTCTGATGATTGGATGAGATTTATTTATTGTTCAAGTTATTGTTTACTTGAAGAATAACTGGTTACCATGGCAACGGCAACATGCTGTGCGCTCGATAAACAGGCAGGATCCTCAACAGGTTTTGAAATAAAACGTCTAAATATGGAATAAAAGACTGCATATGCTTTTGTTCCACCGCTATCGTGTGTTTCCAGACTCCTCTTCTTCTGCCTGTGGTGTTGAGGCTTTTGTATGAAACTCGAGCGTAATTTAGACCTTCGCGCCGTCGACTGGATGACAAAGAAAACGGTGACATTGTTTTCCTTCTAAGGGTCAGAGGTCAAGAAGAATAGACAGGGATTTCTATTGGAATAAACAAACAACATCCAACCACCCTTGTTCTATTAACGTTATGCTCATAAACGTTTGCTGATGAACCCCTTCAAACTACCATTGGTCTGTGGTCATGATGTAACATCTTTTATTTCTTCCGTTCAGTTAGTCGTCGAGTTACACACTGGAGAGTTGCTTTATAGTAAAAAAAAAATTAAGTTGTACTCCTATTTGAAAGAGCCACTGATTCTTTTCTTCATGTTTAATACTGTAAAGCTGGTTAATTTACAGTGATCTATTGTATAAAGTGCATGAGGCTGCCTTTGCAATTTAAAGAAACAGTTGGAGGCCCCCGTTTGAGAAAAAATTGTCTAAAAAAAGTAATAGTTATAGAATAGAAAAAGTAATGGTCTATTCATAAATCTCTTTAATCATAATGAAACGGTAACGGTGGCGGCAATTAATTGTCTTAACAAATGAGTCATTGAATCATTAATTGATTCATTCAAAACAGCTGATTCATTCAGGTATGAGTGAGTCGTTGATTCATTCATTAGAAGGATTACCTAATATTAACTTCTTGCTTATGGAACTGTTGTATAAAATCAATATGACATTTGCAATCGTGCTGATATTCAGGAAACAAAGGCTGCTACTGATAAAGTGTTATATAAATACACGTGACTTTACTCGACTGGAGATCTCTATGATTTTTCACTGCTATGTTTTTTCACTGCTCTTTTTCGCTGTGTTTTTTTGTTATTGAGAGGAAAGCTTCGCTCTCAGGACGGCGTCAGGATGTTCGTTAACAGTATATTTCCGGTCACATATATTTCTTACTTATTTTTACTCCCAAGTTGGGATGTATGATATATCGGCCACCATATCGGTATCAGCCGATATATGTTAATTTTTAATGTTATCGTTATCGGCCTGATAAGAAGATCTGGCCGATATATTGCTGATAAATAATGGATTAATATCCTTCAGCTGAGACACGTCAGATTGCGCACTGTTTGAATTGCTTGAAATATGATTGGAATCACTTCAAAGATGGAAAATACAGTTCAGTGCAACATGTGCAGCAAGTCTGTCATATCGGCTACATAAAATGATCATGAGAACTTTATAATTGTGTGCTTGTGTCATGGCTTTTAATGAGGAGACTTTTTGTTCTGTAATCAGGCTCTCAACAATTATAAAAAAAAATGGATTTAGATTTATCGGCCAATATATTGGTTATCAGTGCATTCCTAATATAAAGAATTATCGGTTATCGGTATCGGCCAAAATGTTCATATTGGTGAATCCCTAATATAAAGAATGATCAGTTATCGGTATCGGGCAAATTTTCCATATCAGTGCATTTCTAATATAAAGAATTATCGGTTATCGGTATCGGGCAAATTTTTCATATCAGTGCATTTCTAATATAAAGAATTATTGTATTGGCCAAAATGTTCATATTGGTGAATCCCTAATATAAAGAGTTATCGGTATCGGCCAAAATGTTCATATTGGTGAATCCCTAATATAAAGAGTTATCGGTATCGGCCAAAATGTTCATATTGGTGAATCCCTAATATAAAGAATTATCGGTTATTGGTATCGGCCAAAATGTTCATATTGGTGAATCCCTAATATAAAGAGTTATCAGTTATCGGTATCTGCCAAAATGTTCATATTGGTGAATCCCTAATATAAAGAGTTATCAGTTATCGGTATCGGCCAAAATGTTCATATTGGTGAATCCCTAATATAAAGAGTTATCGGTTATCGGTATCGGGCAAATTTTTCATATCAGTGCATTCCTAATATAAAGAATTATCGGTTATCGGTATCGGCCAAAATGTTCACATTGGTGAATCCCTAATATAAAGAGTTATCAGTTATCGGTATCGGCCAAAATGTTCATATTGGTGAATCCCTAATATAAAGAGTTATCAGTTATCGGTATCGGGCAAATTTTTCATATCAGTGCATTCCTAATATAAAGAATTATCGGTTATCGGTATCGGCCAAAATGTTCATATTGGTGAATCCCTAATATAAAGAATTATCGGTTATCGGTATCTGCCAAAATGTTCAAGACGCTGTTAGAGCCGCTAGATCTTCATATTTTGCGCGAATTATATCACATAATGCACATAACCCGAGGGTATTATTTTCAACCATAGATAAGGTACTGAGTCCGTCTGTTAATATTTTCCTTACCCAGTCTAAGGATCTGTGTGAGAGTTTTTTAAAATATTTTATTGATAAAGTTGCTCTCATTCGATTGAACATTATGCCTGTAGGCAATGTTATAATCCATAAAATGAATCCTTTTCATTGCTTAAGTAAATTTAAATCTATTACACTAGCTCAGTTGGGAAAAATAATACTGCTTTTAAAACCGACTACCTCACTTAATGACGTTCTCCCGTCGCGATTGTTTAAAGAGGTTGTTGACGTTATTGGTCCCAATATACTATTGATTATAAATATCATGGAACTGTACCATTGTCACAGTGTCTGGTGGTTCCCTGGGTTTAACACTAGAGGTCTCAGTTTTCACGGTGTCTAGGCATTTTCACTACATTACCCATAATCCTGTCTGTCACTGATTGTTCATTTCCTTCAGCTGTTTCTCTTCACCTTGTTTGCACTTATATACCCTGTCTGTTTCAGTGTTTGTCACAGAGTCCTTGTTTAATGTCCCCACACTTCCGTTCCTGTTGCTGCCTGTTTCTTGTTCATGTTTTGTGTCTTTGGATTGCCCTATTGGATTTTGACCCTTGCCTGGACTGGTTTTGTGAGTACGGATTACCCAAAAATAAATATTGCATTTGGATCTCTCTCTCCTGTGTGTGTTCCGTGACAGAAGGACTCCGTCACCTAGAGATCCAGCATTATGGGGTACCGTATCCTCCCTCCTACCACGGAGAAAGAGAGGATGGGGCGTGTCCAAAATATGATGAGCTTTCGTCAGCAGGGCCTGCCGGTGGGTTGCATAGCTCAGTCATTTTGGACGCTCTCGAGGGGAATGGGATATAATGAGGCAGCATTAAAAGGAATTTTTAATACCTGTCTTGATGACCCATTGCCGGAGTGGGAAATGAAGGGTCTGGAAGTCTTGGACTTTTGGGGTTTTACCAGATACCTTGAGCATCGGAGTCAGTGGGATACAGCAGTCACGTCTGGGTCTCCTGAGAAGATGACCGACACACCTGAGCCGGTGAGTGGAACTTCCCCTGAGGCGGTGGGCTCGATGCTACCGTCTTGCCATCGTAGGCGGAGAAGGAGGAAGCACGTCACCTCTGCCCAGCCAGAGATGGTTCAAGCCACGTCTGCCCAGTCGGAGACAGATCGGGAGATGCCCATTCTCATGGCCGGGGGGTCACTGATCGGCTATTTAGAGCGTTTAGCTTGGATCCTGGAAACGCCCCTTACACCTTCAGTCTCTGCTGTTCCAGAGCCGGAGCCAGTGTCTGCTGTTCCAGAGCCGGAGCCAGTGTCTGCTGTTCCTGAGTCGGGTCTGGTGGTTCCGATTCCGGTGGTCCGGAGACGGAAGAGGAGAAGGAGAAAGGCCTCTTCAACGGACTGTCCGGTGGTTCCTAACCCAGATACCATCCCAGAGGTGACTGCCATCCCTGACGCGCCGGTTAGGCATGCTGCTCTGCCGGTCCCGCCCGAGCTGCTCGCCCTGCCGGCCCCGCCCGAGCTGCTCGCCCTGCCGGCCCCGCCCGAGCTGCTCGCCCTGCCGGCCCCGCCCGAGCTGCTCGCCCTGCCAGCCCCGATCCAGCATCACGTCACGCCTGCCGAGCCTGTTCCTGAGCCGGTGCCCGTGTCTGTTCCTGAGCCGGTGCCCGTGTCTGTTCCTGAGCCGGTGCCCGTGTCTGTTCCTGAGCCGGTGCCCGTGTCTGTTGCTGTTGCAGTTCCTGAGCCAGTGGTGTCTGTTGCTGTTGCAGTTCCTGAGCCAGTGGTGTCTGTTGCTGTTCCAGTTCCTGAGCCGGTGGTGTCTGTTCCAGTTCCTGAGCCGGTGGTGTCTGTGACTGTTCCTGAGCCAGGTCTCTGTTTCGCCTTGGTCTTCACCGCCACACCGCCGAGTGGTCGGCTTCACCCTGGTCGCCTCCGCCATGGCCGCCCGAGTGGTCGTCTTCACCCTGGTCGTCTCCGCCGTGGCCGCCCGAGGGGTCTTCGCCGCCGTGGTCGCCCGAGGGGTCTTCACCGCCGTGGCCGCCTGAGGAGTCTTCACCGCCGTGGCCATCCGAGGGGTCTTCACCGCCGTGGCCGCCCGAGGGGTCTTCACCCCACTGGCCACCCGATGGACTGTCTGCTTCGCCCTAGCCGCCCGATGGATTGTCTGTTTCGCCCTGGCCGTCGCTTAAGCCGTTCCCCCTTGTTCCTGTTCCCCTCCATGGACCTGGCCCCCCATCCCACCCCCTGATCCTCCACCTTTCCTCCTCCCGCCTGGACTCTTGTTTTGTTTGTTTCTTGTGGTCTTGGAGCGTCTGGTAGCCGCTCCGTAGAGGGGAGGTTATGTCACAGTGTCTGGTGGTTCCCTGGGTTTAACACTAGAGGTCTCAGTTTTCACGGTGTCTAGGCATTTTCACTACATTACCCATAATCCTGTCTGTCACTGATTGTTCATTTCCTTCAGCTGTTTCTCGTCACCTTGTTTGCACTTGTGTATATATACCCTGTCTGTTTCAGTGTTTGTCACGGAGTCCTTGTTTAATGTCCCCACACTTCCGTTCCTGTTGCTGCCTGTTTCTTGTTCATGTTTTGTGTCTTTGGATTGCCCTATTGGATTTTGACCCTTGCCTGGACTGGTTTTGTGAGTACGGATTACCCTAAAATAAATATTGCATTTGGATCTCTCTCTCCTGTGTGTGTTCCGTGACAACCAATCAGGGTTTAAGCATGCGGTTATTGAGCCAGTCTTAAAGAAAATGAGTTTGGATCCACAGGATTTGAAAAATTTTAGACCTATTTCAAAATTGCCTTTTATGAATAAGATCTTAGAGAAAGTTGTCCATAATCAACTTACAGATTTTTTGATGGAAAACAACATAATGGATATTTTTCAGTCTGGATTTAGGAGCAAACATAGCACAGAATCAGCATTATTAAAGGTTACAAATTATATTTTTTTAAGTATTGACTCTGGGAAAAATGTCGCCTTAATGATGTTAGACTTAAGTGCAGCCTTTGATACTCTGGATCACACAATTTTAATAGAACGCCTAAGAGATTATGTAGGAATCAATGGCATGGCCCTTAAGTGGTTTTCCTTTTATTTGCATGACAGGACATGTTCTGTCAAAATTGGAAATCATGTCTCCACATCCGCAAATATTTCTTGGGGGGTTCCTCAGGGTTCAATCCTTGGTCCGACCTTGTTTTCGTTATATATGTTACCCCTTGGTTCCATCTTTAGGCAACATAATATTAAATATCACTTGTATGCTGATGATTTACAGCTGTACTTTCCTTTGGAGTGTGATGGCTGTTTATCTCTCACTAATTTTTACAAGTGCTTGACTGAGGTAAAGGGATGGCTAACAAATAATTTTTTACAGTTAAACGAAGATAAGACTGAGTTTATTATGTTCGGGAACAAACAGCTTGGGAATAGTCTGGCTGGAAATTCTGGACTATTGTCCAATAAGATGAGTTATGTGAAGAACCTCGGAGTATTTTTCGATTCTGAAATGCGCTTTGATCGTCAAATTAATAGCGTCGTGAAATCATCTTTTTTTCAGTTGAGAAAATTGGCTAAATTAAAACCCATCCTTTTATACAAGGATTTGGAGATTGTTCTGCATGCCTTTGTCTCAACCCGGTTGGACTATTGTAATGCACTTTATCTAGGCATAAGTGAATCACTGGTTACTCATCTTCAGTATGTTCAAAATGCTGCAGCGAGGTTTTAAACAAATACCAGAAAACGAGATCACATAACACCTGTATTGATAACCCTTCACTGGCTACCTGTCAAATTTAGAATACAATACAAGGTGTTAACGTTTGTCTTTAAAGCATTACAGGATCGAGCTCCTGAATATATAAAGAATATGTTAATCCAATATCAGTCTCAACGTCATCTACGTTCCTCTCAGAACATGCTTTTAACCGTCCCACGATCTCGCTTGAGGCGCAGTGGAGATCGCGCCTTTTCTGTGGCGGCCCCTGCACTTTGGAATGAGTTGCCGCTATCTTTGAAATCCTTGCCAAGCATAGATACTTTTAAAAAGGACTTGAAGATTTACTTATTCCATCAAGCGACGTTTGAATGGGTCTGAGAACTGCGAGTGATTATATGTTTGATTTAATGGTGTCATGTGTGGATGTCTTTTAGTGTGTATTTTAGTGTGTATTTTAGTGTGTTTTTTAGAGCTATTGTAATTTATGTGTAACTTTTGGAGTTATTAATACTCATGGACAGCACTTTGGTCCATTTTAATGGTTTTGAAAGTGCTTTACAAATAAAAGTTGAGTTGAGTTGAGTTGAGTTCATATTGGTGAATCCCTAATATAAAGAATTATCGGTTATCGGTATCGGCCAAAATATTCATATCAGAGCATCACTAATATAAAGAATTATCGGTTATCGGGCAAAAAAGAAAAATCATATCGGAGCAACCGAACCCCTAAGTAAACAACGAAAATAACTTTTCCCGGGCCTTTACTCACACTGTACACACAGTATTGTGACTCCAGTCTCTCTCATCCATCTCTCCAACTGTGTGACAGACAGACACACACACACCGGTGATGATTGACGTGGCCTGAGCCGATCCACCGGATGAGACTGACGCTCTCTTGAACTCTCGTGTCTCGGCTCAATAATTGCTGGAATCAGACGGGACTTCCCTGCGTCACAGAGGATTATTCAGTCATGCATAAACATGTTTACAGACGGATCAGGCGAGAGATCGATTACAAAGCGTTTGAATCCACAGAGGCACGTCTGATATGTGCAATAATTACTATCATTCACATGAATTACTCTCTGGGGACTCAATCGTTCGCAACTCATCTTTTTTTTATCGATATTGAACCATTATTTTTAACTATGTGGATCCTCTTCTGCTCACTGGTCTGTACAGAAACACATCAACTTATATATGCAAATATATATACCAGGAGTGTATGAAGTTTACTTGTTAAAGTACATGTTCAGATTTTTTTCAATAATTGTAAAAATGTTTTTCACCTCTAGTATGAACTGCATTAAGACTTTGATTACATTGCAAAACGATAATGATTGTGAAAGCTGATTGGTTGGAGAGTTTAAACTTAAATTAATTTGATTTTGATTGGTTGTTTGTTTGTACAGTAAGATCATTTTGTTTCGCTTTAACATTTATAAGCTGCGAATTTTTACAAAAACAAATATATATATATATATATATATATATATATATATATATATATATAAATATAAAAATATAGTATTTATATACAGTAAACATTTCTAAAATATTATTATAGTGTAAATCAGCTGTTTTCTATGTGAATATATAGTAAACTAATTTATTCCTATGATCAAAGCTGAATTTTCAGCATCTTCGGTGTCACATGATCATTCAGAAATCTTTCTAATATGATGATTTGATGCTCAAGAAACATTTATTATCATTATCAATGTTGAACACAGTTGTGCTGCTTCCTATTTTTTGTGAAAAACATGATTAGAAAGTTAATAAAAACAGCGTTTATTTGAAATATTATCTTTTGTAAGATGATAAATGTCTTTACTGTCACTTTTTATCACTTCAATGCATCCTTATTTCAAACACACACACACACACACATCATGGTGACACAGATTACACGAGCGACGTCGGCTCTGGCCTCCAAACACGTGGATTTAACCTGTCAGAATCAGTTATGCCCTGAAGACGATCATGAGCTTCACACACACCTGATCACACACACCTGATGCTCTGCACGGATCGCTTCAGCTGGAGTGTGCCCTCATGTCCAGAACACACTGCTGATTAATGCAAGAACACTGATTCAATTCATGCAGAATGCAAAAACAGTGACTTACAATTGGCCATGCATTATTGTTTTTATCCATCATGGAGATCACTACTTTTTCCCTATTTTTGACAGTTATTAATACAATACAGATTTAAAAATAAAAAAATATCCACTAAAGATTTTGACAGTTACCTCAATCAAGTTATTTTTACAGTGCACTGTAAAAAAAAGAAAAGAAATATGTATATATATATATATACATATGATCAATTAGTTATGACAACATATGTTTTTACATTGCTTTAACTCATTTAAAAAAAAAGAAGTAAATTTAATGTAATTTAAGTTGAAATGATCTCCAACGTCCTAGTTGATCGTACTTAAAAAATTAAGGCAGCAACTTCTTTTTACAATGCAATATGTCTAAAATGATGTCTAGAAATTAAATGCACTGCAAAAAAAGAATAATAATAATTTTTAGCAATAAAGGGGAAAATCACTACAAGCAAGATGGGCTTTCATGAAACCTTGACTGTCGATGCTGTAGAAATGTGTTTTGTTTTGTAAATTTGCTACGTGACTAGATAAAGCCGAGAAAGGTTGTGGCGTTCCCTTTAGCTAAAATATAATTGGTTTTAGTGTTGCCTGCCTGACAGAATACAGAAATGCAGAAGATCAATATAGTTTTAACAAAAATGACATTGTACGAAATCCCAACAATGCCCCCTTGAGGTATATTTATGTATGTGACTTTGTTGGTGCTGGCACGGGCATGGACAAGTCAGGACATGTCTGAACTAGTATCAGAGGGCAGTGTATTCTGGCACTGTCATCTGTGAAATGTACTAGTTCAACTAGTAATTGGAGTAATTATATTTCCGTGTGAATTGCATGCTATACAAGTCCATGTAAAGTCAAATTGAAACTAGTTTGATACTGTTCAGTTGTTTATGTTCTGCAGTATAATTCAGATATGCAAGCTAAATTCTTTATACTATATATATTTAGATTCTAGAATACACTTTACCAAAGTAATGCTAACCCACGGTTTACAGATATTATCTAATATTTAACATTTATTAACCTGATTTACTATTACTTCTGTTTTGTATAGTGACTATTCTTTATGCTATCTGTAATACTGTTTACTAGCAAATTTATATTGTATTTTGTTTTCTGTTCATTGTAGACCACACATACCCACAGGTAAATGCCTGTAATACTTCATACATGCAGAAATAATCCAAATAAAACCCTTCTGCTGGGACACTCTCTCTCGCTCCGGGTTTCTCTAACCGGAAACTCCCAACACCATTTCTACTAGTGCTTAACCGAACCCTTTGAGCGTCCCATACGCTCGTATAGATATGTTTAGCATCATCCAGCAAACTTTTTCTGTCCAATAAGCAGGAATATTCGGGTGTAGGTAACATGGAGAGAGAGAAGACATTGTTCATTTACATTTAATAATCAATATTTTGTCGTGTTGTTTTCAGAGAATAAATCTTTTTTTCCCCCAATTGTCAATTATTTTCTTGTTTTAAGTATAAACCTCACTAAATTCTTTCTTATTCTTTGAAAACAAGTCTTAATGTACCACGAAAGCAAGGAAATGCTGTCGTAAGAGCTGATTAGATATTTTACTGAAGACAAAAATAGTGTAATTTCATCCCATAAACCCCTGCCGGATGACCAGTAAATGTTCAAGCGCTGCTCGCTTCTCTTTTGCAGAATTACTGTAAGTGTAATTTAAGAGTTTTCCCATCTTTCTGCAAATACACACGCACATGTCTCATTACTGCACATAAATCACACACTACTCAGTCTGCCATGCTGCAAGTCCAAACTGTGACTCTGTGCACACTTTACACTAATATAGTTATATACAGTTACATTTTAAAATAGATGTCTATTTTTATTAATAATATTGTTATTCCTTGTTTTCTTATTATTTTTATGCACCTGTGCACCAGGACAAATTCCTTGTACATGCTGTACTTGGCAATAAAAGCTGATTCTGAATAGCGAAAAAAGAAAAGAAACAAAAACCACTTCAGTAGAGAACGATGACTAATGCAAAGGTCTGGACAGTCAAACGCAATGAGGATTTGACAATTATAGCATTAAATGCTTGAGAGAGAAGGAGAGAGCTCATCACCTGCATGTCAAGCGCTGCTGGAAATCTGTGATGGTTCATTCCATGGTCACATCTCTGAGAGTCCGTCCACATCTACAGGTTTACAGTTCATATCCATCTTTACTTTCAAAATTAACCTTTAAAAGCCACAGCTTATTTAAAATGCTTGAGGATGAACATTTAAGCTGTTATATGCAAAGTTTGTTGCACTTCTGTAAAGAAACAGCAAGGTTTGGCATCATGGCATTACATAAACCGGAATAAAAAAAGTTAGGAAATGTAATCAAAATTGGATTTCGGTGGCTTAAACTCAATTATTGTGTTTGGCCCTGTACATTTTTCTCATTTATGCACTGCTTCGATTAATAGATGTGTTTTGGAAAGGCTGTACAAATTTTGGTTTAAGCAATTCACCAAAAATCAACAGCAAAGAGCCTGATAAAAAGACATACAATTTTGATTGAAGCTTGTCAAAAACCAAATACGAAATACATTAGTGACAAATTTTTTTAATTATCAAAGGAGAATTCGATTTGTCTTTATCTTTGAGAATCAGGCATAGAAAAAAAAGGCATTTTCACTATTTAAACTAAGCACAAATAATGTTAGATACTATTCATACTTAATGTGGTTGTAGTCATTTGTACCTCAGTGTGCAGTCACAAGTAGTCATAACAAAAACTAGTATTTAAAATTTTAACATTTAAAACTAATTTTTTACATAAATCAAACTGATCACTTACATTTTTTTTAACTCAACAGTTCATCATTCATCATTTTCATCCTCTATATTTCTTTCTTTTCTAACTAATCTTTATTTCATGTTTTCTTTCTTTCTAACAAATCTTTTTCTTTCTAACTAATCTTTCTTTCTTTCTCTCTTTCTTTCTTTCTTTCTCTCTCTTTCTCCCTTTCTTTCTAAATAACCTTTCTCTCTTTCTAACTAACCTTTCTTTCTTTCTTTCTAACTAACCTTTCTATCTTTCTTTCTTTCTAACTAATCTTTCTTTCTCTCTCTTTTTCTAACCTTTCTCCCTTTCTTTCTAACTAACCTTACTCTCTTTCTTTCTAACTAACCTTTCTGTCTTTCTTTCTAACTAATCTTTCTTTCTTTCTAACTAACCTTTCTCTCTTTCTTTCATGTTTTCTTTCTTTCTAACAAATCTTTTTCTTTCTAACTAATCTTTCTTTCTTTCTCTCTCTTTCTTTCTCTTTCTCCCTTTCTTTCTAACTAACCTTTCTCTCTTTCTTTCTAACTAACCTTTCTATCTTTCTTTCTAACTAATCTTTCTTTCTTTCTCTCTCTTTCTTTCTTTCTAACCTTTCTCCCTTTCTTTCTAACTAACCTTACTCTCTTTCTTTCTAACTAACTTTTCTAACTAATCTTTCTTTCTTTCTAACTAACCTTTCTCTCTTTCATTCTTGAACTAACACATGAGGTCCAGGTGACAACATCGAAATACATTTAAATATTTATTTAATATTTACACACACTCATCTCTTCCCAGAATACGGTTTCCTGTGGCACTCTTCCCATTTCCTGTCTTCCCGATCAGAACAATCCTCAGACACTCCTGATCATCTTGTTCATCTTCAGCACCTGAAAATCACAGTGGTAGAAAGAAAACTTTAAAATTGTTATGTTGTATTGTAGAAGTTGCAGCTGAATGCTAATTGATTATGAACTGAAAAAATAACATCTTAAGTAACTTACAATAATAATATTAAACTCAATGGATGGATGGATACTCAGCTAACAAATTATTGTTCTAAAATGTTTTCCAAATGTCCAGTATGGTTAAGAGGGTGGGGTGTGTTTTGGTTATGGGAATGTTACAATGTCCAGTTTTCTTAATGTTAATAGAACATCATTTAAAGTTGTCACGTTGAGTGTGTTTGCTATGTTTTGAGTTTGCTTTTGATACGTTTCCCCATTCTGTGATAGGCCCTGTCCCAAATGGCTCACTTCATATGCACTTACAATGGCTGCCGCGTGCGCGTGTCCGTTAAGTCCGTGAGACCGTAGGGTGTCCCATTTGTCATTTTAGCTCACAGAAGGGTGCTTGCGAGAGCCCCCCCCCCTCTGTGGTCGATTTGCACCCTCGATGCGCACTTTTGCCGAGCCCGCACTGATGCGATGCGCTGCAGACTTCTTCCCGACAGTCAAAGCGGCGTTACGTCGCGAAAGTGTGGGCTCAGAGGAAGACCGCGAGCGCTTAGGATGCCATTTGGGACAAGGCCATTGTCTGTTTCAAGGTTTATTTGATCTTCTTCTGTCAGGTTTTATGGCAGTTTACAGTCAAAGTGTATTACCGCCATCTACTGGACTGAGGTGCAATCAAATGGATATCATACATTTAAAAAAAAAAAAGTATTAAATCTTATTTGCTAATTTTGTTTCTTTGATAAATGTTATAGCATTAGTGATGTTTTCTGATCTAGTATCACATAATACGTTTTTCTCTTTGTCTGGAGAATCTTAAGGCGGGCATACATTGTGCGATTTCAGCAAGGTACCTCCTCACACTGAACGAGTAGATCGCATGCGATGTAATGCCAAAGCTCAGGATTTAATGTGCTCACACTATACGGTCCGGATGTTGTCTTCACTGCTCACACTATACGTGTGAAATATGCGCGAATCAGCGCGATAAACCCCTGTGCCGGGTTGCGCCTATAGACGACAATATGCATCCAGAGATATTGTCAAAACAAGCATCATCGGCTATCAATATCAAGAGGATAATAAAACATTAGATAGAAGCTTACTCCTCCTCGTTGAAAATTGTCTCAAACATTTAGGTCGATTACAATGAATTATAGGCATATCATTAATTATTAGCAGTCTATAATGTGTCCGAACACTGCATTAATTAGTCATCAATGAAAATTGAAAACCACTTTATTTAAAAAAAAACATTGTTTAACAAATGAATAAGAGGCACGGTGTAGATAAATGTATATCGCAGGTGGCTTGGAAGATGTGGGTAATTCATTTTGCAACATGAACTGGAGGTAAGCAACAGTAATTTGTAGCTAGTTTAGTTTGAGCTACAGAACTTAAAGATCGCCCTCTTTTCGTTTTTGTTGTTGTTGCTGCAGATGAAATGGTTAAACGGTCTGTTTTCGCGCAGGCACAGTGAGGGAAAAAACACTGAGTTCAGGGCAATCGGTTCGTAGCTCTGCTTCAACTGTGCGATATAGTCACGAGGAGCGACCAAAATTTCTAACATGCCAGAAATTAATCCGACCATCCGATTGGTTAATGGCCTCTCGTTTCTCCCTGTACACTGCACGACAAAGCTGAAAATCGTCCAGACCCGAAAAAGAGTCACACGAGTCAGAATTCGGCTTAAAATCGGACGAAAATCGCAATGTATGCCCGCCATTATGCACCTTAAAAGAACATGATCTACATCCTCTGGTTTATTTGATCCTTCACCTGTTGTCTTGTTAATTACTCGTTAGTTAATTTGCCCCAGCTGTGTCTCGTTTCCCTGATCTGTTCTGTGTATTTAAGCCCTGTTTTAGTCTGTTTCTTGTCTGTTGTCATTGCTATATGCTAGGCTGGTCTGTTTCTTGTCTGTTGTCATTGCTATATGCTAGGTTGTTCTGTTTCTTGTCTGTTGTCATTGCTATATGCTAGGCTGGTCTGTTTCTTGTCTGTTGTCATTGCTATATGCTAGGTTGTTCTGTTTCTTGTCTGTCGTCGCCAGTGTTGGTCAAGTTACTTGGAAATAGTAATTAGTTACTGATTACTGATTACTTCTCCAAGAAAGTAATCCAGTTACTTTACTGATTACTTATTTTCAAAAGTAATTAGTTACTTTACTAGTTACTTTACTTCAAAAACATGATGCACGACCTGAATACGCTATAAAAGCAGACCTTTCAGACTAATTCTATTCTTTCTGCATATTCCATCATCTAAAATTGAATCAAATTAAACAATCTCTTTTTTAAAACTTGTTTAATTAGTTTCAATATTTTAACTTTATGCACATTGCATCAACCAAAAAATTAAATCTCATCATACTTGAAGAAAAATGTTGAACTTTTAACCAATTTCTGCAGAGTCCACCATATTTTAACGAAATACACAAAGTCCTTCTTCTGTTAACTTATATTTCTGCATATTCCAGCATATAAAATGCAAATATTTTTTTGTAAAATCATCTATTCGAATAGATTCAAATAAAATACAGCAATAAAATAATTAAAATGAAAGTCTCTCAGACGTAGAAAGCCTTTCTTTAAAGTGAATTTCGTTTTGTATAAATTGTATCTTAATTTTAATAAATATTGCATCAACCAATTGCATGTATTTAATAAATAAAAAGCAAATATAGCAGACAATATAATAACCGTGACATTGAGGCGGTAGCGCGCCGCGTTCACTTGCATTGCATTGTTAAAAGCCTTTCTTTAAAGTGAATTTCGTTTTGAATAAATTCAATTATTTTTGTATCTTATTTTAATAAATGTTTCATCAACCATTTGCATGTATTTAACAAATACAAGGCAAATATAGCAGACAATAACCGTGACATGGAGGAGCCGGCGCGCCGCGTTCACTTTCACTTTCATTGTTAACTAGAGCGCGCACCTCATAAATGAATGAAACTCAGCGTAGGCCTGTCTCATACATTAGCATTAAATATCTTTGTTGCATCCTTTCTAGAACAGACAAGGGCTTTCTCGCGGCTCGCATCAGCATTTACGGATGATGAGTTTTGTGATGCGGTTGCGGATGAAATAAATAATACCCCATTCGCGCAGCTCTATCGATAACAACATTGAACACTAGGCTACACAAATAGTATTTTTTCATTTTATTTAGGCGATTAATTTTCCATAGTGACATAGAAGGTGCCGGATCCAATAAAAAAGGTTCCGTATCCAACGTTGGGCGTGTTCCGGCTCAAATTAAGCCACGACTCACGAGACAGTCTAACGAAACAAAATCACAGTAACGCAGTAACGCAGCCTCCTTACGGGGAAGTAACAGTAATCTAATTACTGTTTTTGCAATTGTAATCCCTTACTTTACTCGTTACTTGAAAAAAGTAATGGGATTACAGTAACGCGTTACTTCTAACGCGTTACTGCCCATCACTGGTCGTCGCTATATGCTAGGTTGTTCTGTTTCTTATCGGTCGTCGCTGCTACAGTGTGGAGAACAAGTATTTGAAACACTGCCGATTTTGCAGGTTTTCCTACTAACAAAGCATGTAAAGGTCTGTAAAAAAAATTATCATAGGTACACTTCAATTGTGAGAGACGGAATCTAAAACAAGATTGTATGATTTTTAAATAATTAATTTGCATTTTATTGCATGACATAAGTATTTGATCACCTACCAACCAGTAAGAATTCCGGCTCACACAGACCTGTTAGTTTTTCTTTAAGAAGCCCTCCTGTTCTCCACTCATTACCTGTATTAACTGCACCTGTTTTAACTTGTTACCTGTATAAAAGACACCTGTCCACACACTCAACCAAACAGACTCCAACCTCTCCACAATGGCCAAGACCAGAGAGCTGTGTAAGGACATCAGGGATAAAATTGTAGACCTGCACAAGGCTGGGATGGGCTACAGGACAATAGGCAAGCAGAAGGTGAGAATGCAACAACTGTTGGTGCAATTATTAGAAAATGGAAGAAGTTCAAGATGACGGTCAATATCCCTCGGTCTGGGCTGGGGCACCATGCAAGATCTCACCTCGTGGGGCATCAATGATCATGAGGAAGGTGAGGGATCAGCCCAGAACTACACGGCAGGACCTGGTCAATGACCTGAAGAGAGCTGGGACCACAGTCTCAAAGAAAACCATTAGTAACACACTACACCGTCATGGATTAAAATCCTGCAGCGCACGCAAGGTCTCCCTGCTCCAGCCAGCGCATGTCCAGGCCGGTCTGAAGTTTGCGAATGACCATCTGGATGATCCAGAGGAGGAATGGGAGAAGGTCATGTGGTCTGATGACAGGCAGGGTGGGAAATTTGTATACCAGCCACAGTGGCGGGTGGATTATAATAATGCTGCATTCGCACCAAAAGCGAATACAGTTCGCAAAATTCGCATCCACCGAGGGACCAGGACAGGACCACCAGACGCACGTAAACCGTAAACGCGTCTTTACATTGACTTAACATTGAATGTTAAGTAGTAACCAATAAACACATGCTGCGAGTGATTTCATTGTACGGATTGGACAGCCTTTGTCAAAGAATGTGGTTGCTAAGTAACAATAATACACTTTTGTCGAGTAACTCTTTTGATTGGTTTTCAGCGCTGTGTGTCACGGCGCTGAAGAGACCGTTATACTGTATAACTTATACACATAGCTAAGCTGAGAATAAAAAAAAAAAAGTGTATATATATATCGCTGAGCTGGTGCAGAAGAAAGGGAAATTATTTTTAAAAATGTGGCGACATATCCCTGGTGTTAGCAGGCCCGCAGCGGAGTCAGCCGTTATAAATGAACAACTACAAACTGAGGGCGAAGTAAAGAAAATGAAAAGGTACTTTTCTAACAAGTGGCGCATCGATGACCAAGGGAAACCGAGGGAATGGTTATCCTACCTCCCCGACGACCAGTCTATGCACTGCACTTAGGTTCGTCTGAAATGGGAAAGTGTCGGTTTAATCCGCTGTGGCCACAAATGCCAGAATTCAATAATTTAAACCCCAAATCATTGCTTTTCTGTTAAAAAGAACATGTTTTCTACACGGTCTTTTCAATAGTATCTGGCAACCATGCGCACGCGCGCTCTCTACACTGCTGAAGCGCGGATGATCTGAAAACACAGACAAGCTGGAGTTAAGCGATCTTTATTTGAGATTTTCTACTTAAATTAAAGTGTAATTCAGTCGGTCTGTGTTCTGTCACGAGCCGCTTGCGCTGTTTGTGCGACTAAATCTGCGATCAAAATGCAGGCTGATATCAAGCAGTGTTTTTAATGTTGATCATATGAGCAAGATGCAATGTTTCCCGAATATCCACACGATTTCAAATGTGACATTGATTTTATACAACAGTAAAAAAACAACAAAAGGGTAACATTAAGTGATGTACTGCATTTAAAACAGTATAGTCAGGCTTATTGCTCTAATTTGCAACGAAATCTGTGGCTTTGAACGAATCGTGAGATTCAATGAATGAATGACTCGATGACCGCCACCCAGGGGCGTAGCACAAGATCCCGGGCCCTATGGATAGGCAGTCCTGATGGGCCCCCATGTTCCAAATAAAATATATATTCCAGACTTTTCAAGGGCCCTCTCTCCCCTTGGGGCCCTGGTAATCAGTACTGGTTTTACCCCCAGTCCGACGCCCATGCCGCCACCTACTGGCTATTTTAATATAATATTTTTATTAATATTAAACGTTTTTTAACATTGCATATTTATTGAACATTGCTTTATTTAAAGCATTATTTATTTTTAAAAGGTATTATAAAGGTTAAAAATTAAATGGAAAAATTTATTAAAGGGGGCGAATATTGTCCCTTAATGGAAAAGGTGTGACTGCAGTCTAAGTGGAAGAGAGGGGGTACCAGGGGGTACGGCACTCAAAAAAATTGGAGAACCACGGAACTTAGGAAAAGGGATATGTAGAATTGCACAAGTGCTACTGCTAAAGAGTGCAATGTAAATAATTTCTCATAAGCTTTATTGAATGGCCTAGAGAGAATAATTATGGCATTTTCTGTCTAAAGACTACATATAAAATAGCTACCTAAAGTAACTGCAGTTTACTAATAATGACTAAAAGTTTGCATTCATAAGCATTTTCGTCTGAAGATGAAGACTAAGGGTGCTTTCACATCTGTAGTTCGGTTCATTTGGTCCGGACCAAGGGAGAAAAATTATACTTTGTAGCATTTTTCAGGCGTTTTGGTTCCTTTTCACACCACACTGATTGCTCTGGTCCGAATCAGTTTATGAAACGAACCAAAATGCAGTCACGTGACAACATCCACATCACTCGTTGGCCAGATGGGTCTTGAACGTATTTTCATAACTGCACTTTTATTGTCAGAATTAACGTGCGGGAAAATTCCAACAGAACTGACGGAAGTAAACAAAGAGGAGGAAAATCCGGCAGACAACACGCCGCTTTTTACTATGGAGAAATGACTTTGTGGGCTGATTGTATCCCTCGTCATAGTTTATTATATTAGTTTGTCTACACCACTTTAGGCAAACAATAACATTTGAGAATGAAGCGAGAATGCGGCTTGAAAATAATGTTTTATGCAATGCACGCAGCGAGTCACTTCAGGAGGAGGCAACGCGTGCATGTTGCTAAACATTGACATAATGCACAGCGCGGCTGACTACGGCAGCTGGTTTAGTCCAAAAATGCGCAGTTATTTGGCAGTTGGGTCTGTTCGAGGTCGGATCACGTTCTCACCACAAACAAACCGCTCCAGAGTTCGTTTGAAAGCGTACCGAGACCACCTATCCTAGGAGGTCTCGGTACGCTTGTTTGGTCCGCTTTTGGTGCGCACCCGAGTGCGATTGCTGCATTCTCACCTGCCCAAACGAACCGCACCAATTCGGAAAACGAACTCTAGTGCGATTCAACCGAACTAAACAAGGCAGGTGTGAAAGCACCCTAAGACTGAATCAAAAATGGCTGCCAAAATGAACAGTGGCCTACACACACCAAGCGCACTACAACACTGTTGCGTATGTATTAAATATGACTGATCATTTAAATAAAATGTTTTATTTAATTCAAGTAGCCTACATAATTATTTTCCAGGGTTTCAAATTTATACAGATTTGATATTTTGCCCTCATACTTATGTTGGAATGGGTACGAAGTTGGCATTGAATTTCATTTGAAATGGTATTAAAAAGCCTTGAATTTAAGCTGGAGGATCCTGGGGGTACCCTGAAATAAATAAATAAACGTATTGAAGCTATTTCTTTCTTGCAATTTGAATTCCGAAAAAAATGGCTGGTAAAAAATATAAGTGGCTGGTAAAATTGGGCATCCACCAGCCACTGTGGCTGGTAAAATTGGGCATCCACCAGCCACTGTGGCTGGTGGACAAAAAAGTTAATTTCCCACCCTGATGACAGGTCTAAACTCCACTCGCCATGTTTGGAGGAAGAAGAAGGATGAGTACAACCCCAAGAACACCATCCCAACCGTGAAGCATGGAGGTGGAAACATCATTCTTTGGGGATGCTTTTCTGCAAAGGGGACAGGACGACTGCACCGTATTGAGGGGAGGATGGATGGGGCCGTGTATCGCCAGATCTTGGCCAACAACCTCCTTCCCTCAGTAAGAGCATTGAAGATGGGCCGTGGCTGGGTCTTCCAGCATGACAACGACCTGAAACACACAGCCAGAGCAACTAAGGAGTGGCTCCGTAGAAAGGATCTCAAGGTCCTGGAGTGGCCAGTCTCCAGACCTGAACCCAATAGAGAATATTTGGAGGGAGCTGAAAGTCCGTATTGCCCAGCGACAGCCCCGAAACCTGATTGGAGTGGGCCAAAATCCCCAGTGTGTGCAAACCTGGTCAAGAACTACAGGAAACATATGATCTCTGTAATTGCAAACAAAGGTTTCTGTACCAGATATTAAGTTCTGCTTTTCTGATGTATCAAATACTTATGTCATGCAATAAAATGCTAATTAATTATTAAAATCATACAATGTGATTTTCTGGATTTTTGTTTTAGATTCCGTCACTCACAGTTGAAGTGTACCTATGATACAAATTACAGACTTCTACATGCTTTGTATGTGGGAAAACCTGCAAAATCGGCAGTGTATCAAATACTTGTTCTCCCCACTGTATATGCTAGGTTGTTCTGTTTCTTATGGGTCGTCGTTGCTATATGCTAGGCTGGTCAGTTTCTTGTCTGTTGTTGTTGCTATATGCTAAGTTGTTCTGTTTCTTGTCTGTTGTCGTTGCTATATGCTAGGTTGTTCTGTTTCTTGTCTAGAGTGTCTTGTCTAGAGTGTTTGGTTTCTTTTATGTTCTTTGAAAATAAAGTTAAGCTGCTGCAAGTAGATCCTGCATCCTTCCCTGCTTCAACATCACATTAAAAATAACATTAAAACTGGATAATATTTAGAGTTTTGAAGAGCTGGAAAAAGTGTGAATGGCTTGAGAAAGTCCATGATTAGTGCTTGAATTTTACACTCATAAGGATGTACGATAAACTAAATAAAATAAACTACTTACCGTGATCTCAGACTGAGTTGAAGTGGTTTCTCCACTGCATGGATCTTCATGTGTAGCTTAAGGTGAGTTTTAGAGAAACATGTTCCACACTGATCACACGTGTGCGGCTTCTCTCTGCCGTGGATCCTCTCATGTGTTTTCAGATCTGCTGACTGACTGAATCTCTTGTCACAGTGTGAACAGTTGTAAGGTTTTCCTCCAGTGTGGATCCTCTCATGTGTCTTCAGAGATGATGATCGACTGAATCTCTTGTCACACTGTGAACACTTGTAAGGTTTTTCTCCAGTGTGGATCCTCTCATGTGTTTTCAGATGTTGTGGCTGATTGAATCTCTTGTCACAGTGTGAACACTTATAAGGTTTTTCTCCAGTGTGGATCCTCTCATGTGTTTTCAGAGATGATGGTTGACTGAATCTCTTGTCACAGTGTGAACAGTTGTAAGGTTTTTCTCCAGTGTGGATAATCTCATGTTTTTTTAGATCTGCTGACTGACTGAATCTCTTGTCACAGTGTGAACAGTTGTAAGGTTTTTCTCCAGTGTGGATCCTCTCATGTGTTTTCAGAGATGTTGACCGACTGAATCTCTTGTCACAGTGTGAACAGTTGTAAGGTTTTTCTCCAGTGTGGATCCTCTCATGTGTTTTCAGATATGCTGACCAACTGAATCTCTTGTCACAGTGTGAACACTTGTAAGGTTTTTCTCCAGTGTGGATCCTCTCATGTGTTTTCAGATGTTGTAATTGACTGAATCTCTTGTCACAGTGTGAACACTTATAAGGTTTTTCTCCAGTGTGGATCTTCTCATGAGTTTTCAGAGATGATGACAGACTGAATCTCTTGTCACAGAGTGAACACTTGTAAGGTTTTTCTCCAGTGTGGATCCTCTCATGTTTTTTATGATCTGCTGACTGACTGAATCTCTTGTCACAGAGTGAACACTTGTAAGGTTTTTCTCCAGTGTGGATCCTCTCATGTGTTGTCAGAGTTGATGATCGACTGAATCTCTTGTCACAGTGTGAACACATGTAAGGTTTTTCTCCAGTGTGAATTCTCTGATGCAGTTTTAAACTGATTGCTGTAGGAAAAGTCTTCTCACACTCAAAGCACATGTACTCTCTTACACCAGTATGCGTTTTCTGATGTCCATGTAAATGTTGCCGCAGTGAAAAACTCTTACCACACACAGAACATGAATGTGGCTTTTCCTTTGTGTGAACTGCCAGGTGTGTCTTCAAGTGTGATGCACAGCGAAATGCTTTGCCGCATTGATCACATGTGAACGGCTTCTCTCCAGTGTGGATCATCATGTGAATCTTTAGATGAGGTTTGGTTGTGAAACTCTTCCCACACTGATCACATGAGAACGGCTTCTCTCCGGTGTGGATCATCATGTGAATCTTAAGACTTCGTTTGGTTGTGAAACTGTTTCCACACTGAGTGCAGGTGAAAGCTTTCTTGGCTCTTTTTTTCTTTAAAAATGACTGTTTAGCCTTTGAGTGACTCAAAGGTTTTCCTCCAGGTTTGACATGTTCCTCCTCCACTTCACTCAGTTCTTCACTCTCCTCGCCCTCTTCCATCAAGTCTGACATGAAATAAAAAATTATAAAAAATTACATTTTCAGTACATCAAAAATAATTCAAAGAGAGAAATATAAAGTGAAAGGACATGAAAGTGAGCTCTGATGTAATAATTCGTATTTCAGAAAGATACTTATGTATTCTCCTGTGTTGGCGTAGATTTACAAATGAGTTACGTTACAAAGCTTGTGAACGGCACACACTGCGTGCAGATGAACGGTATAAGCAACACACACTCACAGCACGCAGAGATGGAGTTGGAGAAACCCGAGACGCTTCACGCATATAAATGTTGACAGTGCAACTATGAAACACGCGTCCGAGGATTTGCGTTTCCAAATATAAGTTACATTATTGGAAACCTAAACAAACAGCACATGCAGAGACTGAGTGTGTGTGGAGCAGCATTTACTGTGAACGCACCTGAGGTACTTTTAACACAATCTGCAAGCATTAAAGCGTTGTGCTTCTCTGTGGGAAAAAAAACCTTATAAAGCATATCACAGACTTATTGATTTCATGATAGCACTATGCCATATTATTATTGTAAATGGTTTTAAATATATCGCGTAGCCTTAGAAAACGGTGTAATAATGCGGTTCATGGATTCACGTCTGTATGGCCACTTCCGGTATTTTGGCGGTTACTCGACACGGGTAAATTGCAATCGAGGATTTTATTAAATCGAATACTCTACTTTAATCGAGGAATCGTTACAACCCTAATTTACTTGAGTATTTTTGGGGGAAATTTTTACTTTCAAGAGTAGATTTAAATGTGGGTACTTTAACTAAAGTACATTTCTAATGAAATAACTTTACTTTTACTTTGTTACGTTGGGTGACGTTCCTCTCGTTACTTTATTTTAATGCAATACATGTTGTTAAACCAGTTTTTTGGACATATACCCTTAATTTATACATTAAATAAGCTACCATTGTTCAGTTTATGAAATTTATACATTAAATAAGCCATTGTTCACAGTTTATGAAATGAACAGCCATTATCCCACTGTAGTTTGTGTGTATTACGCAGTGGCGTGCGAACTCGTCTTGAAAATGAACGCCTTTGCCTGCCTTAGACACAGTTAACAAGTTAAAACATGCTTGCAGAAATACCCTTACAAAAAGGAAGTATACTTCAAGTTCATTTTATGAAGTATACTTAAAGGGCACCTATTATGGAATTTTGAAATTTACCTTTCATGTAGTGTGCAACATAGATCTAAGTGAACAAAAACATCCTGCAAAGTTTGAAATATGAAAGTGCCCCGTATATAAAGTTATTGTCTTTCAAAAGTAAGAGTCGACTCTGAGTCATTTTTATGAATCGTTAGAAGACCGAAGCTTTTTCTCTGACTAGATGACGTCAACTTGTCAAGTTATTTGAATACGATACGCCCACTTATTGCGCTCCAAGGCCAGGGAAAATATCATGGCGACGAGACGCTGTGTTCTGAAGTGCGACTTAAAAGCAAACTTTTTTCATCTGCCCAAGGAGGAGCATTTATTGAGGAGTAAGTTCACGTAGTGTTTTTGCGCAGCGCGTCTGTGTTGCACGTCACCACGTAGACTCACTATTGGCCGACGCTGGTCATGTGTGTGATGCGTGGTGACGCACAACACAGACGCGCTGCGCAAAAACACTACGAGAACTTACTCGAGGCCCAGAGAGAAGGAAATGAATAGTGGAATAAAGTCGTTATTTTTGTTGTTTTTCCGCACATAAAGTATTGACGTCGCATGATAAACTTAATGCAGAGCCACTGTAGTCACTTGGACTATTGTAACGATGTTTTAATAACTATTCTGGGCCGGCGAGTTTCAATCCCTCTGAAAGCCATATGGAGGAGTGAGACTGCCTTCAGATTTCATCAAAAATATCTTAATTTGTGATCCGAAGATGAACGAAAGACTTACATGGTTGGAACAACATGAGGGTGAGTAATTACTGATTGAATTTTCATTTTTGGGTGAACTAACCCTTTCTAAGTGTAATTTTAAGTATATTTCTGAGAAGTATATAAAATGTAGACTGAAAGTATGCTTTCTTATTTTTAGTTGAAAAGAACGAAGTATACTAATAGAACACTTGAATAAACATATTCTTTGCAAGAGTAATTATTATCGCTGTGTACAAGATCAGGTTCAGTTCCATGCTTATTTTATTTACTCTATAAGCTATTCCACCACGAAAGCTTGTTACTATATAAACTTAAACATGTTAGTTTATAAGACAGTGTGTAATATGTTTTTTTTAATAAGCTACTCAATCATAATAGTAAACACAAACTAAGCCAAGAATACTTTGAATACTTAATTATACTTTTAAGTATATCTCGATCAATAAGTATAGGCCAAATATACTTAGGCTAGACTTTTCTGTTAGTATAAGTCAAGTACACTTAAGTGCAATTTGAAGTATATTTCTGAGAAGTACATAAAGTATATTTCTGAGAAGTACATAAAAAGTAGACTGAAAGTATACCTTCTTATTTTTAGTTTAAAAGAAGTATACTAATTGCACACTTGAATAAACTTCTTTTTCGTAAGGGTATACATTTGATTACATGTTTTGGAGAACAGATGGAAGATATATCAATGTACATTTGATCGTTGTTTGGGTTACGATGTTCAGTAGCGATCATGAGCACGAGCACATGTGTGTCACGACACGCACACACAGGGAATTGGAGATCCAAGAGCAGTTTATTTTAGGGTAATCCGTACTCACAAAACCAGTCCAGGCAAGGGTCAAAATCCAATAGGCCTTATTCGATCTACGTCATGAATGTTCGCGGCGGCCATGTTGTTGACATAGAACCCACGGCAACTGTCAGTCTGTCAATTGAAAAGGGAGGCAGGGTCGGTATTATTCATGGTATTATCGCTGTATTTTTTATTTTTTTAAACAGCGCGATGGCGTGTTGTGTAATACACTGCTGTTCTAACAACAGCAAGAAGAAGTTAGTTTTTATGCGATACCGACTGTCAGAAAAGTGAAGGGAAGGAGACAGAGGAGTTGAGCCAGCGCAGGAGAGACTTGTGGCTTGATTTAATATTGACTCATATGCGTTTTTTTTATTATAATAACTTTAATGATATAAGTAAAAATATAATATGTAATAAAGTACTCATACAGGGTATATGCAGGAATCCTGAAGTTAATTTCAATACCTTTTTAAGACTTTTTGAAGACCTTCTCAAAATATTTCAAGACCTCATCACCACTTCAAGTTAGGGCTGGGCGATATGGCAAAAATATCATATCACGATTTTATCACAATTCCTTTTCATGTTGGTTTTACTATTTTTCAAGTGACTGAGCATCACAGCCAAACTAATGTCCCTATTTTAAAAACAAAGCCTTAGGTAACAAAATATAAAATAAAAAGAATGGCAGACATTTAGGCCAAAGTGGCGAAGATAAAAAAATCTTTGTCATTATTTTCTTTGTTATTAAAAATTAAGAACAAAGATACACATACACAACTTAATATACAAATGAAATAAACAGTGCTTAATTTTTCTACAGGTGTATTTAACAGCATTGAAGAAAGTAATTAAATGAACAAATATGAAAATAAAACACAACTTAGACTTCACTGTATAAATTGAACATTGATTCTTATTAAAGCTACTATTAAGGTTCTCAGTCAAGAGTGAGGGATTTGCTCTTTGTATTTTGTTGTTTTATTAACAGGGATAGTTCTCCCAAAAATTTTAATTGTCATCATTTAGCCTACTCTCTCAAGCCGTTTCAAACCCGAATAAGTCTCCCTCTTCTGTTGAAAATAAGTTATTTGGAAGAATGTGGGTAACCAGTTGATGTACCCCAGAGACTTCCATAATAGTTTTTTCCCACTATGGTAGTCAATGGGGACCAGCAACCGGCCGGTTAGCCACACTCCTCAAAATATCTTCTTTTGTGTTTAGCACAAGAAATACATTAATACAGGTATTTAACAACATTAGAGTGAGAGTAAATAATGACAGAATTTTTTTTTTTTGGGTAACTATCCCTTTAAGGACAAGCGGCTGCATGTTTACTATTAGGACTACTGTCACTTTAAGATCTGCACGCAACGAGTCTACACGCATTTGACAACCAGATTTTTTTCTTAATTTTTTTCTACTGTTCTTTCACTTTAGACATAACCAACTTTGTTTATATAAACCTTGTGTGTATTTGACAGTATAAGCGCAATACGACTCGAAAGATAACTTAGTCCAGTATCTCTGTTAACAGGCTTTTAGTGCATGTGCGCGTCGGATGTTTGCACTCAGAAAAGCGCCGTTAGAACAGCGCATCAGCAGCGAATGACATGTTTAACCGGGAAGGCTTTAAAGCACATGCAAATAATTAATTTTTATGAACTACAGTGTCCCGTTCCTCTGCATTTCATGTGAATATACGTCGTGCTGTACAGTATGTTGAGACGGAGGCGCCAGAAATGCAAACTGATGGAATGCACGATCCTACGATATTTCTTCAAAAGCAGATCGTGGAGACATTTATCATCCACGATCAAGAGATATCGCACACCCCTACTTCAAGTTCTAATCAGCAACAAACCTTTAACTTAATAAACAGTTGTTTGTGCCATGTAGAGGACGATGACACATCACCTAATAGTTTTAGTTTTTTTTATTTAACATCACCTAACCGCGCGTTTCGCAAAATATGTGACATCACCTCACCTGTATGCGGCGATCTGATCTCACTGACCGACTACGCCGTTGTTTTTCAGTAATGGGGAGGAAAATAAATATATTAATGCATACTGTTTGGAGTCAAACTCTTTGGACAAAGCTTGAACAAAATTTAATACCTCATAAAATCGGGATTAAGACTTTTTAATACCTTTTAAGGGCCTTAATTTTCCCAAAATGGATTTATCAACTTTTAATACTTTTTAAGACCCCGCGGACACCCTGTCATATTTAGCAAAATACTCTCTATAGCTTTTTTTCTAGCCAAATTATGGTCATCAAATGGCTTTCCTGAGGCTTTCCTTTCTAAATGTTATGTGACATAATTGTTCTCCAGCTGTTTTATTGACCCCTTTGTTTGTTTGATTGATTGGTCGATATTATGTATGAGGAATATACATTTCGGTAAGTTGTACTGTATCTTTCAACATTGTTCATTTGTGTTTATTTACTAGCTAAGTTAACGTTAGAGATGATCGGTTCACGTGCCACTAGGGATCTGTCGCGTCACATTTACAAGCGCCAAAGCGGTATTTATTGTTTGAATTTCGTAATAAAAGTGACAGAACCTGAGAGCTGAGATTTTTTAGATCATAAGTAACTGCTCTGTCTAGTCTGTCGGTCTCCGTGTCCTCTTTGCGTCGCGATTTTTCTGTGCGTGAGAAAATGGATGTGTGGCGTGAGAGCGTGTGGAAAGTGTGCTTCACGGTGAATGCGTGAGAGTTGGCAGCTCTGAATAAATATCCGGATAAGTTACGGCTGGCAATAAGGACGGATCTTTACTTAAGGCTATTGGGTCTATCTGATATGGGTCCACGCCAATCAAGCTTATCTTCTCTTGATACCGACGAGATGAAGCCATTAGGCTACGGCTCCCCTCAACTAAAATCTGCGTGTGGCTACGGGCAGGACAGATGTCATGTCAACAATATGGCCGCGGTCAGCTACTTCTGGTGTTTGCGAATAAGGCCTATAGGGCAATCCAAAGACACAAATCATGAACAAGAAACAGGCAGCAACAGGAACGGAAGTGTGGGGACATTAAACAAGGACTCCGTGACAAACACTAAAACTGACAGGGTATATATACACAAGTGCTAAACGAGGTGACGAGAAACAGCTGAACACAATCAACACTCAGTGACAGACAGGATCATGGGAATTGTAGTGTGAATGCCTAGACACCGTGAAAACTGAGGACCTCTAGTGTTTAACCCAGGGAACCACCAGACACTGTGACAATTGTAAGCCGCGCTATATTGGTCCAATGAGGGTTTCCAATAGCACGGGAAGGTTTCTTACGCGTTCCGTCTTTCCAGTATCTCAAAGTAATTTGGGTTAAATGCAATACATTTCTCATATGTATTTACTCGTTATTTCATCTGACTCCATAAATGAAAGGTTTTGATAATATCTATGCATCACTAAAAGTGAGCGAATGTTTGATTATTACATTTAAACTATTAAATGAACAAGGTCAAAATCAGTTTGAATAATCAAATGTAACAATTTATTAAATCAGGTATCAGGTCAATTGTATAATCAATTCAAAGATAATCAATACAAAAACGTGAATAAAGAGAAGAGATGCGAACCCAACCTGATACAAATACATGATGCTGGAAGTCTCGGTCACTCCCAGCCATCACGGGCCAGTCTAGATACAGAAAAGCCCAGATTCCTCTGCTGCATTCCATTAAATAGCCAAAACCTCTTTCACATGTTAACAATGGGAATTTACATTCAGAGTTGACACCTTTTGGGGGTAGGAGACCATTTGCCTAGAGACAACCTTCCTTTGTGTGTCAGTTTCTCTAAACTTCTCAAAACCTGATTTCTTTTTGTTTAACTTAGTTGGAAATGAGACATTTGTACCACTCACTCTGATACATTTAAAATGATACTAAACATATTAATCATTCACATTAAACCACATATATATTCTTGTGTGAGTCTTTAGGGGTGAGAGGGAGTGAGACTGTATGGGGGAGGTCAGATGTTAATTTCCAGCAAGGTTCTTTGTTTCATATACCAGTCTATCTCTCCAACCAGTTTTTCCAGTCTTACAGACAATGTGAAGAGTTTTAACTCTTTCTTCTGTGTCAATGGTTCCCTTTACATGCCTCTGAACGCAAAACTCTGCAGATTCACTTTATTACAACATTGTCTAATAATCCAAATGTAGTTGTATAAGTTACTATTATACAAACCAAAGGACAGGCAATGATTTTCGGGCTACAGATGGCAGAAATAATGCTTGTCTCTTCAGTTTTTGTTGCAAATATAGCCTAATTATGATAATAATTGTCCTTTAAATTAAAAATATCTAAATAATATCAGGTTTTATATAGTGGTACGACCCTGTCTTTTATTCTCTACCTGATGGTGGCAGTATAACCTCCGACTGTGACGTCACTGTTAATTGTATAATTGATGGATGGAGAGTATAAATGTTTGGACTGATTTACTCAACGTTACTTCCTCTGGTGGAACGTAGTTCTCCAGAGAAGTCGTTTGCTCCAATTTGTTTTGTTTTAGTTTGTCTATTATTTACCAACATTCATTACCCCACTGGATTATTATTTTCTTTTATTTATTTAAATCCCTAGACATAATGTTATATTTTTTAACAGATTTATTTTGTAACAGATTTATTTGTTCCAAATAAATAAGTTTGCAATGCAAACCGTTTGTTTGTATGTTTACTCTTTATGTTACGGTCGGAAACGAGCTGGCCGTGTGTCACGGAGCGCTCTGCGTCGCCTCCTCCTGGTCTCTCCAGATCACTTTCCCCCGAGTATTAAGGACTGCACTTCCCATCACTCCCTTCACCATCTCATCACACTCATCACCATCCATCCCTGCCTGGTCATCATCATCACTGTCATCTCTGTCACCTGTGCACACTCAGCTCCACTTTATCTGGACCCTTCTCTCCCCTTTGTTCTCTGCAAAGTCTTGTTTTTTTCCTTGCATACACCTCTGAGCCTTGTTCCCTGTCTCCTAGTCCTAGTCTCCCTGTCTGGTATATGATCCGAAGTAACTAGTAACTAGCTACTTGAGGAGTTTGTTCATTGGATATTTTTTACTCTAACTCGTTACTATTCAGATTATTACCTTTACTTTGAGCAAATATTTCTATAAGTACTTCTACTTGAGTAGTTTTTGGATACTCTTCCCAGCTCTGCGCAGAGTGTGACGTGTCTGTAGAAATTCCACATGCTCAAAGTGTAGAGTGGCCGTGGCTTTAACTAGTTTTAAGTTAATATTTAAATGAGGCGCGATTTCACCTCATTTGCCCGTCCAGTTTGCTCGAAAGAGGCGAATCGAACGTCTGGCCCGAATTATTTTATTTGGTGCTTCTTGTGCATTCATGCGTTTGAAGCGAATTCACGTCTTACGCCCAAGTTTAAAAATCTGAACTTTGGCGTCTGTTCACGCCGCGTTAACCAATCAAGAGCCTGCTTGCTGCTGTCACGTGGTGAAGTGACCAGTGTCTGGAGGGTGATCCTCACTCCGATGCGGGACAGCAGGTCATCAAACTGGGCACGGGACAGGCGGAAGTACCACTGGAGCAAGTGGTGAAACTCGCCAAACTGGGTACGCCTCCGGAGGGTCTGGTGGATCCAAGTACGGCGACGATGACCCCTACGCCGCTGTTCTGCTCTCCAGAGCAAATACGAGCGGTGACTCTCTCGATGAATGCTTGATCAACATCAGCCATCTTGCAAACTAGTGTTGTCACGATACTAGAATTTCTAACTTCGATAAGATACCTTGAAAAATATCGATATTCGATACCACGGAGAAAAAAAACTGCCACAATATTAAGGGGGTATTTTTTTATTTAAAGCTAAAAATAACAAGTCTCTAGAACAGGGGTCGGCAACTGGCGGCCCGCGGGCCAAAACTGGCCCGCCAGCAATATTTTCTGGCCCGCCGGATTATTTTGGAAGTCCGATTTTTTTTTTTTTTTTTTTTTTACTCTAACGGTTTACAAATAGGCCCCGTGAATCAGTGATGCGCGGGATGATCCAAAATGAGCGACGAGTGCCTGCGGTCACCCGCGGTTACGAGTCATCCAAAAATATTTTTAATGATATTCGGGTCGCGGTCGGTCGGGTCGTTTGAAATAAAGATGCCAATTAAACCATTGTAATTTATTTAGTACTAGACATAATGTTCTATGAAATACATAGGTCTACACTTTATTGGCTGAATAACTGCACGAGGATGACGCACGAGCTAAGTCTGCAGAGATGACAGTGGGAAATCCTTATTTACCTGAATGTTGAGCGCGTTATTAACTTTTGAATAAGAGCTGAAGCGGGACAAAATGCCCGATTTCCCAAAACGTTGAACTGAGCAATGCCATTGTGCCATTTTAATAGGCTACTTTTAAACGCATATAGCTCAGTAATGCGAGTTTTATGTATTTTCTGAGAGGAGGCGGGGTTTTTGTTGGGAAATTCGGAGGAGAGACGCACACTTCGATTAGACTGGATAAACACATGCAGCATCTTAATTGTTAAGAAAATGAAACGAAATAAATGAATAAATCAAGCCTTTATTACAAAACACAGCATTCAGAAAAATGCGCACCCCTAGTTCCTACGTCTATGGCCCAATTTGCGGGTCGGGTACAATATTTTCTTTCTTTTGTTTGCGGTCCGAGTTGCGGGCGGGTTGAAAACGTCGGTCGGGTGCGGGTTGTTTATACATTGACCCGCGCATCACTGCCGCCGTGTATCATTCGTTCAATCGTTTTTTCCCCCCAAATTAAAACCAAAAATAAAAAGTATAAAAAGTAAAAAGCAGACCTCTTGTGTCCCGAATAAATAATAATTAAAAAAAAGGAATAAAGTTCAAAAGTTGTACAGTCCATTGGTAATACAATGCTAAATCAGATATATGTACAATAACATGTCCAACAATCGATTTAAATAGTACATGGGATTTAATTTATCGTTAATAAGATGTATCCGCGGCATTTTCTCGTGTGCTTAAATGGTCCAGTGGTAGAACTTTCGTCAAGTGTGTAAAAGGTTCTGGGTTCTAATCTGCATTTGTATAGTTTTTTTTTTTTTTCGTTTTTTTTTCTGCATCAAAACCGATTATGCTCATCAGTGGTTGTATATAAGTAGTAGGGACACGTTTGTGTGCATTATATTTTGTGATTTCACCGTAACGAATAGGCCTATTCCATGTAGCTGGCCCGCCATCTACTGGATAAAAAAAATATTGGCCCGCGGCCAAAGTTACTTGCCGACCCCTGCTCTAGAAAATGACAAATGAGGTATATTATAACAAAAATGTCCTGAGGTAGTGCACTTGTTCAAAGGCCTCTCAGATTTCCATACATTCAAAAACCAATAAAGTGCAAATAAAAAAAAAGTGCAATCTTTTGTATTTCCAAGTAAAATCAAATACAATCACAATCTCAACAAAAGGTACTTAAACTTCAAGCAAAAACAAAATTAGTGCAATATTATGAATCAAGTAACAAATTAGTAAACTAAATAATTGAATGGAATCTGTTGCTGCAGTTATATGCAGACATTTATTAATCTTAGTAAAAAGTTTATTTAAACTAACATTTACTAATTAAAATTCAAAGTTCTATCTGTTATATTTTTCATTGGACCAGAGCTAACATGATCCGTTGTATTTTTATTACCTACTGTTATCAAAGATTAAAATATACTGTACCAAATGCATTGCTCATTGGTCATAAATGCTGGTTAATACATTAACGTTATTTGATGAACAGATTTAAAAGCAAACGTGCGTGCATCACACGTGAAAACAATGCTCACTGGATCGACATGAAGTCAAGTCACCTATATTTATATAGCGCGTTTAACAATACAGACAACACAGTCTCTCATATCAACAACAATAATGGGCCATCTTGGTTAATGTTTCAGAAATGTTTAAATGAGGAGTTACCAACCTCTCGAAATTCTTTATATAGATCCGGGTGTCGGTCTTTCAGGTGCTTTGCTATATTAGTGGTGTTAGCGCCTTTTGTTAGCACTGTTCTGTAGCATCTCTTGCATATTGGCTTGCTTGTGTCCTTCGGCTTTCCATGTTCATTTGCTTCATATCCAAAATATTTCTAGATAGCACTCCTGCTGTTTTCTTTATCGACCAAAGGCGGTCGCGTCGGCGCCGCACTCGCCATCTTTCCTTTCACTTCAGTTTTGTTAGTGAATGAGACGAGTGCGAGTGCGCGTGTCAACGCGCCTTTGGAGAGAAGTGAAAGTGACAGCTCGGCTAGTAGCCTATCGGTGTATCGATACTTTGGGAAATTAATATTGGTACCGTTTAGGGATGCAAACGATTAATCGACGATCGATTAATTGTCGATAATACCTTAATCGATCAAACTTATCGATCATCGATTAAGCAGGTTCATGCGCGTGCGTGCTGCTCAACCGCGAAACACAAGCGAGCGCGTCGGAATTATGTTTGGGACTATTTTACACCTTCATCATGACTAAGTTTTTGTGTGCATTCGCAGCCTTTTGTTTTGTGCAAATGTAAGTTGTAATAGTTTATTATGTGTACGCCTATCTATATCTGATTTATCTTATATTGGATGCATTTGGTTAAGAATTGTTGAAGCGTGATCTTTAGCGCGCGCAGCTCAAACGGCAATGCACGGCTAATAATGACTATTGGGACTGTCATATTACATAACATATAAAGAGAACAATAGTGTAATAAAACATTGTGTAGTATTTGGGTTTAATTGCCGTGTCGCGTTGTTCCAGGAAGAGCACGTCCACAACATGAGTCATTCTGAATGGCACGTAGCCTAACTCAAGTTCACTTGTGCATTCACGTCATTTTGTGCAGATATAATTTGTAATATCATGTTTATTTTGTATATATCTGACTAATCTCATATAGGTTGCGCTTCTTTGAGTTAAATAACGCGCTAGCAAAGTGCTCAACGGTTATTCATTTAGCGCGCGCCTGATCAAGCAGCATTAATGCACGACTTAACATCAGAACACTATTTTATTAAATCATTGTGAATTCATTGGGTTTAGTTGCCGTTTTCAGTGCGTTTCAGTGCACGTCTAACGTAACACATGCAAGCACGCATCTGAGGCGGTGTTGGTGACATGTTGTATTATTATTAGTCGTTATATTTGATTATTAAATAGTTAATTTAATTTAATTATCATTCACATCGAAACATTGTACAATCCTACTAGCCCTTTATTTGGATTAAAAGCCTTTCTCATTCATTTGGTGAGTAACATAGCGTTTTTAATAAACCCTGTCATGCTGTTGGCCATATGCACTGCAGCAGACGCATAATTGATCATTAATTTAAATTACGATCGATCATGGGAATTTGTGAAAAGTTTCCAGAAGTTTCCATGTCTAGTAATCTTACTGTTACCTTTCTCAGACCAAGCATCAATAAGTGCTGCTGCTAATGTTTCAAGTTTTTCAAGTAGTTAGATAGATTATTATATGTAGACTTAATATAGTTTAGGCTAAGCCTACCCATATAGATTTTTATTTAACATTTATTTTATGTTGCTTAATGTTTGCAACAGGTGAGCCAGTGCACAATTATTTTTTATGTATTTTAATTTTCTGTGCATAATTTATTTTGTTAAACTACATAAATGCCATTCTGTACCGTATCCCAACTGTTACAATAAAACATCATTTGAGCAATATAAATAAATATTTAGCTTTTTATGTTAAAGACACTATTGATACCGTGAGAAATGTACATTCTCAGGAAAATAGCCGCTTATCAGTTAATCGTTAATCGATCGATAAGGTCAATCAATTAATGATTAATGAATTAATCGATAATTTGCATCCCTAGTACCGTTCAGATATTTCAGTATCGATATTTATCGAAATATCGATATTTTTGACAACACTATTGCAAACAGACAACTGCCGCCTAGCACTTGCCCCTCCCGCAAGAAGCGGATTTCAACTCAAACACGCGTCTATTTCGCTTCAAACGCTTGCTTACACAAAGTGAATTGGACGTGCGGGTGGATTCAAAATGTTCAAGCGTCCAACTAAATGCAACAGAAGCGAATTTTTGCTTTCCTACATTTTTGCTACATGCTTTCCTGTAGCTCAGTGGTAAGAGCATTGCGTTAACAACGCAAGGTTATGGGTTCGATCCCAGGGGATTGCACATACCCATGTATAAATGTATAGGATAATGCAATGTATGTAGCTTTGGATAAAAGCGTCTGCCAAATGCATAAATGTAAATGTAATGAATTTGACGCTCAATTCGTGTTCGGTGTGTACGCAACATTAAAATTGTGACATCATCTGGGCTCTTTCTGCAGATTCAAGGAGGACAAGAAAATAATCTCAATCCATTGACTCAGTTTTTACACAAACTGTAGCATTGACTGCATTCATCAACGCTGTTACCAAAGTTACTGTAAGAAGAATCTGAATCTCTATAACTATGAATAACTTGTATGATATTTGACAAATACAACTTTATCAGTAACTTGGTGTTTACTGATTATTCCTAAAAAAATAGTAATTGTACACTAGGTTGAAAATGACAACAATTTTGGTAACGTTGTTGCAAATTGGGAACCAACCAGATATTAAATAAATGTAAAATAAAACAGTTAAAATAGTATTTAGCTTGATCTGATAAATATAAACATTTCTCAAACCTCCCTTTACTGACCATTTGTTGGGAAAAAAACAAAGTTTTAACATGAACGTTCTTCAGCATCATGAATGAATGAAGAATAAACACCAACCTCTTTGTTCTTCAGTGTGTTTCATTCTGCCGGGTTCTGGATGACTGTCCTCTTTAATACACTCAGTCTTGGCAGATTTCAGCTCTGAAGACAAGATCAATTAAAATATAAAAATTTGTATATGGGCAGAAACTAAAAAAAAAATCATAAAACTTTTAAAAAATAAAGAGCACAACAAGCACTATTGTTCCAAGAGTAAAACGCTTTATTTAATGTCTCACATGGCTCATCATAAGCTCAATGTAAAGCATTTAGCAGAATCTGTTCCAGTTTGACACTTGAGATCGATTCACATTATTTCCCTTCACAGATCTTAAACTTTGAATTTTTACTTGAAACAATCACACAAACGAACACAATATCGCTCAGGTCTGAATGACCTCAACATTCTCCTCATCAGGGACGTGCAGAGAGTTCCTCAGGGGCAGGGGCTCAAATGTAAAACATGGGGCACATATAACGTTATATATGAAGAGTATCCACACACACACACACACACACACACACTACTCCGGAGTTTTCGACCGTCGAAAACGGAGACTCTTCAGTCAAGTCCGAAGCAAGACAGTCACACGCAAGTGACGCAACGCGTCATGGCAACAACACCTCAGACTGACAGAAACGTAAAAATAAATGTGAATTTAGGCTACTTTAGTTTTGTACACATTGTCATGTTAATTATAATCAAATACATTTTGTTTTATTAAAGGGCAGGGGTTCGAGCACCCAAAGCCATCTACATGTTAAAACTAAATGTTTAAGTTATTTCAGTAGGAAGACGCCAGAAAAGACGCACAAGTATCGCTGTGATCGATGAAAACAATACAGAAATGAGCCTGTCGCTTAATCAAACTGTATAAAGTGTGTTTGATTTGTGTGTAAATAAGAGAAATACCGTGAACTGCTCTCCTCACCTCAGAAGACTCGTCGCTGAAACTCAATGAAGAGACGGCGCAAGCGTGCGGTGACGTCATCGGCCACCAACGGTAGATTATCAAAGACGCGCCAAAGTAGGCTACATCTTTTGGAACAAACAAAACAAACAAACAAAAAGCAATGAAAACATGTAATGCTTTGAAAGCACTGGAGTTTATGTAAAACATTTTATTTTGTATTATTTTATTTTATTTATTTTTTCTCTTCCTGACAGCTGATATTGTGAATATGTAATACCTCTTGTTCTTGTGGCATTGAGAACAAAAAAAGAAAAAGAAAAAAAGACGCGCCAAATACCGTTCATAACGACAAAACATCTATAGACATCAACATAATCCCACAAAAATAAAAAATAACGTGTCTTTATTCCAGCTGCTCTCCTTCTGTTGGTTGCAGGGATGTGGAGGCTAAACGCACGTAAACGCCGTTTGCGCACCTCCCAAAATTCTGAAATAGCGTTTACCCACCTCCAAAGTGCGTTTATCCACCTCTAAATTGCGTTTATCCACCTCTAAATAGCATATATTTCCTAAGCCATTTTATCGATCTAGGAACCGCCGATCCAAATGCGCTGAACTGTGTAGAATCTCATATGGTCCAGCGCATTTGGATCGGCGGTTCCTAGATTGATTGATAGAGACTGTTTTTCAAAGATGGCTAAGCGAAGTTGACTGCATGTATAAAATATCTTCTTATTAAACTGTCTGGACACTGTCAAAGTTCTCAATGCTTCGGTTTGAAGGTAGGGACCCTCATTATGCTACCGTGTTAGTGTGGGGCTATTTTGAGCCCTGTTAGTGGTATTAACAAGCGATTTTCATTTTTGTTCCGAAGACGAAAGAAAGTATTGCGGGTTTGGGACAACACAAGGGAGAGTAAATTACGGAACTTTCATTTTTAAGTCAAGTCAAGAATATTTGTATAGCGCTTTTCACAATACAGATTGTATCAAAGCAGCTTCACAGTATTTTTAACAGAAGTTACATACATTATTTCTCGAGATTATCTCGGCAAAGGCGGTATTTATGAGTTAGTCAGTCAGTAGAGAAGACTTATTGAAAGGACTCAAGCTTGTGATCACGGAGAAGGAAGACGCAACTGAGATGACGCATGGGAAAACCAGGACAAGGGCTGTGTTCCAGTCCAAAATTGTCATGCGATTGCTTACATTGCAGGAGTGCCACGACTGGTGGAAACTGCAATAGGCTGAATTGGAACGTCCTAACCCCCTTGATCACTTGGAATCAGCTATTGAGTTGATTTATTATTATTATTATTATTATTTTATTTTTTATTATAATAAATCAACTCCATAGCTGATTCCAAATTACATGAACGAGATGGAGGGAAGTTAGCGAGTGAAGGGCATGACAATTTTGGACTGGAACACCCTTGTCCTTTTAACAGGGGTTTTCCCGCCCGTCATCTGTCAGTGGACTAGGAAGCGACTAGATTTTTCCTGGTCTGTGGCGGAATTGTTTTCTGGAACTGTAAAATAGCACCAGGGAATGTTTGCGCCTGGAACACGCCTCCCCTTTTCACATCGAGGTTTTATCATTTTAAATGACTCTTTCTTTTCTTCTTAGTGTTTAATTCGTATAAATGTAAATGGTAAATGGACTGCATTTATATAGCGCTTTCACAGACCCAATGGCCACCAAAGCGCTTTACAATATTGCCTCACATTCACCCATTCACTCACTTATTCATACACCGACGGCGGTGTCAGCCATGCAAGGCGATCCAGCTCGTCGGGAGCAGCTGGGGTTAGGTGTCTTGCTCAAGGACACCTCGACACTTGGTCAGGTGGAAACGGGGATTGAACCACTAACCTTCCGGTTTGTAGACAATCTACATGAACCACTGAGCCACTGTCGCCCCATTGCATGCGTACAATTGCATGGAAACAAATGAGGGCAAATTTGACAACACTGAAAACAAATGAACTTTAAGTAAGTAAATGTTTTCAAAATATTGATGACATCACCATGCACTCAAGCACATAAACACTTCTGTCCAATCAGATGCTCTCTTTAATGAAAAGGCCCCACCCACTGACACCAGCTGACTCTGATTAGCAGCAACTTCCTGTTTCAACATGTAATGCATCAACACTTGTGAAGTCTGTGGGTTAGTAGCGTCTCTATCTTGTCAAGGCTTCATCATGGGTAAGGAAAGAGATGAAAGAACAATGTGCTGACGTTTACTTCTCAGTACTTTTACCACACTGTGAGATTTGAGGTTTTTTTTTTTCACTAAAATGTCACTCAGAAGGTCTGAAGGATGTTAGAGATGCTGAGATCTGAGTCTAATGACGTCTCACTGAGATATGATGGTCAGTTTCTGTCTTCAAAATCTTCTGCCAAAAATAGTTCAAAGATCCTCAGTTAAATTCAAAGGAGAAATGTTTCTCTTTTTGCCACTTTTACAGCATTACTTTACCACTATCAGACCTTTCTGGGTCATGCACCACCGTTTTGAGGACAAATAACGCCCTAAAATAGACAAACAAACATGCCTAAATCCATAATATCTAATATTTTCAGGAGACGAATGCGTATCCTTAAAATTCAGTTCGTTTCACAAACAAAACAAACAGCTGGAGGACTGTTAGTCAAAGAGCTAAATTCAACACCTAAAACCTGTAAGTCTAGAGGGATTTGAAGGCTCCTGAGGCATCATGGGAACTGCTAAACCAGGGCGCATACATGAGAGATGTTCCCTAATGAGTGTGTCTAATGTAGTGATAACCTCTAATCTTTTATTCCGTGACTAAGACGAGATGACATCATTATTAAACCCATTCGCAATTGCATACTCACAGCATATGACACATGTATGGAAGTTTGTTTACGCAACAGAATAAAAAATAAAAAAGGTAATTGCATTTTTACTCACAATTGCGAGTTTACATCAGAATTGCGTGATATAAAGTCACAAAGTGTTATAGTCAGAATTGTGAGATGTTAACTTGCAATTCTGACTTTATAACATGCAATTGGGAAATATAAAGTCAGAATTGCGTGATATAAAGTCAGAATTGCGTGATATAAAATCGCAATTGTGAGATATAAAGTCATAATTGTGTGATATAAAGTCGCAACTGTGAGATATAAAGTCAGAATTGTGTGATATAAAGTCGCAACTGTGAGATATAAAGTCAGAATTGTGTGATATAAAGTCGCAACTGTGAGATATAAAGTCAGAATTGTTTGATATAAAGTCGCAATTGTGAGATATAAAGTCAGAATTGCGTGATATAAAGTCGCAATTGTGAGATATAAAGTCAGAACTGTGAGAAATGAACTCGCAATTCTGAGGGAAAAAGTCAGAATTATAAGTTTGTCAGTCTTTTTTTACTTTGTAACTCGCAATTGAGACTTTATATCTCACAATTATGGGAAAAGATGTCAGAATTGTGAGATATAAACTCGCAATTGTGAGATAAAGAGTCGCAACTGTGAGATATAAAGTCAGAATTGTGTGATATAAAGTCGCAACTGTGAGATATAAAGTCAGAATTGTGTGATATAAAGTCGCAATTGTGAGATATAAAGTCAGAATTGCGTGATATAAAGTCGCAACTGTGAGATAAAGTAAGAATTGTGTGATATAAAGTCGCAATTGTGAGATATAAAGTCAGAACTGTGAGAAATGAATTCGCAATTCTGAGGGAAAAAGTCAGAATTATAAGTTTGTCAGTCTTTTGTAACTCGCAATTGAGACTTTATATCTCACAATTATGGAAAAAGATGTCAGAATTGTGAGATATAAACTCGCAATTGTGAGATAAAGAGTCGCAATTATCTTCTAAAATGTTTTTTTCTGTGGCGGAAACAAGCTTCCATACAAGAGTCACAGTATATAAAACATTAGGTAAAAAGTGCCTAGATGATCTACTACTTCTGAAGTGTAAAATTGACGTACACTTTACTATCCCATGATGCCACAGGATTTGTGATCGACAGTGAAGTGACGTCACGCAACTGACGCTGGTAGATCACATGATGATGACAACATGGTAAATTCAGCACTCACAAAGTACTCATTCAAAATAAGTACCTAAGCCGAACTGTGACTAAATCAACATGCAAAATTGTTGACGAAACTAAAATGTAGTTTAAAAAATAAACTTTACACCCTGACTGAAATATGAGTTGAAAGCAGGGCCTAAAATGAACACTCGCCAAATGAGAATAAAAATCGGAGTATATGAAGTTAACATTTTTATGAATTCTTACACGATGCATTATTATGAGATCATGAATGTGAACGACACTCAGGACGGTTGACGGGCCAGCGCTGCATCGTCATGAATGTTGAAGCCTTGATGATTTAAATATTCAAGCACAAGAAGACTCAAAAGGCTCAAAAAAGCTCTTTCACTTGAGCGGACAAATTCACACAAAATGATGTCAAAAAATAGCAATGGTCCTATTAAACAGTTGATTATGCGTTAAGTGAACGTAAACAGTTGAGAAAGTAAACGCATATGTATAAGTATTAGATCCATGCATTCGGTCTTAAAGTGACAGCAGCCTAATATTCTGTTTATAATGTTCATCAAACGACATAAATTAATAAGGATTAGGCCTAATTAATAAGGATGTGTTATTTTACATTTGCTTACTTGGCTAAATTTCTGTACCTGAAAACTAACAAAACAGTTTATTTCATTTGTTTATTTTGTTGTTTTTATTTGTGCTATTGCTGGTTATTTGATTATTTGTTCTTATTTTATTACTGACTGTTTACTTGTCTTTAATAATGTTCTAAGTTTACATTAGCAGGCTATGCTATAGTAGGTTTAAATGTGGTCTTCAAATTGGAATAGAGAACTGTGACTTTATAAAATAAATTACATTCAACATGTTGTTATTATCATGTGATCTCCCAGCGTCAGTTGCGTCGCTTCACTGTCATTCATAAATCCTCTCCCGTGGCCTCATGGGATAGTAAAGTGTACGTCATCCGGGTACTTTTTGCCTACTGTGAATTGAGACATACTACTTTTGTCTCATACTGTTTTTCGCCTACTATATAGTAGGGAAGTAAGTGAGATGCAGCCTAAAGGCCTGTACACACCGGGACGAATATCGGCTTGCGTTATTCGCCAGCGTTTTTCAACGCGTTTTTTGTGTTCACACCCAAGCGATTTTCGCTGACGATGAGCCGAGTGAACATGCAAATTCATTCCCTGACATTAGATGGCGCTTGATGTAAAACAGAAATACCCCGGAACACAAGGTGGCGCTGCTCAACTTTACGCTTCTGACACTCGCTTGTCACTCAGAAGAAGAGAGCAAGTATTTACGCGCTTGTCAAAATAATACAAAGAAAACATGGATATTTCAAGCACCATGCAGTAGCTCCAGCTCCAGCGATGAAGAAATTATTGTTCTGTTGAATGAGGAAAGACGCCGGAAAAGACGCCGATATTGGATACATCCCATAGTTACGAGAAAAGAAAGAACATGGGGAGTTTTATCGACTGGTACAAGAGCTGAAAATGTATCATAAGCTCCACATTCATCTTTCCTTGCATCTTCCTCTCTTCCCGCAGGGTAGACGCTACTTGACGTATATCTTCTTCGCTGTTACGTATGTATGCTCGGCAAGACCGTTTTGTGTTTGAGCGCCCCCAAGTTGTGTTTTACTGTAACTTCAGAAGCTCTAGACACGTGAGCAAAAGCGCCAATCTCATTGGTCGGATAGTTTTTGACGCGGTGCGTCAAACCAAAAAAACGAACCCGAGTCGTTTTAAAAAAAATTACGCTTTTACGCGTGCCGTTTTTCGTGTCGGTGACGGTGTGCACACTCTCATTGGCGCCCTTTGTTTAGTCACGAGGCGTTAAACGTCGGTGAATATCGCGCGCGAAATTCGTCCCGGTGTGAACAGGCCTTAAGACTAAAGTCTAATGAACCAGTGAAGGTTAATTTCACAGATGGTATTTCCGGTGACATTTGTGGATTTTTTGAGGGATTATTTGGCGTAAATGCCACAAGTATCCTCTGTGCCTTGATGACCTGTAGATTTTACCGTACGCAACGAGCGAATGCATCCAAACGCGACATGCTAAGCTTAATGACTGGTTGTGTTCTGATCAGCGAGGCCCGTGTCCTGTGGAGAAGCGTGTGTGTGTGTGTGTGTGTGTGTGTGTGTGTGTGTGTGTGTGTGTGTGTCATTAGAGCGGATTTACTGCATGACTGCCACGCTCTCTGCATTATACATTACATGTGAAGTGGGGATCTGAAAATAGCACTTCTCAAAAAATCAGTCCAGATGAAAATTCAAGCCTGGCATTCGTACGCCTTAGTGCATTTTAGATCGATTGAAACCACTTCTCAGAAAAGTTTTGTTTCATTTTCTTCGTCTACCTGGCATAAAGTCCGCATTGCAGCTTATTCTGGTTAAAAACTCCCATTTAGACGAGTAAAGACTGAGTTAGTTTTGTTTTAATGTGCCACACTGCAAAATGATGCTCTGTTTTTGTCTTGTTTTCCAGCACAAATATCTAAACATTCTTAAATCAAGATACATTTACTGGAGAAGAACAATGACTGAAGATATTACGTCTTGTTTTCTGAAAAATGCATCAAAAGGAAGTGAGTTTATGCTTAAAACAATAAATATCTGCCTATAGAGTCAGAAAAATAATCTTAATTCAAAGGGAAAATAAATTATTTTTCTGATGCCATTGATTAATCTGATTATTAATCAAAAAAATAAAATATCCAGTATGCAAATGAAAAAGGTCTCAAATACTGATGTTAACATTAATAAGACCAGAAACGTGAATTAAGAAAATAAACCGTCAAATTTTAAAATATAAACACCTAATTTACCAAGTGAAAAGGAAAAGTGTACATATTATGGAAATAATAAAGTTAAAAATAATTACTTACTGTAAATGCAGACTGAATGTAATATGTTCACACTTAATTTGATGTTATTTACAATGAA
Organism: Phoxinus phoxinus; assembly: GCF_949152265.1. NCBI lineage: Eukaryota > Metazoa > Chordata > Actinopteri > Cypriniformes > Leuciscidae > Phoxinus > Phoxinus phoxinus. Next base: position 7,093,348 of record NC_136900.1, on the reverse strand, counting down.
ATTACATTTGCTAAATGCAATTGGTTTAACTCAAGTACATGTTTACATGTAATTTCATAATTATTTCTATTGTCTTTTAAGTATAGGTTAAAGTAGTGCCAAATGACAATTTTTGGTGAACACAAAATACTTTTTTATGTGCATATATTTGTAAATACACAAAGTCATTTAGAACATTTATGAACGTTTAATGTAATATGTAATAAAGTACTGTACATGACATTAAGATTATTCAAACAATAATCAATTATCTAAAACCATTTAAAGAGCACTTTAAATAAATCTTTTAATTTGACATTAAAACAAAAAGGCATAGTGCATAGTGCACTTAAGTGGCCTTATATTTTTAAAGTACACTAAGTACACATTCAGTACAATTGAGTGCACTTCTTTTTGTCCTCATATTATCTCTAACTAAACTCTCACACACACACACATCTCTCTCTCTCTCTCTCATAACACATGGTGCATGATTGTTGATTCTCACTTGTAAAAAGCTAACCCTGCTGCATTGCAGTACTGCAAGTTTGAGGTCTGCAATTATGAAGATTATACAGCACACACACAGACTAGGCCATATATGCAGCCTTATAATTAATCATAGTGTCTGTGCTGAGAGAGATCCAAAATAACTGCTCCTCTGGTGTTTGTTTTCTCTTTGCCTTCCTGAAAAACCCTGAAAATCCAATGCAAATCCTATGAGTAAAACGTGTTCGTATCAGTGAAAAGCTCCTTATACAGTAGTCTCGTTCCCTAGAACTGAACGTCTCTTCAGAGGACAAAATCTGCTTGACCGAACACAGCAGACCGATTGACATTAATAATACTGAACAATTTTTGTCATATTACAGATTACAAAAGACTACTGTTGTCCTAAAACCAGGTACACTGCATTTTGCCACAATTTTTAGCTGATAATTCTGATTATGTTCAAAATGGACACATTTCTACCATAGCTCTTCTCTCTGAGAAAACCTCAGACTGAAATCTACATTGATCTATTGATGTTTTTAGACTGTGTGTGTGTGTGTAGCCACCAGGTGTTTTCAATCTCATCTGAAATGAGGTAAAACATTACAAGTAACATGCATAATGTAGTCAGATCACTTTTGTGATGTAACATGCATAATGTAGTCAGATCACTTTTGTGATGTAACATGCACAATATAGTCAGATTACTTTTGTGATGTAACATGCACAATGTAGTCAGATCACTTTTGTGATGTAACATGCACAATATAGTCAGATTACTTTTGTGATGTAACATGCACAATATAGTCAGATTACTTTTGTGATGTAACATGCACAATGTAGTCAGATCACTTTTGTGATGTAACATGTATAATGTAGTCAGATCACTTTTGTGATGTAACAAGCATAACATAGTCAGATTGCATAACGTAGTCAGATCACTTTTGTGATGTAACAAGCATAACGTAGTCAATCACTTTTGTGATGTAACATGCACAATGTAGTCAGATCACTTTTGTGATGTAACATGTATAATGTAGTCAGATCACTTTTGTGATGTAACAAGCATAACGTAGTCAGATCACTTTTGTGATGTAACAAGCATAACGTAGTCAGATCACTTTTGTGATGAAACATGCACAATGTAGTCAGATTTTTTTTATGATGTAACATGCACAATGTATTCAGATCACTTTTGTGATGTAACAAGCATAACGTAGTCAGATCACTTTTATGATGTAACATGCACAATGTAGTCAGATCACTTTTGTGATGTAACATGCATAACGTAGTCAGATCACTTTTGTGATGTAACGTATAATGTAGTCAGATCACTTTTGTGATGTAACAAGCATAACGTAGTCAGATCACTTTTGTGATGTAACAAGCATAACATAGTCAGATTACTTTTGTGATGTAACAAGCATAACGTAGTCAGATTACTTTTGTGATGTAACAAGCATAACGTAGTCAGATTACTTTTGTGATGTAACAAGCATAATGTAGTCAGATCACTTTTGTGATGTAACAAGCATAACGTAGTCAGATCACTTTTGTGATGTAACAAGCATAACATAGTCAGATTACTTTTGTGATGTAACAAGCATAACGTAGTCAGATTACTTTTGTGATGTAACAAGCATAACGTAGTCAGATTACTTTTGTGATGTAACAAGCATAATGTAGTCAGATTACTTTTGCGATGTAACAACCATAATGTAGTCAGATTACTTTTGTGATGTAACAAGCATAATGTAGTCAGATTACTTTTGTGATGTAACATGCACAAAGTAGTCAGATCACTTTTGTGATGTAACATGCACAATGTAGTCAGATCACTTTTGTGATGTAACATGTATAATGTAGTCAGATCACTTTTGTGATGTAACAAGCATAACGTAGTCAGATCACTTTTGTGATGTAACAAGCATAACGTAGTCAGATCACTTTTGTGATGAAACATGCACAATGTAGTCAGATCACTTTTGTGATGTAACATGTATAATGTAGTCAGATCAATTTTGTGATGTAACAAGCATAACGTAGTCAGATCACTTTTGTGATGTAACAAGCATAACGTAGTCAATCACTTTTGTGATGTAACAAGCATAACGTAGTCAGATCACTTTTGTGATGTAACAAGCATAACGTAGTCAGATCACTTTTGTGATGAAACATGCACAATGTAGTCAGATTTTTTTTATGATGTAACATGCACAATGTAGTCAGATCACTTTTGTGATGTAACATGCACAATGTAGTCAGATTTTTTTTATGATGTAACATGCACAATGTAGTCAGATCACTTTTGTGATGTAACAAGCATAACGTAGTCAGATCACTTTTATGATGTAACATGCACAATGTAGTCAGATCACTTTTGTGATGTAACATGCATAACGTAGTCAGATCACTTTTGTGATGTAACGTATAATGTAGTCAGATCACTTTTGTGATGTAACAAGCATAACGTAGTCAGATCACTTTTGTGATGTAACAAGCATAACATAGTCAGATTACTTTTGTGATGTAACAAGCATAACGTAGTCAGATTACTTTTGTGATGTAACAAGCATAACGTAGTCAGATTACTTTTGTGATGTAACAAGCATAATGTAGTCAGATTACTTTTGCGATGTAACAAGCATAATGTAGTCAGATTACTTTTGTGATGTAACAAGCATAATGTAGTCAGATTACTTTTGTGATGTAACATGCACAAAGTAGTCAGATCACTTTTGTGATGTAACATGCATAACGTAGTCAGATTACTTTTGTGATGTAACATGCATAACGTAGTCAGATTACTTTTGTGATGTAACATGCATAATGTAGTCAGATTACTTTTGTGATGTAACATGCACAAAGTAGTCAGATCACTTTTGTGATGTAACATGCATAACGTAGTCAGATTACTTTTGTGATGTAACATGCATAACGTAGTCAGATTACTTTTGTGATGTAACATGCACAATGTAGTCAGATTACTTTTGTGATGTAACATGCACAATGTAGTCAGATCACTTTTGTGATGTAACAAGCATAACGTAGTCAGATTACTTTTGTGATGTAACAAGCATAACGTAGTCAGATCACTTTTGTGATGTAACAAGCATAATGTAGTCAGATTACTTTTGCTATGTAACAAGCATAACGTAGTCAGATTACTTTTGTGATGTAACAAGCATAACGTAGTCAGATTACTTTTGTGATGTAACATGCATAATGTAGTAAGATTACTTTTGCGATGTAACAAGCATAATGTAGTCAGATTACTTTTGCGATGTAACGAATGAAGTAACGCTTTACAAGGAACATGCATAACGTAATTAAGATTACTTTTGGTTGTAACAAGTAACGCATTACACGTGATGTTTTACATAATCAATTTATTTTTTGATGTTGAGTAAAGTAACGCATTACAAGTAACATGCATAACTTAATCAGATTAGTGTTTTGATGTTGAGTAAACGCATTACAAGTGTGTATTACTTTAAGTACAATTATGTTTATTACTATACATTACAAGTGTGTATTACACATTACTTTTAGATGTAACGAATAACAAGCATAACGTAGTCAGATTACTTTTGTGATGTAACAAGCATAACGTAGTCAGATTACTTTTGTGATGTAACAAGCATAATGTAGTCAGATTACTTTTGCGATGTAACAACCATAATGTAGTCAGATTACTTTTGTGATGTAACAAGCATAATGTAGTCAGATTACTTTTGTGATGTAACATGCACAAAGTAGTCAGATCACTTTTGTGATGTAACATGCACAATGTAGTCAGATCACTTTTGTGATGTAACATGTATAATGTAGTCAGATCACTTTTGTGATGTAACAAGCATAACGTAGTCAGATCACTTTTGTGATGTAACAAGCATAACGTAGTCAGATCACTTTTGTGATGAAACATGCACAATGTAGTCAGATCACTTTTGTGATGTAACATGTATAATGTAGTCAGATCACTTTTGTGATGTAACAAGCATAACGTAGTCAGATCACTTTTGTGATGTAACAAGCATAACGTAGTCAATCACTTTTGTGATGTAACAAGCATAACGTAGTCAGATCACTTTTGTGATGTAACAAGCATAACGTAGTCAGATCACTTTTGTGATGTAACAAGCATAACGTAGTCAGATCACTTTTGTGATGAAACATGCACAATGTAGTCAGATTTTTTTTATGATGTAACATGCACAATGTAGTCAGATCACTTTTGTGATGTAACATGCACAATGTAGTCAGATTTTTTTTATGATGTAACATGCACAATGTAGTCAGATCACTTTTGTGATGTAACAAGCATAACGTAGTCAGATCACTTTTATGATGTAACATGCACAATGTAGTCAGATCACTTTTGTGATGTAACATGCATAACGTAGTCAGATCACTTTTGTGATGTAACGTATAATGTAGTCAGATCACTTTTGTGATGTAACAAGCATAACGTAGTCAGATCACTTTTGTGATGTAACAAGCATAACATAGTCAGATTACTTTTGTGATGTAACAAGCATAACGTAGTCAGATTACTTTTGTGATGTAACAAGCATAACGTAGTCAGATTACTTTTGTGATGTAACAAGCATAATGTAGTCAGATTACTTTTGCGATGTAACAAGCATAATGTAGTCAGATTACTTTTGTGATGTAACAAGCATAATGTAGTCAGATTACTTTTGTGATGTAACATGCACAAAGTAGTCAGATCACTTTTGTGATGTAACATGCATAACGTAGTCAGATTACTTTTGTGATGTAACATGCATAACGTAGTCAGATTACTTTTGTGATGTAACATGCACAATGTAGTCAGATTACTTTTGTGATGTAACATGCACAATGTAGTCAGATCACTTTTGTGATGTAACAAGCATAACGTAGTCAGATTACTTTTGTGATGTAACAAGCATAACGTAGTCAGATCACTTTTGTGATGTAACAAGCATAATGTAGTCAGATTACTTTTGCTATGTAACAAGCATAACGTAGTCAGATTACTTTTGTGATGTAACAAGCATAACGTAGTCAGATTACTTTTGTGATGTAACATGCATAATGTAGTAAGATTACTTTTGCGATGTAACAAGCATAATGTAGTCAGATTACTTTTGCGATGTAACGAATGAAGTAACGCTTTACAAGGAACATGCATAACGTAATTAAGATTACTTTTGGTTGTAACAAGTAACGCATTACACGTGATGTTTTACATAATCAATTTATTTTTTGATGTTGAGTAAAGTAACGCATTACAAGTAACATGCATAACTTAATCAGATTAGTGTTTTGATGTTGAGTAAACACATTACAAGTGTGTATTACTTTAAGTACAATTATGTTTATTACTATACATTACAAGTGTGTATTACACATTACTTTTAGATGTAACGAATAAAACGTATTACATGTAACATGCATAACGTAATCAATAACTTTTTTGATGTTTCGAATAAACGAACGATTACAAATAACATGCATAACATGATCAGATAATCAGATTCATGTATGTTACATGTGCAGCAGCAGCATGTCTTAAATGCTCACAGCAATGTCTGTGAATGTTTTGGCAGTTGAAAGTCTCTGTACTTGCTCTGCAGAAGCAGCAGTGTAGCAGATCTATTCCGGCAAAACCAAATACATTGTCATATCCACCATCACCATACCAATCTCCAGAGAGTTGTCATCATGACAGAAATACATTTATTTACAACCAAAAAAAGTTACTGCATACATAAATCAGAGGGCAAGCGGCTTTGGAATAAATAAATAAAAAAGATTATTCTTAATAATTCCCGACGTCGTCAGGTAGGAGACAAGAATATTTACATCACGCGCTTCTGAACCCAATAATCCTCTAGATTATAGCATAATGAATATTTTCCTCAACTCTTACCACATACAGACTGTGTACGACACGGACACTGTAAATATAAAACAAATCGAAATACCTGTAGGGAACACGATTCTAATATATATTCTAATGCACATTATATATTCATAAACACAAATCCGCCGCAAACAACTGTGTCCCGGTGTAACACGAGCGTGATGTGAAACGAAACATCCTCCTGATTTGAGTTTTTGATTATGAATGAACGCTGTCGGTTTGTTTTGTCTGTCCCCACAGGCGCTGTTGTGTCTCGAGTCGTCTTTGCTTTGGATTATGAACCTGTAAAATGAGGGATGTTTCTGAGAGTGTAGATTAGGGAACAGAGCACTGTCTGCATTATAACTGAGCCGCTGATGAAGAGTGCGACTATACTCCCTGTATTTACTACTGTTATTGTTCTTGTGAACATTCAAAACTGACTCTGTTTACTCTCTTAACGCAATGATTGACTCTCTTAACTCAATGAATCATTTGTGCACATCATTGCAAACCAAGCAAAACAGGTAACACTTTATAATAAGGTCATGTTACTAGCTAATGCTTAATGCCTTAACGTGACCATATTCTCCATTGTTGCGGTTCCTCTCTTCCCAGTCTGTCAGTAACGCTCTGTTCACTTCCTGTCTCTATGAAGCCCCTCCTTCTGAAAAGCACACTGTGCTCTGATTGGTCGGCTGGAGCAGTGTGTTGTGATTGGTCGAGCACTTCGAGTGTGCTTGGGAAATGCCCCGCCCCTTACCATAACCACCAGTTTAACACACTACTAACTAACTCAACCAGGCCCCGCCCCTTTAGTCTGCGCATTAATAATTTAAATGAGGAATATTGTGACGTCTTCGTTCCTGGAATAAACTGAAGACTACAATGAGTTCAGAAACACTGACACTGATATAGAGAAGACCGTTTTCATGCTCAGAAAGCAACATTACACACACAAAAAAAGCTGAAAAAAGTATAATATGTCATCTTTCATATACTCATAAACTGAAAAGCACGACTGCCAAGGAAATCTCTGGCTGGGATGCTGATACTCTTCAGGGTTTTAGGACTCAAAACCACAAGCCGGGAGTGCATTCAGTGCCTTCGTTTGTCATTCATAGTGTGTCTTACGAGATAGCCTGTCTCCGTGTTTCCAGCCAAGACTTTTTCCTTGAGGAAGAGAGACTGATTACCCAGAATCGGGAATGAGAGCATTGTCAAGAAACACTTTCACAAATTATGCACATAGCTCGTGACTCCAGACTGAGAGCCGAGGCTTATGAGACGCATGAAAGTAGTGAAGCTATGAAGGAAATCACTTGTGCAAAAATATATGATTGCATAATGACTGTATCGACCAATCACAATCAAGTGTTCCAGAGACACGTTTGGATTGTTTGAAAATGTTCTTGAAACATTATGTCCAATGTTCCACTAGTCACTAGTTAGTCTTTAACCTGGAACAAACTGACTAAGTAACCATAGTATGGGACCTTAATTATTTTTTTTTTATATATATATAAATTACAACATTAACACTATTCTTTATTAATTCATGTGAAGCTGGTTTGAAACCATCTGTGTTTAACTTCTCTATATCAGTGTCAGTGTTTCTGAACTCATTGTAGTCTTGAGTTTCTTCCGGGAACAAACACATCACAATATTCCTCATTATAATAATTCATATGCAGAATAAAGGGGCGGGGCCTGGTTAAGTTAGTAGTGTGTTAAACTGGCGGTTATGGTAAAGGGTGGGACCAGAGCCGTCGCAATGGGGTAGGCAAGGTAGGCAGCTGCCTAGGGCCCCCAGCTGAAGGGGGCCCCCGATGGCCGCACTGCCGTTTAGGTTGTGTATCTGCCCTCGTCAAACAGTATCAACCACTGTAAACAAACCACCACAGTGAGACAGCGCTATCACTCTCCAGTACTGCTCCGTGAGCTAGAGGGATTCCCCCTATGCAACGACAAACACTATGAGTGCCCTAATCACTGTAATGTTGAAGTGACATCCACCGTCTTGCACCCCCCCATCAGGTCCCCCACTAGCTGTCTGTCAGTGGAAGAGAAACGTACTCGGTTACTGACGTAACCTCGGTTCTCTCTAGAGAGAGGAATGAGTACTGCGTTGTCGTAGCAACGCATTGGGGAAAATCCTTTTCCACGAGAATACTGAAGCAAAAAATTATCCTTAATTTTGTATCAATGTAAAACGAATTGCAAAGCATACAGACCTAGGCGAGACGGCTCGCGCGCCTATTGGCTGCTGTGCGGCAAATGCTTAAGCCAATCGAGCGAGCCCTTGAGTGACGTCACACCCAATGAGGGCGCTTTGCGCCCTCCTGCGTCACGTCCTGCCGAAACGGGCGTGGCTTAGGGCTATATATTTCGCTCACAGGCTTATGAACTCTGATTTTTAAAGCGAAACAACCAGAGTGCATACACGGCAAGAAACGCAGTACTCGTTCCTCTCTCTAGAGAGAACCGAGGTTACGTTAGTAACCGAGTACGTTCTCTTACGAGAGATACTCTCGTACTGCGTTGTCGTAGCAACGCATTGGGGAACACCCTGTAAGACGCCGTGTATGCAGTGATCCGACACCATAGAACCAGAGCACTGAGCTGGGGTTCATATAGTACATAATCACCTGTAGGACTCACAGAGAATCCTGAAAGAGGTGGGTTCTAACCACCATCTCTCACAAAATTGACTGCACATAGCAGATCAGCACAAAATTGACTGCACTCAGCAGTTCAGCATAACAATGCCATAAAACGGCGACTGAAGTCTCAGTCTAATACAAACACGGTTGATTAAACCGATAATATCCTGGCCTGTAAGGCGGGCACCTCGAGGTTGTAAAACCTGATAAATGTAGATGGTGAGGCCCAGCCTGCCGCCATACAAATATCCTGTAAGGCAATCCCACTCGACCAAGCCCACGAAGAAGCCATACTTCTCGTGGAGTGCGCTCTAACACCCAAAGGGCACTGAATGCCTTTAGATGCGTACTAGAGCTAGTGCTATCGTGTCTACTATCCATCTGGATAGGCTCTGCTTCGAAGTGGCCAGTCCCTTGAGACGCCCACTAAACAAAACAAAAAGCTGCTCCGTCTGTCTGAAAACAGACGAGCGCGACACGTAAGCTCTCAATGCCCTCACTGGGCAGAGAAAATTATCGTCCATATTGTCCCCGGTGACCGGAAGGGCAGACAGGGAAATAACCTGCGCCCTAAACGGTGTGTTTAGGGATTTTGGAACGTAACCATGCTTAGGTTTGAGCACGACTCTGGAGTCATTAGGCCCAAATTCCATGCACGATGCGCTCACAGAGAGCGTGTGTAAGTCCCCAACGCGCTTCACTGAAGCGAGAGCCAGGAGAAACACCGTCTTGAGCGACAAGTGTTTCATATCAATCTCCTGAAGAGGCTCAAAAGGAGGACCCTTCATGGCGTCCAGCACCGTGGAAAGGTCCCAAATGGGAACAGTGGGAGGTCTGGGTGGATTAAGTCTCCTAGCTCCTTTAAGGAACCGAATGACTAAATCGTTCCTTCCTATGGACTGGCCGTGTGCGGTTTCAGAAAAAGCAGCTATAGCCGCCACATATACTTTGAGCGTGGAAGGGGATCTCCCATTATCCAACAGCTCATGTAAGAAGGACAAAACCTCTGTTACTCCGCAGTCTGGGGGTGACACGCCACGAAAACAGCCAGAAAAAACAGACCATTTAGACGCATAGAGCCGTCGCGTAGACGGAGCTCTAGCTTGTGTGATCGTGTTTAGCACTCCCTGAGGGAGGTCAGCGGATACCCGTTGATGGCCCACACGTGAAGGGACCTTAGTTCCGGGTGAGGATGCCAAATCGAACCATTTGCTTGAGAAAGGAGATCCCTCCTCAGAGGCACTGGCCACGGGGCGGTGCTGGCTAACTGCATCACAGCTGGGAACCAGGGTTGATTCAACCACAGCGGTGCTATCAGCAGCACTGAGCATCCTTCCTCCCTGATCCTCTCCACCACATGGGTCAGGGGGAAAAGCATACAGAGGACGGCGCGGCCACTGATGAGCCAGTGCGTCCCTGCTTTTTGAGTAAAATTCTAGACAGTGAGCGTTTTCTGGAGACGCAAAGAGGTCTACTTCCGCTCTGCCGAATTTCTTCCACAACAGTTGCACTGTGTGTGGGTGTAACGACCATTCTCCTGCCGGGACGCGGTTCCTGGACAGTACATCTGGTCCAACATTCAGGTGCCCCGGCACGTGCGCCGCCCTTAGTGAAAGGAGGTTGCAGCGCGCCCATACCAGAAGGCGTTTGGTCAGCCTGTATAACGACAGGGACCTGAGGCCGCCCTGGCGATTTATGTATGACACCACTAACATGCTGTCTGAACGTATCAGTACATGGCAGCCCGTAATCAGGGGACGAAAGCGAGTGAGTGCTTTGCTCACTGCTAACATCTCGAGGCAGTTTATGTGGAAGAGCTTCTCTCGCTCTGACCAAAGGCCAAACAGCGGTCTGCCCTCGAGCAGCGCTCCCCATCCTGCGTTGGATGCGTCCGTAGACACCACCCTCAGACTCGAGGAAGTCCCTAGGCTTACACCTGACAGGTACCAGTCTTTTGACTTCCAAGGTTTCAAAGCTGCAACGCAAGCTTGATTGACCTTGAGGCGAAGCCGACCGGTGGCCCATGCTTTGCAGGGCACCCTCCCTTTGAGCCATATCTGCAGCGGGCGCATGCGTAGCAGGCCCAGCTGCAGTACTGCTGATGCTGAGGCCATCAGACCTAGCATTTTTTGAAAGCTCTTTAGAGGGAGAACAGCGCCGCAGCGGAATGAGCTGACTGTGCGCTGAATGCGCAGCGCGCTGTTGTGACAGCTGCGCTGTCATCGACAGCGAGTTCAGTTCCAGTCCCAGAAAATAAATATTCTGTCTGGGGGATAGCGAACTCTTTTCCCAGTTTACTGTGAGACCGAGATTCTCGAGGTGACTCAGCAGCAGGGCTCTGTGCGCCACTATCTCTGAATGAGATTGGGCTAGAATGAGCCAATCGTCCAAATAGTTCAGCACTCGAACACCCTGCAGTTTGAGGGGAGCGAGTGCTGCGTCCATGCACTTAGTAAATGTACGGGGTGCTAGAGACAAGCCGAACGGCAGGACTTTGTACTGGTATGCCTGGCCCTCGAAGGCGAATCTCAAAAATCGCCTGTGACGTGACGCAATCTGTATTTGAAAATACGCGTCCTTTAGATCTACTGACACGAACCAGTCTCCTTGGCGAACATGCGCGAGGATTTTTCTAGTCGTTAGCATTCTGAACTGCCGTTTCACAAGTGCTCTGTTCAGCTGCCTCAGATCTAGTATGGGTCTGAGACCCCCGTCTTTTTGGGGTACCAGGAAGTATCTGCTGTATAGCCCCCCTTCGCTCTGAGCCTGAGATAAAGGTTCGATAGCCCTTTTTCTCAGAAGTTTCTGAATTTCGGCTCGAAGTAGGTGTGCTACATTCGAATCTACCGAAGTTTTGACGCGCGCCGCGTGGCGGCGAGGGCGTCTGCGAAACTGCAGCGAATAGCCTTCTTTTATGATGTTTATCACCCATTTTGAAACGCGCTGATGATAGCGGGCAGAATGTCCGCGCTCGACCCCTCGACAGCATTTAGGCGGGAGAGGGAGGGCTGGACGGGCTCCGTAGGAACCGTGATGCTTGTGTGGGAACGCGGGCACTGGGGACCGGGCCTTTATAGCATCGCTCGCCGGAGCGGAGCGCCTGCACGCAGGTTTCGTTCAAGCGCCATGCTCGTAACATCTGAGGCGGGGACCGCGCCGATGACAGCAGGCAGAATGTCCGCGCTCGACCCGTCTACGGTGGTTATCCGGGAGGGGGAGGGCTGGACGAGTTCCACTGGAACTGTAATGCTTGTGCACGGGTTGAAAAACCGGGCCCTGTCGCGAAATGGCGGCTGAGAGCCGTGTGCTGTAACATGGACGCCATTGCCGCGTTTGATGCGGGGGCGCGCTTCATCGAGCGGGCAGCCCGCGCGCTCTCAGCTCTCTCAGCTGAGAGGGAGCGCGCGGGGCGAGTCCCGTAGGGCTCGGCATGTCTGTGAATAAATGTAGGTGCGTGAACGCGGGTACATTTATAGCACTGGTAGTACTGTCTATTAGAACTGACTGATCGTGCATCGGTTTTGTTTTACAGAAACCGTGTGACATGTAGCCTGTAGTGATTGTGGGCACTGAAAGCGGGCACGCTCACTACATATGATGCACAATCGACATGAGTCGATATTAAGTACGCAAGCCCTGTATTGTGTAGGGCTGTGCTTGTGTGTACGAATGGGCACTGAGTAGTGGGCATTACAGTCACACACGTAACACCATCGGCCGTGGCCGGGACACCACGTAGCACAGAGAGTACTGTCTATCAGAACTGACTGACCGTGTATTTGTTTAGTTTTTACAGAAACCGTGGGACATGCAGTGTGTAGTGATTGTGGACACTGAAAAGCGGGCACGTTCACTAACTTACATGTGATGCACAATCGACATGAGTCGATTTATGTGTGCAAGCCCTGTATTGTGTAGGGCTGTGCTTGTGTGTACGAATGAGCACTGAGTCGTGGGCATTACAGTTACACACAAAACACCGTCGGCCGTGGCCGGGACACCAGAAAATACATTTTTAGATTTACCTGGGACGTCGTGAAAACGGCGTTTGTGTGCAGGCAAACGGGCCTCGCTACCCATCCCTTGCTACCCGAAGCGAGGAGAGAACAGCAGTCGTCCTCCACAGACGCGGCTTCACCTTCCTCATCCATGACTGACGCGGCGGCATACAGCGGCCTTTGTCCGTCAGTCAGAGAGTCCAGCGAAGCGGGCGGAGAAGCTGGCGGCCGCAGCAGCGAGCTCCTCGTGGTGGAGGGAGGTTCCGGGATCCGCTGAGCACGGCGCTTCTTACGGCGCGGCACTGCAGCGGGCGGTATGCAGGCAGGCATCTTGAAAAAGACGCTGCTCTTTTAGATACAAAGTGTGAGTCGCGCCGGCGAACTCACACACACACAAATACAGTTTAGTTTGCAAGTGAAAGGATATAAGCGCCGGAACGCGCAGCTGGAAGGCGAAGAAGGCGGCGGTGCCAGCAGCTTCACGTCTCTCCCGCTGATGTGCTCTCTCGACGGCGCAGCTTCCAACTTGGATCAGCGATGAGGTGTCTTCGCTGAAGGATTAAAAATCAGAGTTCATAAGCCTGTGAGTGAAATATATAGCCCTAAGCCACGCCCGTTTCGGCGGGACGTGACGCAGGAGGGCGCGAAGCGCCCTCATTGGGTGTGACGTCACTCAAGGGCTCGCTCGATTGGCTTAAGCATTTGCCGCACAGCAGCCAATCGGCGCGCGTTTTACATTGATACAAAATTAAGGATAATTTTTTGCTTCAGTATTCTCGTGGAAAAGGATTTTGCCCAATGCGTTGCTACGACAACGCAGTACGAGAGTATCTCTCGTAAGAGAACTGTCGTTCCCACCCACACTCAATGCTACGCGGGCATTTAAATTAAAAAATGTCCTCATGAAGCGCTCATACCCTTCATGATTTTCCAAAAGACAGAGAAAGAAAGACAGAGGACTGGCACTTATATTAATAGAGCGCAACATAAGGAGGTCATTGAACATGGAAGATTTGGTCACTGCTTTTGTGCGAGCTAAAGTTCACAAGCGTTGCTAAACCTCTTAAATTTGGATGGTTATTCTTTGACAAAAAAAAAAAAATTCTTGTTGTACAATGTTGTTAAAATTTGTGTTATACACCATTTTAATACCTTTCTTTTAATTCAACATAAATTGTATAGCTCAAGATTAAAACAAGATTTAACACTCTGGCCACTTTGTGTAGCGTACTACAGAGTAATTCATGACTCTTAAAATGCACCAGAATACAAGAAATCCCATCTGAATTTTAGACATTTTCCTGAGGAAGGACTTGGGACCTCACTTCACTCTTTTGCCTAGGGCCCCCACATATCTTGAAACGGCCCTGGGCGGGACATTTGCCAAACACACTCGAAGTGCTCGACCAATCACAACACACTGCTCCAGCCGACCAATCAGAGCACAGTGTGCTTTTCAGAAGGAGGGGCTTCATAGAGACAGGAAGTGAACAGAGCGTTACTGACAGACTGGGAAGAGAGGAGCCGCAACAATGGAGAATATGAGGGAAATAATCAACATTCAAGCAGGAAAACCTGTTCTAGTAGAGCCTGAAAACACATCAAGACTGTAGAAGGGTGTAATAGGGATTGACATGTGGCTAAGAACCACCAAAACAGAATTTAGTTTGATTTAAAAAATAAAAAATTCACTGATTGTTTTTCATACAATTATTTAGCCTAACAGAAACGTCGCTGCTTTAACATTGATGCTGATTTTTCTGTGAACATAAAAGGCTTTAGTAAATTAGAACCAATTAACACGATCCATCTAATAACAGGCGACTGCCAACGATCAATAAAACCCATTAGTATTCACACAGTAAAGCGATTAAAGTTGTTTAGCAAGAGGTTTTTAAATAAAAAGGCCAATGTGAGGAGATGGATTGAGCCGCTGCCAGTTCTAATCACTTATTTCTGAGAGTTTTATACACATAAGAAACTTCATCATCTGCGTTTATGTACATCTGACTCTAGAAGTGAGGCCTTCATTAAATCGGCCTTGAATGTGTGACAGCTGAAGCCTGTTAAATACTGGATGCTTGACTTGAGATGTTAAAGCTGCAGTCAGTCAGCCGTCCAGAGGAATTAAACTAACATTTAATATTTCATGATCACCGTAAAGAAGACTTTGTTCTGAAGTGACCCCCCAAAAAATACGTTTTTAGCCTGTAATGTACAGTAAATCGGTGTGAATCGATGTAAAAATGAACAGATCGTGTCAGACTGTAAACAGTCGAGGATGTTGAGCGCCACCATGTGGCGTCATCTGTCATTACAGCTCCACAATGGCTGGAAAAATACAAGACCTTCTGAGTAAAATAATGATCATTATTTTTGTTATTAAAGATAATTAATCATATTATTATTTAATATTAAAATATTTTTTTAAATGTAAATATACATTTAGTATGAATTTTATTATTTTTGTAATTTTTTTTAAATAAGCATTTATTATTGATTATGAATTAGTTTATTATTATTTAAATGTTTAACTTTTTACTATTTAAATAGTTATAAATTATTACTATTATGGGCTAATAGTTTATAAATTATTTAGCATTAATTTCAATTATTATTTAAAATTAAAATGTTTTACTTTTTTATGTGAATATACACTTTATAAATTATTTAGTAAGAATTAGATGTTATTTAATATAAAAAATACATTAATTAAAATATAATTTATTTAGTATGAATAATAATAAATTAATATTTAAATGTTATTTTTTTTATTAAATAATACATTTATTAATTGTTTCATAAATTATTGTTTTACATTTATAAATTATTATTTAGTATGAAATAAATAATTAAGATTTACTTATTCAATTTAACCAGTTAACTCCTAATTAAACTCCAGTTAAAACTTAATTCAAGTTTTTCCAGTCTGTTGTGACATCATTTATATAAAAAAATATATACATAGAGAGATTTCACTCACAAAAATTAATTCCCAGTTCATTGGAAAATAAAATTATATTCAGTACACTTTACTTTTACACTACACTTTATTATGATTTTTAAAAATAATTTTAACTTAAATTACTTCTCCATGCCTATAAAACACATACAAACCCCATGATTAATATTTCCATGTTTTCCATGAGCCTGGCAATATATGCATAAACACACACGCTTTCTCTCGTCACTTCTCCGAGAAGGTTTTTATTCGTAACATCCGGAGTTATACAAATATAGACTTTTTCCCTTATAAAATCAGGATATTTACAAACTCATCATTGTCCATCACAAAAAAAACAACAAAGCAAAACGTTAAAAACGAGTTAATCTCACATATAATCTGCAGGATCAAAATGTCCCCGGCAACTAAAGTCTTGTTTCCCCAAACGTTAAAATGTGTCATCATTTCCTGGCCCTCATGTAATTTCAAACCCCTGCTCATATATTTTTGCTCATAAATGTGTTTGTTGTGCCTTTATTGAGCAGTTCATAGTAAAATCCACTCTGACTGTATGAAACAGAAGCTCAGACGCTGTTAAACATCATTGTGTCGCACAAACAAAAAGTCTGACGTTTGGGGACACGAGGGTTAGTCCGTGTTTAGGTGAGCTAACCTTTAAAAGTGTTCTTTTATGAGTTGATGCAACATGTTGGATAGTTTACCCAGGAAGTGTGTGTTGTGTATCTCAGCTTGAGGAATGTTGTTCTTCAATGAAACAAACAAACGGGAAAGACCTTCTTCCTTCATCCAGGCAAAAGTCCTGCTGTGCTTTCTCGTTGCATCAGACATGATGTGTGTGTGTGTGTGTGTGTGTCAGTCGTCTGGTTCAGTAACACACTGCTCCACGATCTCCCGCAGGTTGGGGTTCTCCATGGCGGCCGCCACGCGCTCCTTATCGTTGATCTGTTTGTTAACTGAGAACGACACAGGAGAAGAACAGTTAAGAGAGATTCAACAACTCTTCTCACAGATTAATCTCCCGCTGGACGACACACAAGCAGACGATATTAGAGGGATATTTCCAGATTATCATCGAGTGATCAAACACAGCTGTATGATAATCCAAGAGTTCGGTTCACAGTTTCTCAAATGCAAAGTCTGCCAACAGTTTTGTCAATGGATGATCATTTTTTGGAATTTTGGCTAAATATTATGTAAAAAAATATTTATTTTTTAATGGATGTCTCATTTGCCACCATTAGGCTATATTTGATTAATTAATTAATTTAAATATTATATATCATTAAAATTTATGAATTAAAATGATAATTATTTAAGTTGTATATATTATTAAAATAATATATGAATTAGTGCATTTAAAAAAAAAAAAAATCATATATATTATACACACACACACACACACTTTGACCATATAAATTCATAATTAAACAAATAATTTTATGTAATATATGATTTTTTCAATTGAAATCATTGAAATTGTGAAATTATTAAATAAAATGTATATAATGATTTAATTCTTCACTTTATTTATGTCTATTTATGAACAAAACAATATATTATTTACTTTTAATTTTGTTTATAAATTTGATGAATAATAAAATAATTTTATTTAATCATTTTAATTATATATATGATTTTATTAATAAAACTTTTTTAAATAATCAAAATGATAAAATAAAATCATGTATTTAATTTTAAATAATTAAAATGCAAAATATCTAAACTATAAATGTTTCCAGAAACAAAAAAACATTAGTCGCCACGAGCTTTGCTAATGGTGTGGCGAGCACATCTGACAAGCTTGTGTTGCTGTGCTGGAGATATCTGCGCCCGAGGGTCGTGTGAAACTGTAGTGATGAAGACGAGCACTCACTATCCTCCTCGGTCGAGTGCGTTCCCTCAGTTATGTAAATCTCCAGCTGGAAGGGAAGAAAGCCAGAGAGAAAATATGATCAGAGGCCGGGGGGAAAAAACACCAGAAAGAAAAGGACATCAGAAACACGATGAGTCCGACAATAGCCGTCGCGTTCGCTTTCATTTAACGGCCTTTCATCAATGTGACACCTCATTAAAACCTCCATGCCATGAGGAGATTGTTTACTCTTCCCATTCTTTCCCATTTCCACACGGCTAATAAAAGAGCATCCGAGGAGATCTCGGAGTAACACTGAGCTTTAGCGGTGAGACGTACCTTGTGTTTGAACGGCAGACAGCGCTGAAGTTTGACTTGTAAACACAAACCTGCAGGAACAGGGAATAACAGAAGACAAGGGTTTAATTAGACGTGTTATATTTCTTCTTCTTTCACACCTCAGCTGTAATGCTGCCTGAATCATAATCATAATCATTACGCTGTTAGTTCGTTGGCCAGAGGAGAACTGAGAATTAGTCTGGCTTCTCTCAATGGTTTTTCTCCATTCTGTCACTGATGAGTTTTGGTTCCTCGCCACTTTTTTTTTTGGTTCCTCGCCACTTTTTATGGTTTGTCGCCAATTTTTTTGGTTCCTCGCCACCTTTTTTGGTTCCTTGCCACTTTTTATGGTTTGTCGCCAATTTTTTTGGTTCCTCGCCACTTTTTTTTTGGTTCCTCGCCACTTTTTATGGTTCGTCGCCAATTTTTTTTTTTGGTTCCTCGCCACTTTTTATGATTCCTCGTCACTTTTTTTTTTTGGTTCCTCACTACTTTATGGTCCGTCGCAAATTTTTATGGTTCCTCGCCACTTTTTATGGTTCTTTGACACTTTTTTTTTTGGTTCCTCGCCACTTTTTATAATTCCTTGTCACTTTTTTTTTTGGTTCCTCGCTACTTTTTATGGTCCGTCGCCAATTTTTATGGTTCCTCGCCACTTTTTTTGGTTCCTCGCCACTTTTTCGGGTTCCTTGCCACTTTTTATGGTTTGTCACCAATTTTTTTCGGTTCCTCGGCACATTTTTTTTTGGTTCATCATTTATTTTTTTGGTTCCTCGCCACCTTTTTTTGGTTCCTCGCCACTTTTTATGGTTCCTCGCCAATTTTTATGGTTCTTCGCTACTTTTTATGATTCCTCGCAACTTTTTTTGGTTCCTCGCCAATTTTTATGGTTCGTCGCCAATTTTTTTGGTTCCTCAACACGTTTTATGGTCCGTCACCAATTTGTATGGTTCCATGACACTTTTTTTGGTTCCTCGCCAATTTTTTTGGTTCCTCGCCAATTTGTATGGTTTCTTGCCATTTTTTTTGGTTCTTCGCCACTTTTTTTGGTTCCTTGCCACTTTTTATAATTCCTTGTCACTTTTTTTTTTGGTTCCTCGCTACTTTTTATAATTCCTTGTCACTTTTTTTTTTGGTTCCTCGCTACTTTTTATGGTCCGTCGCCAATTTTTATGGTTCCTCGCCACTTTTTTTGGTTCCTCGCCACTTTTTCGGGTTCCTTGCCACTTTTTATGGTTTGTCACCAATTTTTTTCGGTTCCTCGGCACATTTTTTTTTGGTTCATCATTTATTTTTTTGGTTCCTCGCCACCTTTTTTTGGTTCCTCGCCACTTTTTATGGTTCCTCGCCAATTTTTATGGTTCTTCGCTACTTTTTATGATTCCTCGCAACTTTTTTTGGTTCCTCGCCAATTTTTATGGTTCGTCGCCAATTTTTTTGGTTCCTCAACACGTTTTATGGTCCGTCACCAATTTGTATGGTTCCATGACACTTTTTTTGGTTCCTCGCCAATTTTTTTGGTTCCTCGCCAATTTGTATGGTTTCTTGCCATTTTTTTTGGTTCTTCGCCACTTTTTTTGGTTCCTTGCCACTTTTTATGGTTTGTCGCCAATTTTTTTGGTTCCTCGCCACTTTTTTTTTGGTTCCTCGCCACTTTTTATGGTTCGTCGCCAATTTTTTTTTGGTTCCTCGCCACTTTTTATGATTCCTCGTCACTTTTTTTTTTGGGTTCCTCACTACTTTTTATGGTCCGTCGCCAATTTTTATGGTTCCTCGCCATTTTTTATGGTTCTTTGACACTTTTTTTTTTGGTTCCTCGCCATTTTTTATAATTCCTCGTCACTTTTCTTTTTTGGTTCCTCGCTACTTTTTATGGTCCGTCGCCAATTTTTATGGTTCCTCGCCACTTTTTTTGGTTCCTCGCCACTTTTTCTGGTTCTTTGACACTTTTTTTTTTGGTTCCTCGCCATTTTTTATAATTCCTCGTCACTTTTCTTTTTTGGTTCCTCGCTACTTTTTATGGTCCGTCGCCAATTTTTATGGTTCCTCGCCACTTTTTTTGGTTCCTCGCCACTTTTTCTGGTTCTTTGACACTTTTTTTTTGGTTCCTTGCCACTGTTTTTGGTTCCTTGCCACTTTTTATGGTTTGTCACCAATTTTTTTCGGTTCCTCGCCAATTGTTTTGGTTCCTCGCCACTTTTTATGGTTCCTCGCCAATTTTTATGGTTCTTCGCTACTTTTTATGATTCCTCGCAACTTTTTTTGGTTCCTCGCCAATTTTTATGGTTCGTCGCCAATTTTTTTGGTTCCTCAACACGTTTTATGGTCCGTCACCAATTTTTATGGTTCTTCGCTACTTTTTATGATTCCTCGCAACTTTTTTTGATTCCTCGCCACTTTTTTTGGTTCCTTGCCAATTTTTATGGTTCCTCGACACTTTTTTTGGTTCCTCAATTAATACATTAATCTGATCGTAAGAGCTTCATAACCGTGTTTTCTGCAGCATCAAACACCATTAGAGCTTCAGAACGCATGGAATCCTGTTCATTTCTAGTGGAGAAAGCAAATATCAGCTCTGTGTAGATTAATTCATATATGCTGTCAAGACTAATATATATATATATATATATATATATATATATAATATGAGAGATTATACTGATCAGACCCTGTACTGAATACAGTCAGTATTGTGTCATTGATCTTGTGTAGTTTTTAAGCCGGTCAAGATTATGAATGTAGAATTATTTAATAATTGTGACAGGCCTGGTAGTTTTGTTTTTTGTTGCTGTACAGTGTGATTGTGTCGTTGTCAACAAAAGATACGGTGTGTGTTTTCTGCATTGTCTGCTATCTGTGAGGTGCAGCGATGTACGTTTGAGGTCACATGACATGACTCTTAGGTCTTATCATTTCTCACTCACACTCTCTCTCTCTCTCTCTCTCTCACACACACACACACACACACACTCCCTCACACACACACGCACACACTCCCTCACAGAGACCCTCACACAAACACACATCAGTGTGGCCAGAGAGCAGTGTGGGACGGTGGGAGAGAACTTAAAGGGGTGGTATAATGCCCTTTTCACAAGACGTAAAATTAGTGTGTGTGTGAAGTTTTAGCTCAAAATACCCCCACAGATATTTTTATATAGCATGTTAAAATTGTCACTTTTTGAGGGTGAGCAAAAACACACCGTTTTGTGTCCGTCCCTTTAAATGCAAATGAGCTGCTGCTCCCGGCACAGGGGGCGGAGCTACAACAGCTTGTGTGTCCTGAAAATTTCAAAAACTTTTTTGTTTGTTTAAATTTTATAATAATAATAATTTGTTACATTTATATAGTGCTTTTTCTGAAGCTGATGTGGAGTTTACTATTTTCTAGTCATTTATTAACATATTCTGTCACGATAATCTATAAATTGCATTCCCGGGGGCGGGGTTTATGTAAATATTGGGCTTGGTGATGTCACTAACCCGGGAGGTAGTGTTAATTTCGTCAGACGAGACGAGACGAAATATGTTCGTCAACGACTTTTTTTTCCATGACTAAGACGAGACGATGACGAGACTGCACTACTGTTCAAAAACGCTGACTAAGACTAAATTAACATGCATTATTGTTGACGAAAAAAGACGAGACGAAAATGTTTTGCATAAAATAAAAAATAAGATAAAATCTCTCTTCATTTTCGTCTACAATCGTCTCTGCTTTTTCATCAGCTGTTACGCCTTTAAAATATTCCGAATGAGTTCGCGCTGTTGCAAAAAAATAGCCTCCTGGAAGTTCCGGGAGTCTCCCGCATATTGATAGCGGCTCACTGATGCCCACGAATTAGTTAAAATCTCCGGAATCTAGAGCGAGCGCGCCCGCGAGACAGAGACTGTGCTCCAAACTGCGTAGCGCGTGCACGGCGGAGAGAGAGCAAGAGACCGCGCGCGTGTGCCTCATGAAGTATCATCATGAAAAAACTCAGCACCGGGGAGCACCCCAACCTGAAACGTCTTCCCGCGCCTTTGTAACTTCAGTCGTCTGTTGGGCCCCAGCTTTTAAATTGTGTTGGTTAAAATAAAATACTCTTCAGAACAGGTTCCTCATTTGTAAATGTGTCTCCTCAGAAATTGAAAACCAGACATGTTTAACAGTTGCATTCAACAAAAATCATTCAACAAGTGTATTTTGTCAGGTTCTGACATTTAACCAATATTTGAGATATGTGAAACACTTTTATACTGAAATGTTAATCAGAAATAACCTCAGTAATAATGTGTTATTTAAAAAAAGACTATTTTTTTTACTAAAACTTGACTAAAATGAAAACACTTTTAGTCGACTAAAACTTGACTAAGATACCTTAAGTTCTCTTTTGACTAAAACTAGACTAAAATGATGAGACTTTTAGTCGACTAAAACTAGACTAACAAAAAAAGATATGTGAATGACTAAATATGACTAAGACTAACAAGGACATTTGGCACAAGACTAAGACTAAGACTAAATTAAAAATAGGTGACAAAATTAACACTACCGGGAGGAAGCTCGTGTAGTTTCTACCAGCGTTTTTTTTTTAAATGACAAGCATGCATTTGTTTGATTTTAAAACGTAATAAAACTTGCTTGAAAAAAAAAAAAAAAAAAGTTTCTACCAGCGTTTGTTGTAGTCCTTAAAAAGCAATTTCTTTAAAATCAAATATCTCCCTTTGCTTTGACCTTTGAGTGTTGTAACTTTGCAGATGTTGTTTAAGATCAAACAGCAACATTACACACTAACTAAAGTCAGAAAAGTGAAATTATAATCAACCATCCCTTTAATGATGATGAGGTATTCCTCGTCTCCGAGCTCCTGCACTACCACACACACACACACACACACACACACACACACACACACACACACACACACACACACACCTATCAGCGTGGCCAGAGAGCAGTGTGGGACGGTGGGAGAGAACTTAATGATGATGAGGTACTCCTCGTCTCCGAGCTCCTGTAGCTCCACTCCTCCCCACACACACACACACACACACACACACACACACACACACACACCTATCAGCGTGGCCAGAGAGCAGTGTGGGACGGTGGGTGAGAACTTAATGATGATGAGGTACTCCTCGTCTCCGAGCTCCTGCACCTCCACACACTTCTCCGTCACAACGTCCAGCTCCTCCAGTGTGTTGGGCTTCTCCGGATCACGAATCGTCCGGATCACATCTGTGAACACATAAAATATCTGTAAATAAATCTAACGTTTACCTTGGTTTCCCTCAAAATACCATATTCAATATAACTTTGCTACTGTACCATGGTAACGTAATAGGTACATTTTTATGGTTTCTGGTTATGGTATTAACATGGTATTAATATGTATCAAGGAAATACCTTGTTTTCTTTTCATTTTGGACATTTACTAAAGTAATATGATGGTATTATTCAACGTACCCAGAAAATATTAAGCTGTATAACTATGGTAATGATTCAGTACAATGGTGTATATATAACACATCATGATATTTTCCATCTGAAGACATCAATGTACCATGGTAATACCATGTTTGTTTGTTTTATTGTGGATATGTACTATGATAATACGATGGAGTACCAGCCAGGAAAATATAATGGTATATGATTATGGTAATGTTTACCATTGTATACAAATACAATATCATGGTATTTACACCTGACACCATCGCTGTACCATGGTATAACCTTGTTTTGTATTATGAATATGTACCATAGTAATATGGTATTATTTGAAGTAACAGGCATTTGTTATATGAATCCGGTATTGATTCCGTCCCATGGCTATCGTTATCAAATGTACCATGGTATTTCCAACTGACACCATAAGTTAACGTTACTCTGCAACGCCGCAGTAACGTTACATCTTTGTTAAGGTCATCGTTACTCACCATACACCTCCAGCGCTTTATCCTCCATCTTTCTGCTTCTCTTGTCATTCGTTAAGTCAGAAAGTCCCGTGAGGATCCAGACTCGGTTCAGTAGTCCGAACACGAGCTCCATGACCCGGTCCGGTCCATCGCCATTGCTTCAACGGTCACGCGCTTCTGCGCTTCTGCTCTTCCGCGTTCACACAGAGTCAGACCAGAGCAATCAACAGCCGAGCAGAGAACCGTTCGTGATGACGCGTTTTAACTGTATTATATTACCTTTGCAACAAATTACAAGAAACTAGTTAATGCTGCTGTGAGGGTGTTTCTTTGAGTGACATCTTTCTTTCTCTCTTCCGACTGCCATTATCGATCTCTCAATTCGTTTACTCTTTTTTTTAAAAATTGTGGAAACACTATTGTGGAGTTTTTCTTTTGCTATTTGAGCAAATGGCAACACAACTATGTAGTCTCTCATTCACGTTGTTAAAATTATTATTATTATATATTATATTAAAATCATAATTATGACTTTCTTATGACTTGTATGTCATTATTTTGATTTAGTACGTTATACGTTCAGCTTTTCATCTCATAAATATGAATCAGTGTGTCATATATTCACCTTTTATGTCATAATTTCGATTTAATATGACATAACTTCTACTTTTCATTTCAGAAATACAACTTAGTCTGACATATTTTGACTTTTCATGTCATATTATTTGCAAAAGAAATAACGAGTCGTAGAGGAAATGGGTGTTGTGTTTGATTGGTTTTCCTGCCGTTCACGTGACGAGCATGTGATAATCAGCTGGGGTTTGTTTGGATCATGGAGGCTGATATTTTGACTTTAGAACGAACGCTTTAGTTTTTGTTTTTGAGGACTTTGTTTTTTCATCTCGCTTGTCTCTTGGTTTGTGTTTCCTGATGAAGGATGTGTGTTATTCCTGAGTGACTGACAGCGGTTCGAGATGCTGCAGGTGCTGAGCAGGGCAGAGGCGCTGGAGGTGGACCTGCTGCCGGACACTGGTGTGTGTGCAGGTGTTGAGGACACAGGTGTGTGTGCAGGTGTTGAGGACACAGTGAGGGTCAGGCTCAGTAAAGGCCCGTCAGTGCTGTGCTGTCTGAATGCTGGAGGTGAAGTGACCGTGAGGAACATCTCTGAGAGCATCAGATCCTCACACACACTACAGCACTCCTGCACTGAGTGAGTCTCTCACTGAAAATACTCGTGTAATAGTTATGCATGTAGTATATGTATGTAACATTGCAGTTAATTGCAGCTGTATATGTCATCAGGGTTCGTACAAGGTGCCTTTTCGTACAAGGACATTTAAGTCCTGGAAAACAGATATATTTATGAAAAGCACTTGAATTATTGAAAGACAATATATATGATAGTGTTTAATGTTATCGATAAAACAATATTTTCACACAAAATGAACGCTGCAGCCCGTCTGATATAGATATAAAGATATTTTGCATGGCTATGAGTGTGATTTTGCTCATAAATATCCAAGTATACAGCTTTAATTTTTCAGGTTAATAATATAGTCATGGGGGGATCAATTTGAGATATCAGCGATATATTTACAATGGTTAAAGTTACTGCACTGTCATTGCATGTGCTGCACTTTATTTGTACCATATTGATTTATTTTTGTTTATCTATTTACCTTTTTTTTTTATTTGAAAGCTAATAATAAATATTGTTTGATAAGTGAGATGTCTGATTGAAGTCCTTGAAAAGTAGTGCTTGAAAGTCCTGGAATTTCATTTTACAGTGTCTGTACGAACCCTGTCATACTTTACATTTTTCAAATTTCTGTTGTTGTTAAATCATGTAAACTGCAACCAGGTGTTTTTATATATATATATATATATATATATATATATATATATATATATATATATATATATATTACTATATTTTATATAATATAACATATGTACACTTACTCACTCTCGTTCTGCTGTGGAGTTTCCTGTGGGAAGATCTGTCAGATCCCAGTGGTCGTGATGTGAAGCCGAAGCTTCTTCTGCTGGACTCTCGGTGGGATCTGAGAGTGTATGAGCTGAACCCTCAGGATCATGTGCAGCTCGTGTGTGTGACGCCTTCTGACTCGCTGCTGCGCTGCGTTCAGGACAAACACCCCGGTGAGAGAACACACACACACACACCTTCACAGTAGTGCTGGGCGATATGATGAAAAATTTACATCACAGTATTTTTCAAAAATTATACCAGTTTCACAGTATATGATAGTATTTTTTTTTTCAAGCATCACTGGGTGTTAACCACATTTTCTACTGATTGAAAGAGGAAATACTGCAGTAGATTGACTTATAATGCCCTATTTTACTGTCATGTATTGTAGGAAAAATCCACACTAGTGTTAAAGGGGTGGTTGATTATGATTTCACTTTTCTAACTTTAGTTAGTGTGTAATGTTGCTGTTTGATCATAAACAACATCTGCAAAGTTACAACGCTCAAAGTTCAAAGCAAAGGGAGATATTTGCTTTTAAATAAATAGTTTTTTAAGGACTACAACAAACGGCTGGTAGGAACTACACGACATTCCTCCCGGGTTAGTGACATCACCAACCCTAGAATTTACATAAACCCCGCCCCCGGGAACGTTTATAGATTTATAGATCTCACACACACACAAGAGCTCTTGAAGCTCTGCCCCCTGTGCCGGTAGCAGCAGCTCATTTGCATTTAAAGGTACAGACAAAACTGTGTGTTTTTGCTCACCCTCAAAAAGTGACAACTTTAACATGCTATATAAAAATATCTGTGGGGTATTTTGAGCTAAAACTTCACACACACACTCTGGGGTCATCAAAGACTTGTTTTACATCTTGTGAAAAGGGACGCACACCACCCCTTTAAACCCTGCTGTGGTCATGATCTGTGTGATCTTACACTCCTCCTCAGATGTGTGTGAGCTGCACTCTCTCTCTCCGCTGAGCTTCAGTGATGGTCTGTGTGTTCTGCTGGTCAACACTTCTGTCCTGCTGACGCTGCGCTGGACCGATGAGACCTCGAGCCTCGACACACACTCCTCCTGCCGCCTCGACACACCGATCCCGACGGGCTTATCCTGTGTGGATCAGCGGCTCTGTCGGGGAACGCTGTTCCTCCTGCTCAGCACTGGACTCACGTGTATCCTTCAGTCAGAGAGAAACTTCAGGCCTTCTCTGAACCAGACATGCTGCAGTTACCCTTTGATGGTTTATTTATGGACATTAGAACATATTTTTATTGTAATTTTACAAAAAATACAGTTTTTTACGCAAGTCTATCATATCGGCTACATAAACTATAATGAAAACATTGTAATTGTTTGTTTTAGACGTGGATTTAAATGGTGAGACTTTTGTTTTTGTAATCAGGCTCTCAAAAATTATATGAAAAAAAATGTGGATTTCAATTTATCAGCCAATATATCGGTTATCAGCTTTCAAATATAAAGAGTTATCGGCCAAAATGTTCATATCGGTGCATCTCTACTATATACTTATTATTATTATTATTATTATTACATTTATAAAATATATTCTTACGACAGAGAGAAATTACAGGCCTTCTCTGAACCAGACATGGTGCAGTTCACCTTTGAGATGATTGAGGTTTATTTATGGAGATTAGGACATATTTTTATTGTAATTGTACACACATGAATCAATATAGAAGATCAACACCAAATTCAAAATATTTGTTTATATATTTTTTTCCTTTTTGATTTTGAAGTGAAAAGTGAATATATAATATAATATAAAAAAATATTTTGCAAAAATCTTAAGTATTCCAAACTTTTAAATTATATTAAATAATTAATGTAATATGATATTTAAAAAAATCTCTTAAGTATTTCAAACTTTTAAATTATATACACTACTGGTCAAACGTTTGGAGTAATTAATTTTTTTGTGTTTTTGTATGTACTGTACATACAATCTCATATGCTCAATTCAAAGATATTATATATATATACATTTTTTTTGTAATTCTCAGTGAGATTTTTTTTAAATGATTATTTTTTTTTTTATGTGTATAATTGAGCTCAGTTGTATTAGTTGTGAGCTTGAGCTGTGTTTTCCTTGACGCTGTGTGTCAGACGTGTTCGACGGCACTGATGGGACGCTCCTGGCGACGGTGGACTTCCCCTTATACTGCGGCTCAGCAGACGTCTCGTTCTGTCTCATCCAGATCTCACATGATCTCAGTACAGCGGTGACCGTGACCCGGCAGAACCAGGCCCTCGCCCTCGACCTCAACCACTACTTCCGGTGCTTATACATAATCGCATATTCAATTCTGCTATTAATATTATTCAGCGCTATATAGAGACAGAGCGACAATCTCACCGTCTCCATTGACTTTGCATTGTGTGAAACTGCCTCCTCGTCATTTCTGACTTATGACAAAAATGAAAACATTGTCTAAAAGCTGCTGTGTGACAGGGTGTACAGCAAACAAGCTAAAATAAACCAGAAATATGTTTTATAACATAACAATATGATACGATATGCTATAATATAACATATCATATATATATAAATATTTTTAAAAATTACTATTCCAAACTTTATTTATATTTAAAATTACATTTAATTTTAGCGGTATGCTTTATATTAATGTATTATTATTATGATTATATTCCATTGTTGTTAAATATCATGAAGTAAACTGCTAAATATATTGCAAAATATATTCCAGATTTATTCCTTATTGTTTTTTGTGTTTTTCCCCATCTGATATGATTATTATTACATTTATTTATTTCATATATTTGTTTACTTTATATAAATACTATATATATTTTTTTTATATAAATATGGTGTAATATTAAAAACAGTATTTAATAGCTAAATACGACTTGCATATTACATAACTGCATATTAAATACTGCTATTAATATTATACAGTACTGTATAAAATGTAAAATTAAGCATCTTGGATATGTGTATGCATTATATATAACATTGCAATTAAATATCATGAAGTAAACTGCAATTTCCAGATCTATTCCCTATTGTTTTTTGTGTGGATTTCAGGATGTATCCAGATCACTTATATTGTCGGGCCGCCCCGAATCCGCCATTTCTCGGGCCCAATGAATCATGGGATCAGGACAGCATCGCAAGCTCCGCCCACAGCCTGACCATACTAGATAAACCCTTTCAAACAGACAGGTACTATTGTGACCCTGGACCACAAAACCAGTCACATGGGTCAATTTCTTGAAATTGAGATGTATACATCATCTGGAAGCTGAATAAATAAGCTTTCCATTGATGTGTGGTTTGTTAGGATAGGACAATATTTGCCCGAGATGCAACTATTGTAAATCTGGAATCTGATGGTGCAAAAAAATCTAAACATTGAGAAAATCTCCTTTAAAGTTGTGCATTTATGTTCACGATTGTGCTGCATTCACTCACAAAAATAAATATTTTATATATTTACTGTAGGATATTTAGAAAACATCTTCATGGAACATGATCTTTACTTAATATCCTAATGAGTTTTGGCATAAAAGAAAAATGGATAATTTTGACCCATACAATCTATTGTTGAATATTGCCACAGATATACCCGTGCGACTAGAGACTGGGTTTGTGATCCAGGGTCACATATAAATCTGACTTCTTTCTTTATTATGCATGCAACATTCATTATGCGTGCAACATAATGCATCTCCATAATGCAACACTCTCACTCTAGGCTTCATTTCCCGGGCCGTTTAAATGTGTCCAGGTCGTGGGAGTCGCGTCTGTCGCTGCTGTATAGTCGGTGTAAAGGCCCGGTTCGCCCGGGTCGCATGTTCCCCTGGTTCAGAGACTTCACACACATCGAGTGCCGTCGGGCGGCCGCCACTGCTAAACTCTCCCAGTCCTCTGTGAAGCCAGGGGGCGCTGTGACGTGTTTCACCGTGCCGGAGAGAGCCACGCCGACGGGCCTGAACGTGTCCGAGTTCTCCGCGCTGGTTACGTTCGTTTCTCCTGCGAACGCAAACACGGTTCTGGCCTTCTGGGATCTGGAGGGTCAAAGCGTCACGTACCAGCGGTCAGACACTCCTGCCGTACCCGTCCAGAGATCAGATGACGAACACCTGTGTCTGTTACTGAAGGGTGAGACACGTAATCTGCTTATCTGACCTCTGACCTTGTGCCATGTGTCAAAATATTACCAGTTTTTACTTTAAATGCACTCGCTGTAATGTTGATCATCGGTTTCTTTAGAACATCAGTGCAAAATTCAAGAAAATTAAGCCTATTTTAGGACCATCAATTTTAAACAAAACATTTTTCTCCCAAAAAGTCTCATTAAACTGACAGAATTTCTTTTAAATTCATATTGCTATAAGCATATGTTTATGTAAGCATTTATTTTTGTAACACTTTATTTAGAGACCCAAAAAGCAGCAATACCCAAAAATACACAGCAATGACCTTAGACATATGCACATGAGAATAACAATACGTCCTTGGACGTAACATCATTTATTTAAACATTTATGCACTTAAGAATTTATTTATTTAAAGATTTATTTAAACAAGCATTTATATAAATATTTAGGCATTCATTTATTTATTAAAGCATTTTGCATGTATATTATACACATTTTTATTCATGAATTTATTTAAATAATAATTTATTTTAGCCTTTATTTAACCATTTATTCAAGCGTTTTTATTTAAGCATTTATTTAAACATAAGTATTTATTTAAGCATTTATTTATCCATAATTATTTTTCTTTTCTTTTCTTTTTTTATTCAAGCTTTTTTATTTAAGCATTTGTTTAAACATTTACAGTATTTAAACGTTTATTTAAACATAAGCATTTATGTAAATATTTATTATGCCATTTATTTATCAATTAAAGAATTTTTGTTAATTTACGCATTTAAGAATTTAAATAATAATAATTATTTTATATTTTTAATTTTTTCAGCATTTATTTATTCATTTATTTAAGCATTAGTTTAAACATTTATTTATGCATTTATTTATTTAAGCATTTTTAAAGCATTGTAATATTATTTGTACTGCCTTTTAAATATGTACAGTGATGTGAATAAGTGAACACACCCATGCTAAAGTTGCCTAAAAAGAGGAATAAAAAATCTTCTTTTGGAAATTGATCTTAATGCCTTAATTTAAAAAATTAGGAAAAATCTAACCTTTAAGGACACCAATTTTCTTTGTGAATGAATAATGTATTGTGAATTTTAAAAAAAAAAGTCTTCCTTAAAATACAGGGTGCATAACTCAGGACACCCCTATGTTAAATCCCCATAGAGGCCGGCAGATTTATATTTTTAAAGGCCAGTTACTTCATGGATCCAGGATACTATGATCCTGATAAAGTTCCCTTGGCCTTTGGAATTAAAATAGCCCCCCATCATCACACACCCTTCACCATACCTAGAGATCGGCATGGGGTACTTTTTGATAAGATCATCTCTCAATGCAAATCAAAGCAGCTATTAGGCGAACTGAGATAAAACCATGCCAATCTCTAGGCTTAGACACCCTGTATTTTAAGGAAAAACATTTATTTATTTACGGTACATTCATTTACATAGAAAATTGGTGTCCTTAAAGGTTGGATTTTTCCTCATTTCTTTAATTAAGGCATTAAGATCCATTTCCAAAAGATAATTTTTTTATCTTTAACTTTAGCATGGGTGTCCATACTTATTCACATCTGTGTATGACACATTTTGGTATTGTAATACAAAATAAAATTAAAATCATCTGAGAGTATTCATGGAAATTACTAATATGGCTTAATTTTAGTTAAAAATATAAATTCTTCATTTTATATATTTACTTATTCTTTGCTTACGATTAGGTTAATGTGAACTGGTTATTCAGCTGGTATATAAATAAGATTTGATTGTGTGCTTACAAAAAATACTCCATGGTACACTGACTGTTACATTGAGTGTATATCATGTTACTGAATGATAGCGTGTGTGTGTGTGTGTTTTAGCGTCGGGTCTGTCGGTGGTTCTGTTCTGTGTGACGCAGGAGGAACTGTTGAACCGGCTAATGGTTTTTGGCACCGCTGGTACAGTCGACTCGCTCTGCCATCTGAACGCCTGGGGACGCTGTTCAATACACATACATGCCCTGCAGGTACACACACAAAAACTATGCCATATTATTTATGAAACTCAGAGAATAAGGCGTTAAAGAGGACCTATTCTGCTATCTTCATCTTTCTTTAGTGTGTAGTGTTGCATAATTGAGCATGAATAAGTTCTTCTCTATATCAGTGTAAGTGTTTCTGAACTCAGTGTAGTCTTGAGTTTCTTCCGGGAACGAACACGTCACAATATTCCTCATTATGATAATTAATATGCAGAATAAAGGGGCGGGGCCTGGTTGAGTTATGGTATTTACCAAACACACTCGAAGCGCTCGACCAATCACAACACACTGCTCCAGCCGACCAATCAGAGCACAGTGTGCTTTTCAGAAGGAGGGGCTTCATAGAGACATGAAGTGAGAGCGTTACTGACAGACTGGGAAGAGAGGAGCCGCAACAATGGAGAATGAGGAAAATAATCAACATTCAAGCAGGAAAACCTGTTCTAGTAGAGCCTGAAAACAACATCAAGACTGTAAAAGGGGCATAATAGGTCTTTAAGAAACTGCTGTGATGTTTTTATGGTTTAAAGTGCCTAAAATCCTTTAAATCATGGTTCACACAACCTCAAACTTGTCTGCATTGTGTCTGAAATGTCAGTAAGTCTATATGAATATGTGAATATGATGTTCATTTCAGGCCGGCCTCAAGAACCATCAGCTGGATACGGTTGATTTCTTTCTGAAGAGTAAGGAGAATATCCTGAGCCCCGCGTCTGGGTTTGTTCTGCCCGATCAAACGCCGCTCGGCTCGACCCAAACGCAGCTGAGGAGTAAGACACACTTTAATGAGATCTTCTGATCCTAACCACCTTCTCCACCCACTGCTCAATTAAACCCTCTGAAGAAGTGTTCTCTCAGATCTGCCAGAGTCTTTAATGGGCCTCTATTTTAGCTCATGACCTCAGTGATTGGATCTCATGAAATATGAAATGGATCATATTTCAATCACTAAAAAGCAAAAGAAAAACATTACATTTACGACAGATATATTTATAATATATAAAAATAATATTATATAATTAGAAATCCACTGTATATCGGCCACCATATCGGTATCGACCGATATATGTTCATTTTTAATGTTATCGTTATCGGTCCAATAAGAAAATTTGGCCGATATATTAAAACTGATAAATAATGTATTATTTCCTTCAGCTGAGACACTTCAGATGTGCACTGTTCACATGATGGTTTTGAATTGCTTGAAATATGATTGGAATCACTTCAAAACAGGAAAATACAGTTCAGTGCAACATGTGCAGCAAGTCTGTCATATCGGCTACTTAAAATTATAATGAGAACATCATAATTGTGTGTTTGAGACGTGGCTTTTAATGGTGAGAAGAGACATTAGACATTAGAGACACTCAGTGAGTGAGTGAGTGAGTGAGTGAGTGAGTGAGTGAGTGAGTGAGTGAGTGAGTGAGTGAGTGAGTGAGTGTGTGTGTGTAGGAGTAGGGTTAGTGTGAGGGAATATAATATATATAGTTTGTACAGTATAAAAAACTATGTCTATGAGTGAGTGAGTGAGTGAGTGAGTGAGTGAGTGAGTGAGTGAGTGAGTGAGTGAGTGAGAGAGAGAGATTCAGTGAGTGAGTGAGTGAGAGTGAGTGAGTGAGTGAGTGAGTGAGTGAGTGAGTGAGTGAGTGAGTGATTGAGTGTGTGTGAGAGATTCAGTGAGTGAGTGAGTGAGTGTGAGTGAGTGAGTGAGTGATTGAGTGTGTGTGAGAGATTCAGTGAGTGAGTGAGTGAGTGTGTGTGAGAGATTCAGTGAGTGAGTGAGTGAGTGTGTGTGAGAGATTCAGTGAGTGAGTGTGTGTGAGAGATTCAGTGAGTGAGTGAGTGAGTGTGTGTGAGAGATTCAGTGAGTGAGTGAGTGAGTGAGTGTGTGTGAGAGATTCAGTGAGTGAGTGAGTGTGTGTGAGAGATTCAGTGAGTGAGTGAGTGAGTGTGTGTGAGAGATTCAGTGAGTGAGTGAGAGTGAGTGAGTGAGTGTGTGAGTGTGTGTGAGAGATTCAGTGTGTGAGTGAGTGAGTGAGTGAGTGTGTAGGAGTAGGGTTAGTGTGAGGGAATATAATATATATAGTTTGTACAGTATAAAAAACATTGTCTATGGAATATCCCTGTTTAGATAGCTAAGTAAACGTGTGTGTGTGTGTGTGTGTTTCAGATGTTCAGGCTCTGTGTCCGGCGCTGGATCTCCTGCGTTCTGCCATACGGGACACACACACAGAAGCCCAGAGTCATCAGTTCTGTGAACAACTGCTGAGCATCACGCTGACCTTCCTCAATACACAAACCAAAGTCCTCCTCACCAGCGCACACGGTAAAACACACATGCCATCTCAGAGAAGTGAGCGCTTATTCTGTGACGTGAAACTGAGTTCAGCGTTCATTTTTATTTTTTTTATTTAACCTTTATTTATCCAGGTAAACTGTTTGAGAACATCTTCTCATTTACAAACATGACCTGGCCAAGAGTCTACAGGAATAAATAGAAACATACTGTACATAATAATTCACATAACACATAGAACAGGCAAATAAAAAAATGAAAAAAGTAGACAGCAAAGAGAGAGGAAAAAAAGAAAGAAAGAATATAGTGCTTAAGTATGTGTGTATAAACAGGGGTGCACATAACTGGTACGCAGGTACGCATGCGCGACAAAAATCAGGAATGCGTAATGCCACTTGTGTTACTACGCGCCTTTGCGTACTGTCGCCAAAATGCAACCTAGGCAGTGTTAATTAAATTTTTTCACAGATGAAAACAAGACGATAACTAAATAAAAACCTTGTTTTAAATGACGACCACTATGTGAATAAAAACTAGACGGAAATGTAAGGGAGGGACGATTGGGGAAGTGATCCAGTCAGAACTGATTTGCGTTTGTGGAAGATGCGCACATTTGAATTGTAACGTGCTGATCTACCGAGTCGGCATGCGCTTCATGCATGTCTCAAATCGTTAAAAAATGTAAACGTCTGGGAGAAAGAGAAGAGCAGACATATGGATAGATCTGAATAAGAGTGACGACGCGAAAGACAGCTTTATTCGGTATGTTTTTCTGTGCGAACACACACACACACACACACACACGACCCGAAGCGTGCAGCCCCGCACATAGACGCTGCGCGCAAGGACTGAATCGAGCTCTCTTTCGCGTCTGAATGGACAAATACACACAACATTATGTCTAAATGTCCGTTTTGGAGAGTATTCACGTAAACACAGTCGGTTATGTCTTTACAGAACATACCGTGCATCAGTGCAATTGGATCTGCACACTCTTAAAGTGACAGTGCGTAATAAACCTAATGCCTTCTGTACACTTAATATTGATCAAACAACAAAATAAAAAGAGAAAATTCACTGCTCTTTAATATCTTTAATAAGGATTCATTATATTTAATTTATACAAATACATATATCTGAACAATCAAATAACACTTCAAATAAAAAAATTTTCTATCATTTTAGGTCGTTCTTTTCACGCTGATGTAAATTTAAGTGTTCGTTTATTTTTATTTTATAAGTTTGGTTTTAGTTAGTTATTTTATGCTATAAAAATGGAAATGTGATGTCATGATTGACAGCTGTGGCCACGCTACATATGGGGTGTGTACCAAACACCATCTCCTGGTCCTCACCTGAGTAACTCACTGAAAAAGTTATGTGCACCCCTGTGTATAAATATGGTTCAGTATTATCAGCAGGAACAAGAGTCAACTATGTTGTTTAGGAGGTTCTGCTTAAAGGTGGAGATTGGGATTAGAGACGTAAGTTTCAGAGTATTTTGTAGTATGTTCCAGTCATATACTGTTGCAAAGCGGAAAGCATTACGTCCAAAGGTAGTAGAAATAGGGGGGGGGTACTAAATGTAATAAGATTACTTGATCTTGTGTGATAGGTGTTATGAGTAGCATGAAAAAGAGATGACAGATAGAGAGGTGTCTTGCCCAGGATTGTCTTGTATATGAAGAAAAACCAATGATGGAGCCGCCGGGTATGAAGGGAGGACCAGCCCACCAGTTTATACAGGTCACAGTGATGAGTGTGAAAGGGTGCATTAGTGGCAAAAAATGTTAGGGCTGTGTTTGGTGCCATTCTGTAGATAATATCGCCATAGTCCAAAATTGGCAGTACTGTCATCTTAACGAGGGTGCATTTGGTAGCATGAGTAAAGGAAGCTTTATTGCGGAAAAGAAAGGCTAGTCTTGCTTTGACTTTAGTTTGAAGGTTATTGATGTGTGTAATGAGTGACAGGGATGAATCCAACCAGATGCCTAGGTATTTATATGTTTCGACATACTCCAGAGCCATACCGTTCATGCAGGTGATTGTAGGTCTTGGTAACAGGTTTTCGGCTAAAAAGGATACATTTTGTCTTACTGGTGTTAATACGGAGGTGAAGATTGTCAAAGAACTGCTCTATGGAGGTGAAGCTAAGTTGAAGACTGGCAGCCGCAGAAATGAGAGAGGAACCAACTGAGTACAAACTGGTATCATCTGCATAAAGGTGAATCCGAGAGGTGCCAGCAGCTCTGGCTATATCATTGATGTAGATAGAAAAAAGGATTGGGCCCAGGATAGAGCTTTGAGGCACACCTTTAGAGATGAAAAGTGGGTCTGATATGATGTTTTCTTTCAACCTTCAATTGCTGGACACAGTTGGTGCGATAACTGTCAAACCAATCACAGCTAGAGAGGTGGACAGACCAATACTGGAAAGTCTATGTAAAAGTATCCTATGGTCGACGGAGTCAAAGGCCTTGGTGAGGTCTATAAAGGTGGCAATACAGGCCTGCTTACTGTCTAATGCTGTAATTACATCATCAAGGACCTTTGTGGTGGCTGTTATGCACCCATGTCCTGTCCGAAAACCAGATTGCATGTCAAATAATGTATGATTTTTATCCAGGAAATCATTTAACTGTTTTTGGACGAGCTTCTCCAGAACTTTGGCAAGGCATGGTAGGAAGGAAATTGGGCGATAACAATTTGGGTCAGATTCAGAACCCCCTTTGAAGAGGGGCAAAATTATGGCTGATTACCAATCAGTGGGGAACTCAGAGAGCTGTAGGGACATGTTAAATAGTCTTGTGACGGTAGCAGCGATAATGCAGGCTGCTGCTTTTAAAAATATGGGATCAAGGCCAGCCGATTTGTTTGTATTCAGCTTGGTGAGTTCATCCTGGACTTCAGAGGTGGAAAGAGGCGTAAAGGAGAAGCCACTGTTGCTTGATGGAGAAAATTGTGGATCTGCTGAGTTTGTAACTGAAGTGTCCATTGAGACTGGATTAGGGTTTGACATTGAAACTGTATGTGTTGCATTAATAAAGTGATTGTTTAGAAGTGAGACCATCTGAGATTTTTCAGTAATGATAATGTCATTAAATAACATAGCACTTGGTAAATGGGGGGAAACAACTTTATTTTCCATTACCTTGACTGTTTTCCAGAATGCCCTAGCATCAGTGCCACATGTGGTTAGTTTCTCTTTAAAATGAGAGATTTTGGCATTTCTGATAGCCTGTGTTGCTTTATTTCTGCATTGACGGAAGGCCAGCCAGTCAACTGGATATTGGGAGGAGCAGGCCTTTCTCCAGAGGGCATTTTTACTATGAATAATCTCAGCCAGGTCATTGGAAAACCAGGGACTATATCGGTTTTTGATTCTAATTTTTTTCAGGGCGGCATGCTTAAACATAATCAGACTGAAAGTGTTTTTGAAAAAAGACCATGCCTCTTCCAAGGAGGGGAAGAAATTAATTCTGTCCCAGGACACAGCCGCAACATCTAGGAGAAAAGCTTGCATGTCAAGGTTTTTCAGGGAGCGTTTAGTTACAATTACTGGGGGCCTTTTGAATGAGAGGCCAGAGCGTATACATGCAATAGCGCAGTGATCACTTATTTGACTGAAAACTCCAGCTTGATAATTAGAAGGGGTGTTAGTCAAAAGGAGGTCAATCAGAGTGGATGATGATGGAGATTTAGGATTAGGTCTGGTGGGCTCAGATATAATTTGAGTAAGGTTTAGAGCATCAAACTGTTGCAAGACTGTATCTGGGGGATTGATCATATCCCAGTTTAGATCACCCATAAGGATAAACTCAGAGGTATGGAGCTAGGAATTGACTAAAGGCTGTAAGTGCAGAAGCTGGAGCTGAAGGTGCTCTATAGCAAACAGCAACAGAGAGAGAGAAAGTAGTTGAAAGCCTAAGCTTTAGTACCAGTAGTTCAAGTTGTTTAGGAACTGACTTAGAAAGAACAACAGTACATTGCAGATGATCTTTAAGGCAAGACACGGCAGGCAAAAACATCGTTTTTTTTTTCACTGGTCAATTTTGAGATTTTGGGCTATTTGTCTTCAATAACATGTCTTCTTTCAGACTTGTGGTGAAAAGAAGTCCAAAATACACATGTAGATCTTTATTTTACTACACTTTGTCTATTTGCGTCTGTAGATTTCTCAGAAATTCATCAAAAGTTGGCGTTCTAAATCAACGCGCTGCTCCGCGATCTCTCTCTGCTTCCTTTAATCTCACACATCGTTGGAAAGCGCTATCTCTCCTTTACAATGCTGTCGGATCCAAATATCAGCAACCAATCGTTAAAGTATAATGGGCATTTAACTGTAAAAGCGAAATCTCATTGGCTGATGTCAATTTCTGACAACGTGATTGGTTCAGATGCATCACGTGACGCGCTCTGACATTTAGATGTGTGTTTTTGGCTGTTTTTCTGCTCAGTTGAAGGCCATAAATGCTGTGTTTATAAATTCTGATGTGATTTAGGTGGTTTGTATTGTTGTTGCTAATGATTTGATAAGATATTGTGTCAGTAAATAGTTGTTTCCACTAAAAAAGTATGATTTTTTACATTACAAATCTTTAAATGCCTTTTTCTCAAAATGAGTTTTTTGTCATTCTCCAGTATAAACATCTCAGCCTATGTAGCACTGGTGTACACCAAACTTTCCAGTTATACACTTAGCAGTATTATGAAGATATGTTCAGAGGGATTTGTTAATAAATCATTCCTGGCCTGATTTATGTGACATTTTAATAAAAAAATATATAACGAAAATCGATTTTTTAAGGCTATGGACAGTATATTTTGATTTCCTAGGTAATGAAAGCATATATCCTGCAATCCCTCTGAACATCTTTTTTCATCTTGTGTGTAATCAAAATGAAAAAAGAATTTTGCACCTGGCTTTATCATATGTTCTGATCTATCTACCGAAAATATATGCAAAATTGTGCATATTTAATGAGATAATGCCTAATTTGCATAATAAACATACAAATTTCAAAAACTTGTAAAACATTTTTTTTATGAACTTGTGTAAGTAATCACCTGGGGAAGTTTCATGGTGATATCTATTATTTTAAAATTGTACCCTATTCACCTGTAGTGTCTCGCCTTAACATACATAGCTACACCACCACCCCTGGTAGCTCTGTCCTGACGAAACACATTATAGCCTGGTATGAAGATGTCAAGATCAGTGTTCCCTTTTTTAAGCCAGGATTCAGAGATAGCAAGAACATCAGGATTAGCAGTGTGCACCAATGTTTTTAAAGTATCAAAATGCTTAGAGTTTAACAGACTGCAGACATTTACATGTAAAAAACCCAATGATTTACGGTCACAAAATTCACCAAATGACAGCTGGGCAGTAACTGAGTTAGCTGGCCCAGGATTTGGATGAACATTACCAGAGATAAATGACATGAGAATAATTAACATGCGTCTAAGAGCAACACCAGAACAAAGCCATTGTTTGTATTTTACAAAGGGCAAGGCCAGTAACAAGTTAGAGTCAAACAGCCCCTGTAACAACATAATTGAAAAATATGGAAGGGTTCGAAATACCTGGGTGGCAGAAAGTCCAACAGATTTAGTAATCCAGTAGGATGTGACATCTCTCGATTGTAGAAAGAAGTCCAAAGTTCCCCGACAGTGAAATGCTGTGGCAGACCCCAGAGTGCATTTACCAGCAGGCCCGAGGTCCTGATACTGTACATGCAGCAAAAAGGCGAGTGACAAAATCCAGAGAACCGGTAGATTTTTTATAAAGAAAAGCATGATTCAGAAGCTTTAGTAGGGTAGCACAGGCTTCAATGTGTGCTGGAAACAAGCCACAATGCAGCTAGAGATGGATCTCTGTGCTGTTATCTTGATATAAATCCTGAATCGAAAACCCCTGCCACAGATCCAGGCTGAAGACAAGCCACACTGCAGCAGGTCCGCGTAGGCCTCAGACCAGGTGGAGTAGGCCGAGAACCTCTCAGAATAGCTGTAGCCAGGTAGCGTAGGCTTTAGTGTGCGCTGGAAGCAAACCACAATGCAGCTGGAGATAGATGTTGTTATCTTGCTGTAAATCCAGTTTCAAGAAACCCTGTCACAGATCTATGCTGAGGACGAGCCACACTGCAGCAGATCCTTGGGCTGCAGCATGAAGTTAGGCCTCAAACCAAATAATAGGCCAAGAGCTCACAAAAATAACAGGGGATAATATCCATAGGCACAAAAACTTAGATAAGATTAAATGAAGGCACTGTCTATATTTTAGTGAAAGGTGTCCAAAAATCCTTAACTTAAAGAAGTTAAAATGGTTAAAAATGGACAGACAAAGAGCAGACAGAAAGACATGCATCCATCATGCAGCCATCTTGAATGTTCGTACAAGGTGCTTAAAGGAAAACCCTTGAAAACAGACATTTTTATGAATAATTACTTGAAAAGTGCTTGAATATACATGTACACATATGCATATGAAATTGTTTAATTTTGTAGAAAAAAAAACAAATACAATCTTTTCACGCAAAATTAATGCTGCAGTTCGTATGATTTAGATTTTGAGCTGAAATGGCTATTAGCATGATGTTGCTCATATATTCCCAAGTAGTGTGTGATAAAATTTGTCAATCACATATTCATGGGGGAAAGAATCTGTTTTAATGAGAAAATCATTCATATCCTTATAATGGTTAAGGGGATTACATATGATGGGCTTGAATAGGATTTTGAAATCATATTAAAATTGCATTCCTGGAATACCTTTTTTAGAATTTGAAAGATAATAAAGATATTGTTTGATAAATGAGATATTTCATTGTATTCCTTGAAAACCAAAAACAGTAGTGCTTGAAAAGTCCTTGAAAGTCCTGGAATTTGATTTGACCGTATCTGAACGAACACTGTGTGTTGTGTGTAGAGCTGGACGTGAACCGGCAGGAGTGTGTTCAGATTTTATACGGCTACATCTCTGATCTACGCGGGTTCATGAAGAAGTTCCCGTGGGCAGATAGAGGTGAAACACCGGTGTGTGTGAGTCCTCGAGCTCCAGCGTCCAGCGCCGGCACCGACCCAGAGTGGCAGTCGCTCTCTGATGAGGTCAGTCAACGAAACACTTGAGACACGAGCCGTGAGTGAGTGAGTGAGTGAGTGAATGAGTGAGTGAGTGAGTGAGCGAGCGAGCGAGCGAGCGAGTGAGTGAGTGAGTGATGTGTCGGTGAGTATACACAAATGCACACGCATTGTAGTTTTGTTCTTTGCGTGCATGTCAGGAAGTTATACAGAGCTCTGTATTGATAGTCAAGTCAAGTCAAGTCATCTTTATTTATATAGCGCTTTTTACAATACAGATTGTATCAAAGCAGCTTCACAGTGATAACATGAAAATAATACAAAAAAAACAATTTCATCATCATCCACCTTTAAGGCAGATCTATAATATTGTTGAATATTAAATGTCCCCAACTAAGCAAGCCAGAAGGTAAGGCAACAGCGGCAAGGAACCAAAACTCCATCAGGTGACAGAATGGAGAAAAAAACCTTGGGAGAACCCAGGCTCAGTCGGGGGCCAGTTCTCCTCTGGCCAATGAGTGAACAGTGTATGAAGTTCAGAATGAATCAGAGTATTTGTCCAGTTCCGGTTGGTTGAAGTCGGAGTGGAGAGGAGGAGAGACTGGTTGACACTTCAGGTCAGCGGCGTCGTCGTCGTGTCCTGGCGCTGGTCCTTCATCAGATCTGGATACGGCCTGGTTCCGGTGGACAGCAGTAAACCTCGGGATAGACAGAGAGACTAATATTAGCGTAGACGCCATCCTTATTATGATGTACCAAGTACATCAGGATTTACGGGAAGTGTTCCCGGTCCCGGCTGTTCTAAACTATGCAGCCTAATTATATAAGTCTATAATGTGTTATGTGTATGCTATGTCGAAGAGATGTGTTTTTAGTCTAGATTTGAACTGACAGAGTGTGTCTGCTTCCCGGACAATGGTAGGAAGACTGTTCCAAAGTTTTGGTGCTAAGTAGGAAAAGGATCTACCGCCAGCAGTCGATTTTGATATTCTAGGTATAATTAACTGGCCGGAATTTTGAGATCGCAGTAGACGTGAAGGACTATAATAAGTTAAGAGCTCGCTCAAGTACTGCGGAGCTAAACCATTTAGTGCTTTGTAAGTGATCAGCAATATTTTAAAATTTATACGATGTTTAATAGGCAGCCAATGCAGTGTTGACAGAACGGGGCTAATATGGTCATACTTCCTGGTTCTAGTAAGAACTCGAGCTGCTGCGTTTTGAACTAGCTGTAGTTTGTTTATTAAGCGTGCAGGGCAACCACCCAGTAGAGCATTACAATAATCTAGCCTTGAGGTCATAAACGTATGAACTAATTGTTCTGCATTATTCATTGAGAGCATATGACGTAATTTAGATATATTTTTAAGATGGAAGAAAGCGGTTTTACAGATACTAGACACATGACTTTCAAATGAAAGATTGGTATCAAAGAGCACACCCAGGTTCCTAACCGACGACGAAGACTTAACAGAGCAGCCATCAAGTGTTAGACAGTACTCTAGGTTATTACGTGTGGAAGTTTTTTGTCCAATAATTAGAATCTCTGTTTTTTCTGAGTTTAGTAGTAGGAAATTACTAGTCATCCAATTTTTTATATCAGCTATGCATTCCGTTAATTTTGTGAATTGGTAGGTTTCGTTAGGTTTTGAAGAAATATACAGCTGAGTATCGTCGGCATAACAGTGAAAGCTAATTCCATGTTTCCTAATGATATCTCCTAATGGTAGCATATACAGAGTGAACAGCAGCGGTCCTAGTACTGAGCCTTGTGGTACGCCATACTGAACTTGTGATTGATAAGACATCTCTTCATTTACTGCTACAAACTGATAACGGTCAGATAAGTATGATTTAAACCATGCTAGTGCAATTCCACTAATGCCAACATAATGTTCGAGTCTATTTAAAAGGATGTTGTGGTCAATGGTGTCAAATGCAGCACTAAGATCCAGTAATACTAATAGAGAGATACAACCACGATCGGATGATAAGAGCAAATCATTTGTGACTCTAACGAGAGCTGTCTCGGTACTATGGTACGGTCTAAATCCGGACTGAAAATCCTCGCAGATATCATTTCTTTCAAGAAAGGAACACAGTTGTGAGGATACTGCTTTTTCTAATATCTTTGACAGAAATGGCAGATTAGAGATCGGCCTGTAATTGACTAGTTTTGTAGGATCAAGTTGCTGTTTTTTAACAAGCGGTTTAATCATAGCTAGCTTAAAGGTTTTTGGTACGTATCCTAGAGACAAAGATGAATTAATGATATTAAGAAGAGGATCTATGACATCTGGAAGCATCTCTTTCAGCAGCTTAGTCGGTATAGGGTCTAACAAGCACGCCGCTGACCTGATATACAGATCTGACAGTCTTTGCCGCCATCTATTGGTGTAATAATGCAACTTTCACTGAAGTCAGAATCACAATCACTAACAGACCTGTTCTCAATACCAAATACAGCATATTCATTATATAAAATAAAATATTATTTCCTGAACTATACTATTTAAAGTCCCCCTGTGGAAAATCCAGCTTTTAATGTTGTTTATGTTTCTATGTGGTGTTATTAATCTGCTTTAACACAAACCATGTGTAAATTCATAAGTCGACAGCATTGCTGAGTATTTTCTGCTTAAAACTGCAGTGAACCAAAGACAGTCTCAAAAACACGGTTTGAAATCGCTGGTGTTTCTGACGCCACAAACTACCTTGTAACCAATCAGATCAACGTGGAAAAAGGCTCTCAGCCGATCAGATTTGAGAACCAGGGCCCAGTTGTATAAACATACAGTAGCCATTATGTTAAGACTGTGTCTTAAGAACTTGTATGAACAGCTAGCAGTTAGTTAGGGCTAATCAGTCTTACTTTGCGGTATCAGATTAGACCAATATATATTTTTATGTAACTAACTTGAAAAAGATATAACAGTCTTAAAAGTAAAAAATTGATGACTAACTTGTAAGACTAGTCTTTTATGCATAGTTTATGCAACCGGCCCCAGAACAAGTTTTGGTGTGTGTGTGTGTTTCAGGGTGTTGTGCAGCGCGCTGTATTGAGCAGAAGGATCCCACATGCTCAGGCTTTTCTGCGCAGACGCGGCTCTGTTGAATGCAGTCTGGAGGACATCAGGAAGACAGGATTGAGACACACCTTTACCTGTCTCACTCACAGAGACCTGAAGCAGGCTAAAACACTGCTGACTAACATGGTACACACACACACACACACACACAAAATCAGCTGAAATACTGTACACTGCTGTTCAAAAGTTTGGGCTCGGGAAAGACTGTTTAATGTTCTGCTCAACAAGACTGCATTTATTTGGTTACAATTATTATATTATTACATTACATTA
This sequence comes from Phoxinus phoxinus, assembly GCF_949152265.1. NCBI lineage: Eukaryota > Metazoa > Chordata > Actinopteri > Cypriniformes > Leuciscidae > Phoxinus > Phoxinus phoxinus. The sequence continues at coordinate 7,048,349 of NC_136900.1, read as the reverse complement.
CTACAAATATTATTACATTTTAAAATAACTGTTTTCTATGTGAATATGTTAAAGTGTAATTCATTCTTGTTCAAAGCTGAATTTTCAGCGTCATTACTCCAGTCTTCAGTGTCACATGATCCTTCAGAAATCAGTATAATATGATGATTTGCTGCTCAAGAAACATTTATGATTATTATCAATTATAATTTATGTGGAAACTGACTCATTTTATTTGTCAGGATTCTTTGATGAATTTACTGTCAGTTTTAATCAATTTAATGCGCCTTTGCTACATAAAAGTATTGATTTCTTTAAAAATATATACGTCTTACTGACCCCCAGACTTTGATTGTGCCGTGTAATATAATGCAGGACGGTCTGTCTGTGTTTTAGGGCTTTAATGTGAAGGAGCAGCTTCACAGCATCTGTGTTTTCACTGCCGATCGGGATCTGAGGGCCTTCATGGTGAGAATAAACAATATATAATCCTCCTTTCAGGGTTCAACCACTGGATGGATTGTATTTTTAAACGTCAGTGCAATTTTAGAGATAATTTGTTGCTGGTTTAGTAATTTATTATTGTTTTTGTGCTGTGGTTCCCAGGTTGAGGAGCTGCAGAAGCAGAAGTACCTCTCGCGTGAAGAGTTTGAGCAGGTGGAGTTCATCGAGACGATCGAGAGCTTGTGTTTGACTCCTGCGACGAGAAGCTCCAGCCGGCTGGACAGCAGCAGGCGAGTGCTTCTCTCTGGGTTTCTTTTTCAGATGTTGTTTCTGGCATATTTGACACTTTTATTGAGACAATAACACAGGAAATGATGTGGGCGGTACCAGAGCCCGTCTATGGAGAGCCTGGCCACTCCCTATTAAAGGAGAACTCCGGTCAATTTTAACATTGAGCTCATTTTTTTGTAAATTTGGAGTGCTGTCAATACAATAAAGATATGAATAAAAATGATGTTATTTCAGCCAGCGCAAATACCTGCATTTACATCCTGTTTTCGGTCGAAGTCCAAAGTAGTCGATTTTCAAGTTCACGCGCGTGATCATAGGTAACTAAACCTATGCGCGTGAACTCGACAATCGACTACTTTGGACTTCGAACTTATGTGAAAATTTAATTAAAATTTAAAATGTAAAAAGTTAAAATTAATTTCCAACAAACAAAGTTTTTATGTCATTCATTTGTCAAGCTTTTATTCTGGTAAGACCACAAACCTGTCAAAAACATGTCAAGTTATGTTTCACCTCAAAATCAAATCAAGAAGTAATAAATTACCTTTTGCGGATTGGAAATTTGATTCTTTTTTTAGGAGTCTATTATTTTTTTTACTTTTTTGTATTATTTTGCATTAACTTCACTCCATCCTGTTTTTGTTTTGTTAAAATGTTCTGCATTTAAAATCTGACAGCGATGACATCATCCTGAGATTGCATACTGGATTGCGATTGGTCCTTTTTCATGTGTTTATTTGCAAACTCAATTGTGGTTTGTTTATCTTTCCTACATTTATTTAACCCTCAGTTGCTTATTTTTAACACTGTAAAAAGAAAAAGTAAGAAAGAATTAGAGAATAATTTAAAAGGCAAGTTGAAATTAATTCCCAACAAACATAAAGAATTAATTTCTCAAGCTTTTATTCACAAGCCAGTCCAAAAATATGTCAAGGTCATATTTCACCTCAAGAAATAATAAGTTACATTTTGCATATAGCAAATCAAGCTTTTTTAACAGTTAAAGGTGCACTGTGTAAATATTAGCGGTCTCTGAGACAGCAGAGAGTAGCCAGTTAATCAATGAGGATTCTTTACAAAGAAAAATTAAGAAATTATCTTTACTTTATTATTCAGGATAACGATATGTTACTGTGAATATTATTGTTACCTGTTCATCATTGTGTCAGTGTTTTATTCGCTGATTTTAGCTTTAGCTTCTTTGCATGAAGAACAACATTGTGACCAAACGTGTTTGTCCGTTCAGGGCCACCGTAGAAACATGTCGATGTAAGGGGACCCACGGTGTGTGTAGATAGAAATGCTCATTCTAAGCTAATAAAAACATAATGCTCATTCTAAGCTAATAAAAACATAATGGTTCATTCTAAGCTAATAAAAACATAACGGTTCATTATGTAAGGGTTTATACACCACTGAAAACATAGTTATGTATTTGATATTGCATTTCTGTGTGTCAACAGATCCTCCTAAATATTACACCGTGCACCTTTAAGTGAGAGTTGTGTGTGTATATGGGTCTTCTGTGCAGGGTTCTGCAGATGACCCGGTCCGATCCCGACAGCAGAAGAGTTCTGCAGGACATCCTGCAGGAACCAGAGGCATCGGCTGCCGGGTCTGTACTGGATCCCGTGCGTCTGGACTGGGTCAGATACTGGGACAGAGACGCTCAGAACGCCATCCTTCTGTCCCGACTGCAGCCGTCCAGTGAGTTCAACACGCCTGACCGCTTTTATAATCAATAAAGTACAAAAAGTAAAAATAAAGTATTACATACTTAGTAGAGATGCACTGATGTAGCAAATACATTTAAAACCATCAGCTATAGCATGGAACAGGCAGATATTATAAACCATATAATATCTTTTGCATAATACATTGTTTTTCTCTAGGTAAAATAATACTAGCTAAAACAAAATTAAATCTGTACATAATACAGCAGGGATCGGCAATACTGACTATCTGCCGACAATTTAATTTAAATATTCAAGCGCAAGAAGACGCGCGTATAAGAGACTTTTTTTGTGCGTGCATATCTGAAGTGTGCTGAATACTGAATTGAGTTCTCTTTTATTCTTCTAATTCGCACAAAATGACATCAAAATGCCCATCTTGGCAAGTTTCCTTGAAAACATTGTTAAATGAATGTAAACTGAAATGAAATGCGTGTGTGTCAGTATATTAGATCCATGGGCAAGCACTGTTTATTTCATATGCATTAGGGATGGACGATATATTGGCCACCATATCATTATCGGCTGATATATGTTCATATTTAATGTTATCGTCCCTGATAAGAAAATTTGTCAGATACCGTATTTTCCGGACTATAAGTCGCATCAGTCAAAAATGCGTCACGAAGAGGAAAAAAACATATATAAGTCGCACTGGACTATAAGTTGCATTTATTTAGAAATTTATTTCACAAAATCCAAGACCAAGAACAGACATTTAAAGGCAAGTTATTCAGCTCCACAACAGCACACAGAACAACAGGCTGAATAGGTGTCCGGTGTGTTAGCGTAACACATTAACAGTTATTCAGCTCCACAATAGCATAAAGAACATATACCGGAGGCTGAATAGGCTAAACTAACATAAGCCAGCGAGTCCAACAAGTTACCGGTAAGCAAGTTCACCAAGCTCCCGATCTCATTCCTCAACACTGAATCCATTGAATTCTTCCTCTGTGTCGCTTCTGAACTACTCCGCTAGCTAGAGCACCCTTTGCGGCTGTAGTAGACGGTAATGCTTTCTCTTGGTTCATCTCAGTCAGTATGAATTAATTTTGATATATAAGTCACACCTGACTATAACTCGCAGGACCAGCCACACTATGAAAAAAGTGTGACTTATAGTCCGGAAAATACGGTATATTATAGCTGATAAATAATGTATTATTTCCTTCAGCTGAGAGACTTCAGATGTGCACTGTTCAACATGATGGTTTTGAATTTCTTTAAATATGATTGGAATCACTTCAAAAAAAGGAAAATACAGTTCAGTGCAGCAAGTCTGTCATATCGGCTACTTAAAATGATAATGAGAAAATTGTAATTGTGTGTTTGAGACGTGGCTTTTAATGGTGAGACTTTTGTTTTTGTAATCAGGCTCTCAATTTATATAAAAATTTGAATCGGCCAATATATCGGTTATCGGCTTTCAAATATAAAGAATTATCGGTTATCGGTATTGGCCAAAATTTTCATATCGGTGCAGTCCTAAATGTTAAATGGACCCAATCCATGTTCAATAGAAATTATTTGATGATGCAGCTATCCAGTATACTTTAATGCATGCATTTTTGAACTTTGCTCATTTAAAACATGATCAAGACATTCATCTATTTTAACGACAAAAGTTTAAATAAGAGTGCAAGTGACAAATATCGGTATTGAAATCAACCAATAGTAGTTTGTTAAAATCAGTATCGGTATTTCTTTTGATATGATGTTTAAGTTGGAGATATGCTTGTTTTGTGGTTGCAGCTCAGGGTTCGTGGGACGCCGCTGTCTTGTGGTCGTATCTCACCTCTCTGCACGATTCTGTGCGAGTCTCTTCATGGGTCTGCGGTTCTGCTGGAGAGAGGCCAGCGCTCACACCGAACGTCATCAACACCAGCAGCCGGTGTGGGGAACACCTGCGACACCGAGTCCTGGACCTGCTCGCCCGGTCAGAGCCGCTCACATGAACCCGTTCACAGCAAACAGACACAAATACACCTAAAGTTGACCTTGCTGTGTGTGTTCAGACAGGGGCTGTTCGTGCAGTCGGAGATGGAGGACTTCGAGCAGTTGCTGTGGCGACTGGGTCAAGCCGGAGGAGTGATGCATCATGGGAACGACCCTCCTGTCCCACAGTTCCAGGTGTCACAGGGTCAGGAGTTTCACCAGCGCTTCGTCCTGCACTGTCTGGAGAACAGCCTTCAGTACCTGCTCTACTGCTACCTGGAGCACTACAGGTGAGGCACGGGACTCTACCATAATACAGCGGAAGGAAAACATCTAATTTATGTTGTTTACATTACTAGACGATGCAACTTTTTTAGAAAACACAAAAGTGTGTGTGTGTGTGTGTGTGTGTGTGTGTGTGTGTGTGTGTGTGTGTGTGTGTGTGTGTGTGTGTGTGTGTGTGTGTGTGTGTGTGTGTGTGTGTGAGAGAGTGAGTGAATTTGTAAAAAAAAATATATACATATATATGTGTGTGTGTGTATATGTATATATGTGTAAATATAAAAATGGAAAAATTATTTTAAAAATAAAGACGTATATAAAATCAATAAATTGCGTGTGTGAGAGGGAATGTGTGTGTATATGTATATAAATAAATATATACCGGTAGTCGGAAAAGGGTGGCTTGCCCACTTCAGGTTGGTGGAGAGTTCCTGACTCAAGTTCAAGTATCTTGTGGTTTTGTTCACGAGTGAGGGAAGGATGGAACGGGAGATTGACAGACGGATCGGTGCAGCTTCTGCAGTAATGCGGTCGATGTACCGGTCAATCTACGTTCCTACTCTCACCTATGGTCGTTAGCTTTGGGTCATGACTGAAAGGACAAGATCCCGGATACAGGCGGCCGAAATGAGCTTTCTCCGCAGGCTGGCTGAGCGATCCCTTAGAGATAGGGTGAGAAGTCACTCGGGAGGAGCTCAGAGTAGAGCCGCTGCTCCTCCACATCGAGAGAGGTCAGCTGAGGTGGCTCGGGCATCTGTTCCGGATGCCTCCTGGACGCCTTCCCGGGAAGGTGTTCTGGCGCGTCCCACTGGGAGTAGACCCCGGGGAAGACCTAGGACACGTCGCTGGAGGGACTATGTCTCTCGGCTGGCCTGGGAACGCCTCGGTGTCCCCCCGGAAGAGCTGGAGGAAGTGTCTAGGGAGAGGGAAGTCTGGGCATCTCTGCTTAGACTGCCGTGACCTGGCCCCGGATAAGCGGAAGCATATGGATGGAATATATATTATATACTGTATATATAATTATAAATATAAAAATGGAAAGTATTTTAAAAATAAAAATGTGTATAAAATAGCCTAAAATTAATATATTGCGTATTAATAAATCTTTTTTTTATATTAAAAAGTATAACTTGTATCTGCACATTTTGATATGCACACAATGAATATTCATTCTGGATATTAATTCCAAAATTACCCAAAATATATAACAATTTATATATAAAATGTTAAGAAATATATACAGTGTACGTGTAGGGTATGCGTGTGTGTGTGTGTGTATATATATATATATATATATATATATATATATATATATATATATATATATATATATATGTGTATATGTGTGTGTGTGTGTGTATAATTGTACAAATTATATAAAAAAAAATATATAAATATTAAAAAAATTATAACGCATATCCACACTATAATAAAGACTCCAGAATATTATATAATGAATTACTGGTAAATAATATATAATCATTTTTTTATCTAATTGTGTCAGATGTTTATCTGAGATGTTTTTTAGTAGAAGTCATCTGATTGTGCATGTATTTTTCTCTCTTTCTCTCTATCTTTCAGGTTAACTCCTGAGAACTGCCCGGTTCTGACCGACAGGAACCTGTTTGAGAGTTTCCCCTGGTTTGAGATGATGTTGAAACTCCAGAAAATTACCAGAGACCTTAAAGGTGCGAGTGTTTTCATTCGACGTGTGCAAATAGTTTCTAGTCTGTCAGTCTATGGTTTCTTAGGTTCATGAAATAAGGCTTTTAATTAGGGATGCACGATGATATCGGCACAACATCGGTATCGGCCGATAAAAGCTTAAAATGACCATCATCGGCATCGGCAGATATGAATATTTCTGCCGATGAGCCTTGCCGATAGGGTGGCGTGTTTCCTATGCGCACGTGACGACCGTGAACGACCGTAGCATGAGCGCCAGCAACTTAAACTTCCGACATGTGGAGGCATTTCGAGCATGGGTGTCAGTTTGGTTTAAAATGTGCTGGGGACAGAGACGCATTCGGAAGTGCATTTTCAGAAGTGCTGGGTACAATGACGTAATACTTTTTTTTTTTCTCTTTCGCGCAGGTCATGTTTTGAAAGACAATGTCCTGTAGCTTACTAATGTAAGCTCTCCAAGCTACTATGCTCTCCACAGAACATCAAATATTCATTTTATTTTATTTTTCGTGCTCGCATTTATGAGAAAAAAACAATGTTACGGACGTGATAGTTCTCGGTTATGGACGTGACCGCTCTGAAATCGTCTCTAAAAGACTGCTTTTAAACTTCCTCAGAGACCTCAATCAGAAAGCACAAAGCCTTTATTTAAAGTGAATTTCGTTTGTATTAATTGTATTTTAATTTTAATCAATGTTTCATCAACCAATTGCCTGAATTGAATAAATAAGTAAAGCAGATAATATATCACGACACGGAGGCGCATGAACTGGAGCTCGTCTCATAAATGAACCGAAACTCAGCATAGCCTACTTGCCTCACAGACCTAAGAAATATATATATTATCTACAGAACACTTTAAATCATACTTTTAAAAAGAACAATTCAAAACGAAAGAAAACTATGTAATCCGTATGAAATGTGCATTTCTCTCTGGCGCGTTCACTACTGCGAAGATCGCGAGTCAGCATCGTCAACTTCATCTTTGCAGCCGACACAGAAAACACTTGTTTATTAATAAACAATTAAAATGTCTCCTTTCTATATTTGATATACCGTATTTTCCGGACTATAAGTCGCACTTTTTTTCATAGTTTTGCTGGTCCTGCGACTTATAGTCAGGTGCGACTTATATATCAAAATTAATTCATACTGAGATGAACCAAGAGAAAACATTACTGTCTACTAGGGCTGGGACGTATGGATTTTTTCTTACTGTGGTTGAAAAGCAAGAAATTCCCCCATATAGAAATAAACCACTTTAAATCCCCCACCCCCCCAACAACAGAATTTCACGCAAACACCAGCGCGCACGGCTAAGGCAATTAAACATAATAAGGAACACGTTTATTACATTTATTAGTTCACATTTACAACAGATATGGAATGTCTAAATAAAGTGCTGGCAAAACGAAATATAGGCTAGGCTATGGTTTACATTTTTTGCTAGACAGACTTAAATGAGTTAAATGTTGTTACCTCAGAAAAACTAAACTAAAAACGAGCACACTTTGAAATAGTCAAATTATCATCAGGCAGTAATAAATTATATTCCATATTTATGTTTACATAATATAATGTTATTTTATTATTTTAATTTAATCTATGTTGATTACCGGTATGAAAAGTGAACAGCATGACTAGGATCATAAGATGGGTCAGAGATTATTTTGACCACTTTATTAAGATTTGTTTTGTAAAAAAGCCTTTCTTTAAATCGAATTTCGTTTTGTATAAATTGTATCTTAATTTTAATCAATGTTTCATCAACCAATTGCCTGGAATTAATAAATAAGAAGCAAATATAGCAGACATATAATCAGGCATATAACGGAGGCGCCCGTGCGATCTCTTGCATTGCATTTCGTAGAGAAGACTTTACTCTGTGAAAATATTTATTTATTTTTGTCCCTGTGCGCCGATCGGAATTCTGGGGATTAGGGCTGGGTGATATGTAAAAAATATTTTATCGATAATCGCCTTAAAAAATATTGCGAAAATATCGTCTACCCAAGCCCCGCCCCCAAGATGCCCCGCCAGAGACAACGCTACCGACATACACCGTTAAAAAGACATGTTGAGTTTGGCTGCACTTTATCTAATGATAGCCTGCGATTTAATTAATTTAATTGAATGATTGAAAAGTTAAAGGTTTTACTTTGGTTAGTTTGGGCTTAAACAAGCATAAAACTTTGCTGTTATGTTAGTGTTGCTAATCATTTCCACACTGTTCTGTCGCATCTCGCATGTGTTTGAAACGGATTTCGTTTCGCGAGGAGAAATGTTAAATATAACTGAACTGAACAGAAGACAGTCTGGTGATTGTAATGGTGAATGCATGTTGATGTTATAGCAAGGTGTCTTGCCTATTTGTTTTTCATAAGGTCCGATGTTTCTCTTTCTTTCTTTTTTGGCGGTATGCCTACCTATCGCCTGATTTAATGATGATCAGTTTCATTTCCTAATACGTAGCGCTGATTTTAAACTGGTATTTAAACTATACTATATTTATTATTTGTCTAAAATTAGGAATTAAAAGCGAATTTTTTCGTTCTGCATTTCCCCTCCTCCTTTTTGGTCTTAGAGTTCCAAGGTCACCTTAAGCCGTTTACGAAATAAAAATGGTATTATTTATTTAGAGACAGAAGTCATTAAAAGTTATTTGGATATTATTTAGTGTCTTTTGTTATTTATTTTTATTTATGAAGCGTTGTGCTTTTGTAAAATAAAATAAAACAATCAGGCGCGCTTTCATGATCTCCGTGAACTGGAGAACAAGTTGTCATAGACGCAACGCTGCGCTTCTCGGTGTGCCATACCTCAAGTTGTCATAGACGCGACGCTGCGCTTCTCGGTGTGCCCATACCTCGAGTTGTCATAGACGCGACGCTGCGCTTCTCGTGTGCGATATCTCGAGTTGTCATAGACGCGACGCGGCGCTGCGGTTCTCGGTGTGCGATACCTCGAGTTGTCATAGACACGTAACGACACATAACTCTCTCTCTGCCTGCCTTGCTTGTGCTAACATCTCCCGCCCAGATGTGCAGGGCTCTCTTGCGTGCGCAATCTGCACCATAGAACTGGCTTAAACAGACGACCTGACGGGTTTTAGAAGATTAAATACAACCCGAAACTAAAAAACAGACCAGGCCTCTATTTGAGACCGGCCTTTTTTTTATCCAAACCTGTAGCCACACCAGACGTGTAAAAGAGACAGGCGTCTTTGGGACTCAGTTATTATTTGAAGTTTTATGGTATACATCGGTATCGGCATCGGACAAAATTAGTTTGAACATATCGGCATATCGAATATCGGCCAAAATCCAATATCGTGCATCCCTACTTTTAATTTCTCAGTGGGAAAAGCGTTCGAGTGTGTGTTTTGTGTTTCAGACCCGGAGCGTGTGTTTGAGGCCAGTGTGACATGTGCTCAGGTGCTTCTGCCCGGCAGTCAGGCCAGCATCAGCAGCATGTTACTGGAGGGTCACAGTCTCCTCGCCCTGTCCACTATCATGTTCAGAGCCGGCGGAATCGACCAGGTGTGTGTGTGTGAGAGAAGGAGTGTGTTACTGGAGGGTCACAGTCTCCTCGCCCTGTCCACTATCATGTTCAGAGCCGGCGGTATCGACCAGGTGTGTGTGTGTGTATATATGTGTGTGACTGTGTGTCCTCTGTGTGTGCAGGCGGTGCATGAGGGCGAGCGAGGGCAGGACCCGCTGAGCAGAGTTGACCCGCAGCTGCTGAGAATGGCTCTGAGTGTGTATCCCAAACTTAGAACGACCCTGTTCCCCCAGAGCATCTCGAGAGACACTTCCCTCTACAGCCTCATGCAGGTGCTGCTACACTACTGACTCAGTACCTGTGAGAGAGAGAGAGAGTGAGCGAGCGTGTGAGAGAGAGAGAGTGAGCGAGCGTGTGAGCGAGCGTGTGAGAGAGAGAGTGAGCGAGCGTGTGAGAGAGAGAGTGAGCGAGCGTGTGAGAGAGAGAGTGAGCGAGCGTGTGAGAGAGAGAGTGAGCGAGCGTGTGAGAGAGAGAGTGAGCGAGCGAGCGAGCGAGCGAGCGAGCGTGTGAGAGGGAGAGTGAGCGAGCGAGCGTGTGTATGAGAGTGAGCCTGTGAGAGTGAGCCTGTGAGAGTGAGCGTGTGAGAGTGAGCGTGTGAGAGTGAGAATGCGAGATGTTGAGCGAGTGAGCGTGTGAGAGTGAGCGTGTGAGGAGAGTGAGCGTGTGAGAGTGAGAATGAGCGTGTGAGAGTGAGCGTGCAAGATGTTGAACGAGTGAGCGTGCGAGGAGAGTGAGCGTGCGAAGAGAGTGAGCGTGCGAGGAGAGTGAGCGTGCGAGGAGAGTGAGCGTGTGAGAGTGAGCGTGCGAGGGGAGTGAGCGTGCGAGGAGAGTGAGCGTGCGGTGAGAGTGAGCGTGTGAGAGTGAGCGTGTGAGAGTGAGCGTGTGAGAGTGAGCGTGTGAGAGTGAGCGTGTGAGAGTGATCGTGTGAGAGTGAGCGTGTGAGAGTGAGCGTGTGAGAGTGAGCGTGTGAGAGTGAGCGTGTGAGAGTGAGCGTGTGAGAGTGAGCGTGTGAGAGTGAGCGTGTGAGAGTGAGAGTGCGAGATGTTGAGCGTGTGAGAGTGAGCGTGTGAGAGTGAGAGTGCGAGATGTTGAGCGTATGAGAGTGAGCGTGTGAGAGTGAGAGTGCGAGATGTTGAGCGAGTGAGCGTGTGAGCGTGTGAGAGTGAGCGTGTGAGAGTGCGAGATGTTAAGCGTGTGAGAGTGAGAGTGAGCGTGTGAGAGTGAGAGTGCGAGGAGAGTGAGCGTGTGAGAGTGAGCGTGTGAGAGTGAGGTGTGAGAGTGAGCGTGTGAGTGCGAGATGTTGAGAGTGAGTGTGTGAGAGTGAGCGTGCGAGGAGAGTGAGCGTGTGAGAGTGAGCGTGTGAGCGTGTGAGCGTGTGAGAGTGAGCGTGTGAGAGTGTGAGATGTTGAGAGTGAGCGTGTGAGAGTGAGAGTGCGAGATGTTGAGCGAGTGAGCGTGTGAGAGTGAGCGTGTGAGAGTGAGCGTGCGAGGAGAGTGAGCGTGCGAGGAGAGTGAGCGTGTGAGAGTGAGCGTGCGAGGAGAGTGAGCGTGTGAGAGTGAGCGTGTGAGAAAGTGAGAGTGAGGGTGTGTGAGAAAGTGAGAGTGAGGGTGTGTGAGTGAGCGTGTGAGAAAGTGAGTGTGAGACTGACTGAGGGTATGTGAGAGTGAGCTTGTGAGAAAGTGAGTGTGAGAGTGAGGGTGTGAGAGTGAGGTGAGGGTGTGTGAAAGTGAGGGTGTGAGCGTGTGTGTGTGTGTGTGTGTGTGAGTGAGCGTGCGTGTGTGTGTGTGAGAGTGAGCACGTGGTTGTGAGAGTGTGTGTGTGTGATGGGTAGGTTTAGGGTTAGTGTGTGTGTGTGTGTGATGGGTAGGTTTAGGGGTACGGTTAGTGAGGATTGAAAATACAGTTTGTACAGTATAAAAACAATTACGCCTATGGAATGTCCTCACAAGTATAGCAAAACAAACCTGTGTGTGTGTGTGCGCGTGTTTCCTTTCTGCAGTCTTTGGATCCATTGGATCCCTCCAAACTCTTCAGATGGCAGTCGGCCAACGCCGTGGGCAGCACCGGTAGGTGGTTACGCGTTATCGTGCCACAGAAAAGTTCATTATTTCCTGGGACTGAGCGATTTTATTCACTAAATTATGTATTTTCTGAAATCTTCCAGAAACGTTGAGCGAGCCGCCTCATTTCTCCAGCCCTCACCTGGTCAATAAATTTGCGGTGGTTGAGAATCTGGATTTCCTGTATTACCTGCGTCACGGCCGGCCTTCGTTTGCCTTCGGGGTTTTTCTCATGCAACATCTTATCAACTGCAGTAATGTGAAGCTACAGTGAGCAAAACACATTTAAACACTGATATCATGTGGGAACTAGATTAAAAAGTTCGTTGAAACAAACTTTAAGTTGGCTTGTGAAAGTTTGGACCAGATAGTTTGAAAAAGTTTAAAGTTTAAAATAGTTTGAAGTTTAAATTAGTTTGAAGTTTAAAGTAGTTTGAAGTTTAAATTAGTGTAAAGTTTAAAATAGTTTAAAGTTTAAAGTAGTTTAAAGTTTAAAGTAGTTTACAGTTAAAAATAGTTTAAACTTTAAAGTAGTTTGAAGTTTAAATTAGTTTAAAGTAGTTTAAAGTTTAAAGTACTTTACAGTTAAAAATAGTTTAAATTAGATTAAAGCTTAAATTTGTTTGAAGTTTAAATTAGTTTAAAGTGATTTGAAGTTTGAAGTAGTTTAAAGTTTAAAATAGTTTAAAGTATAGTTTGAAGTAGTTTAAAGTTACTAGGGTGTTTCTAGAGGGTTGCTAAGGTGTTCTGAGTGGTTGCTAGGCGGTTGCTAGGGTATTTTGGGTGGTTGCTAGGGTGTTCTCGGTGGTTGCTAGGGTGTTATGGATAGTTGCTATGGTGTTGCTAGGGAGTTCTGAGGTATTTTGGGTGGTTGCTAGGGTGTTGCTAGGGAGTTCTAAGGTGTTTTGGGTGGTTGCTAGGGTGTTGCTAGGGAGTTCTTAGGTGTTTGGGTGTTGCTAGGGAGTTCTGAGGTGTTTTGGGTGGTTGCTAGGGTGTTGCTAGGGAGTTCTGAGGTATTTTGGGTGGTTGCTAGGGTGTTGCTAGGGAGTTCTTAGGTGTTTTGGGTGGTTGCTATGGTGTTGCTAGGGAGTTCTGAGGTATTTTGGGTGGTTGCTAGGGTGTTGCTAGGGAGTTCTGAGGTATTTTGGGTGGTTGCTAGGGTGTTGCTAGGGAGTTCTGAGGTATTTTGGGTGGTTGCTAGGGTGTTATGGGTGGTTGCTAGGGAGTTCTGAGGTGTTTTGGGTGGTTGCTATGGTGTTGCCAGGGAGTTCTAGGGTATTTTGGGTGGTTGCTAGGGTGTTGCTAGGGAGTTATGAGGTATTTTGGGTGGTTGCTAGGGTGTTATGGGTGGTTGCTAGGTTGCTCTAAGGTGTTTTGGGTGGTTGCTAGGGTGTTGCTAGGGTGTTCTAAGGTATTTTGGGTGGTTGCTAGGGTGTTATAGGTGGTTGCTATGGTGTTGCTAGGGAGTTCTAAGGTATTTTGGGTGGTTGCTAGGGTGTTATAGGTGGTTGCTATGGTGTTGCTAGGGAGTTCTAAGGTATTTTAGGCAGTTTCTAGGGTGTTATGGGTGGTTGCTAGGGTGTTGCTAGGGAGTTCTTAGGTGTTTGGGTGTTGCTAGGGAGTTCTGAGGTGTTTTGGGTGGTTGCTAGGGTGTTGCTAGGGAGTTCTGAGGTATTTTGGGTGGTTGCTAGGGTGTTGCTAGGGAGTTCTTAGGTGTTTTGGGTGGTTGCTATGGTGTTGCTAGGGAGTTCTGAGGTATTTTGGGTGGTTGCTAGGGTGTTGCTAGGGAGTTCTGAGGTATTTTGGGTGGTTGCTAGGGTGTTGCTAGGGAGTTCTGAGGTATTTTGGGTGGTTGCTAGGGTGTTATGGGTGGTTGCTAGGGAGTTCTGAGGTGTTTTGGGTGGTTGCTATGGTGTTGCCAGGGAGTTCTAGGGTATTTTGGGTGGTTGCTAGGGTGTTGCTAGGGAGTTATGAGGTATTTTGGGTGGTTGCTAGGGTGTTATGGGTGGTTGCTAGGTTGCTCTAAGGTGTTTTGGGTGGTTGCTAGGGTGTTGCTAGGGTGTTCTAAGGTATTTTGGGTGGTTGCTAGGGTGTTATAGGTGGTTGCTATGGTGTTGCTAGGGAGTTCTAAGGTATTTTGGGTGGTTGCTAGGGTGTTATAGGTGGTTGCTATGGTGTTGCTAGGGAGTTCTAAGGTATTTTAGGCAGTTTCTAGGGTGTTATGGGTGGTTGCTATGGAGTTGCTAGGGTGTTATAACACACTAACTTGCTCTCTCACACACACACACACACAAGAGTTTTTGAGTTTAGAGTTTAGTGAATGCATGAGTTTATGAGTTTAAAGTTTAAAGTAGTTTGAAGTTTACATGAGTCTAAGAGTTCAGAGTTTAATGTATATTAGCATCCTGGAGTTAGGGCTAAGGTGAGGCACAAGGCCTGCGGCCTTGTGCCTACGAGCGAGTTTTTATAGTTTTTATTCATAAAAAGTTTAAATTAGTTTGAAGTTTAAATTAGTTTGAAGTTTAAAATAGTTTGAGGTGGATAGATAGATGAGTTTACATGAGTCTAAGAGTTCAGAGTTTAGTGTATATTAGCATCCTGGAGTTAGGGCTAAGGTGAGGCACAAGGCCTGCGGCCTTGTGCCTACGAGCCAGTTTTTATAGTTTTTATTCATAAAAAGTTTAAATTAGTTTAAAGTTTAAATTAGTTTGAAGTTTAAAATAGTTTGAGGTAGACAGATAGATGAGTTTAATTGAGTCTCAATGGCTCATATAGTGTATAGAATGGCAGTTTGATTTAGTCTAGGCTTTCAAGGGATTTTGATTTGAATTTTTGGCAGTTGGGGAGTTTGAAAATCTGAACATTCCGCAATGTTAAGTCAATGGGAGTTTTTTCCGAGTTTGATCGTCATTTATAGGAAAACCGTAAGTCCGATCAGTCTGAAAAGATATAGCAACTAACTTCAGAACAGTTTGAGTGTCTGAGCCGAGTTTGGAGTATGTAGAGTTAAAGCTCTAGGGCGAGTAGCAGTCAACAGTTTGGTAAGAAGAATAATAATAACTAGAACGTACATTTCCAGAAGAAAATGTGAATGGTGCTTGCAGTGGCAAAACTCGCCACTCACGACTTGCTAGAGTGTGGTACATAATTGCATATGAGCCAAAAACCATGTCTGTACGATGTTCTGGTGGTGAAATATGGCTTATTCATGTTGTTCAGGTGGTTGCTAGGTCGTTCTGGGTGGTTGCTAGGGTGTTTTGGGTGGTTGCTAGGGTGTTCTGGATGGTTGCTATGGTGTTGCTATGGTGTTATAAGGTATTTTGGGTGGTTGCTAGGGTGTTGCTAGGGAGTTCTGAGGTATTTTGGGTGGTTGCTATGGTGTTGCTAGGGAGTTCTAAGGTATTTTGGGTTGTTGCTAGGGTGTTATGGGTGGTTCCTAGGGTGTTTTGAGGTGTTTTGGGTGGTTGCTATGGTGTTGCTAGGGTGTTTTAAGGTGTTTTGGGTGGTTGCTAGGGAGTTCTAAGGTATTTTGGGTGGTTGCTATGGTGTTACTAGGTGGTTGGTAGTTTTCACAGATGGTTACTATGGGGTTAGGGCTAAGGTTAGACACTCGGCCGCAGAGTATTTAAAATCTCTATTAAACGAGTGCATTATAATGAGTGCACGAGGCCTGCGGCCTCGTGCCTATGAGTGAGTTTTTATAGAGTATTTAAAATCTCTATTAAACGAGTGCATTATAATGAGTGCACGAGGCCTGCGGCCTCGTGCCTATAGCCTATGGTTGCTAGGGTGCTGTAACTGGTTGCTATGGTGTGGCTATGAAGATTTTAGGCCATTACTTATTGGCTGCTTGATAATATAAATCCTCTGAGGGAGAGAGAGGGGGAGACATGCAGGGGTGTCAGGCCCTTTGTGTCTGTGTGTGTGAAAAATGACAGTTGGGATTTGAATTTCTGAAAATTCCGCAATGTTAAGTCAATGGGACTTTTTTGGCCGCTTTTTCGTCCGCTGTGTGAACATCGTACACCCGATCGCTTAGAAAAGATATAGCACACCTCTCCTCAATGAGCCGGTCGATTTGACACCTCACCCAGGGGTCTGTGACAAACGGTGCGGGGCGAGTTTCGCGCCAAACTTTGTCCAGAATAAAAAGAATAATCAGAAGAATAATAATAAGTATGAGCAATAACACTAATGTTGCTTTGCCTATAGGCAAGCACCATTAACTAGAACGTACATTTCCAGAAGAAAATGTGAATGGTGCTTGCAGTGGCAAAAAACACGACCCGGTTGCTAGAGTGTGGTACATGATTGCATACGAGCAAACAACCATGTCTGTACGATGTTCTGCTGCTGAGATATGGCTTATTCATGTTGTTCAGGTGGTTGCTAGGGTGTTCTGGATGGTTGCTAGGCAGTTGCTAGGGTGTTCTGGATGGTTGCTAGGCAGTTGCTAGGGTGTTATGGGCGGTTGCTAGGCAGTTGCTAGGGTGTTCTGGATGGTTGCTAGGCAGTTGCTAGGGTGTTATGGGCGGTTGCTAGGCAGTTGCTAGGGTATTCTGGGTAGTTGCTATGGTGTTACTAGGTGGTTGGTAGTTGTCACAGATGGTTACTATGGTGTTTGTAGCATTTTCTTGGCATGATTTAGCACTTAGCTAATCAAAATTAGCATGTAGCTATTCACTGCTAGCATGTGTAGCATGTAGCAAGTCCTGTTTGCTAGCATGAGTCAAAAGAGCCAACCCCCATCTCTATACGATGTTCTGATGCAGAGATATACGCCTTGCAAAATGGTTGCTAGGGTAATCTGTTTGGTTGCTAGGGAGTGGCTTGGCAGCTGCCAATCATGAAGCTCCGAAGTCAGTGTGAATGTATAAACCAACCCCCATCTCTATACGATGTTTTGATGCAGAGATATAGGTCTTGCAAAATGGTTGCTAGGGTACTCTGTTTTGTTGCTAGGGAGTGGCTTGGCAGCTGCCAATCATGAAACTCCAAAGGCTGCTTGTCAGTATGAATGATATAAACCAACTCCCATGCCTCTGTGACATTCAGAATGCAAGATATCCCTGTCTGGGTTTTGGTTGCTAAGGTACTCGACAATGGTTGCTAGGGAGGGGCTAGGAAGCGTTGAGGTGATTTGGGATTGGCTGTTTGCTGCCCCGAGTCAAACGAGCCCACCCTCATGTTTCTATGACACTTATATCCTGAGATATCCCTTTGATGTCTTTCAATGGAAGTCTATGGAGATTGTTGCTAAGGAGCTCTAAATGGTTGCTAGGGCGTGGCTTGAAAGCTTCACAATGATCCTGAGAGACTGATTGGTCGTCTGAGTAAAATGAGCCCGCCCCCTTGTCTCTATGACACTGTGATCCAGAGTTATGTTCAATACAAATGCGGTTTCTATGGTGTAGGACAGCCCATTTCATGGGCTGTCCTACACCATAGTACTTCATTGGGGCAACTTTGGGCCCCTCCTGCCCCCCAGGGGTGCAACTTTTACCCCATTGTGTGGTATGTTGTTACAGAGCCTACCAGCCTCTTCAAATGTGATCCAGAGTTATGTTCATTGGTGGTTGCTAGGCAGTTGCTAGGGTGTTCTGGGTGGTTGCTAGGGCACCACAGATGGTTACTATGGGGTTAGGGCTAAGGTTAGGCACGAGGCGTATTTAAAATCTCTATTAAACGAGTGCATTATAATGAGTGCACGAGGCCTGCGGCCTCGTGCCTATAGCCTATGGTTGCTAGGGTGCTGTAACTGGTTGCTATGGTGTGGCTATGAAGATTTTAGGCCATTACTTATTGGCTGCTGGATAATATAAATCCTCTGAGGGAGAGAGAGGGGGAGACATGCAGGGGTGTCAGGCCCTTTGTGTCTGTGTGTGTGAAAAATGACAGTTGGGATTTGAATTTCTGAAAATTCCGCAATGTTAAGTCAATGGGACTTTTTTGGCCGCTTTTTCGTCCGCTGTGCGAACATCGTACACCCGATCGCTTAGAAAAGATATAGCACACCTCTCCTCAATGGGCCGGTCGATTTGACACCTCACTCAGGGGTCTGTGACAAACGGTGCGGGGCGAGTTTCGCGCCAAACTTTGTCCAGAATAAAAAGAAGAAAAATAAGTATGAGCAATAACACTAATGTTGCTTTGCCTATAGGCAAGCACCATTAACTAGAACGTACATTTCCAGAAGAAAATGTGAATGGTGCTTGCAGTGGCAAAAAACACGACCCGGTTGCTAGAGTGTGGTACATGATTGCATACGAGCCAACAACCATATCTGTAAGATGTTCTGCTGCTGAGATATGGCTTATTCATGTTGTTCGGTTGGTTGCTAGGGTGTTCTGGGTGGTTGCTAGGTGGTTTCTAGGGTATTCTGGGTGGTTGCTAGGTGGTTGCTAGGGTGTTCTGGATGGTTGCTAGGCGGTTGCTAGGGTGTTCTGGGTGGTTGCTAGGCGGTTGCTAGGGTGTATTGGGTGGTTGCTAGGCGGTTGCTAGGGTGTTCTGGGTGGTTGTTAGGTGGTTGCTAGGGTGTTCAGGGTGGTTGCTAAGGTATTTTTGGTGGTTGCTATGGTGTTACTAGGTGGTTGGTAGTTTTCACAGATGGTTACTATGGGGTTAGGGCTAAGGTTAGGCACTCGGCCGCAGAGTATTTAAAATCTCTATTAAACGAGTGCATTATAATGAGTGCACGAGGCCTGCGGCCTCGTGCCTATGAGTGAGTTTTTATAGAGTATTTAAAATCTCTATTAAACGAGTGCATTATAATGAGTGCACGAGGCCTGCGGCCTCGTGCCTATAGCCTATGGTTGCTAGGGTGCTGTAACTGGTTGCTATGGTGTGGCTATGAATATTTTAGGCCATTCTAGGTGGTTGCTAGGTGGTTACTAGGCAGTTGCTAGGGTGTTCTGGGTGGTTGCTAGGCGGTTGCTAGGCAGTTGCTAGGGACTTCAGGGTGGTTGCTAGGGCTCCACAGATGGTTACTATGGGGTTAGGGCTAAGGTTAGAGTTTTTATAGAGTATTTAAAATCTCTATTAAACGAGTGCATTATAATGAGTGCACGAGGCCTGCGGCCTCGTGCCTATAGCCTATGGTTGCTAGGGTGCTGTAACTGGTTGCTATGGTGTGGCTATGAAGATTTTAGGCCATTACTTATTGGCTGCTGGATAATATAAATCCTCTGAGGGAGAGAGAGGGGGAGACATGCAGGGGTGTCAGCCCCTTTGTGTCTGTGTGTGTGAAAAATGACAGTTGGGATTTGAATTTCTGAAAATTCCGCAATGTTAAGTCAATGGGACTTTTTTGGCCGCTTTTTCGTCCGCTGTGCGAACATCGTACACCCGATCGCTTAGAAAAGATATAGCACACCTCTCCTCAATGAGCCGGTCGATTTGACACCTCACTCAGGGGTCTGTGACAAACGGTGCGGGGCGAGTTTCGCGCCGAACTTTTGTGTGGAAGAATAATAATTATTATAAGTATGGAGGAGAACACTAATGTTGCTTTGCCTATAGGCAAGCACCATTAACTAGAACGTACATTTCCAGAAGAAAATGTGAATGGTGCTTGCAGTGGCAAAACTCGACACTCGGTTGCTAGAGTGTGGTACATGATTGCATACGAGCCAACAACCATGTCTGTACGATGTTCTGCTGCTGAGATATGGCTTATTCATGTTGTTCGGGTCGTTGCCAGGGTGTTCTGAGTGGTTGCTAGGGTGTATTGGGTGGTTGCTAGGCGGTTGCTAGGGTGTTATGGGTGGTTGCTAGGGTGTATTGTGTGGTTGCTAGGCGGTTGCTAGGCGGTTGCTAGGGTGTTATGGGTGGTTGCTAGGGTGTATTGGGTGGTTGCTAGGCGGTTGCTAGGCAGTTGCTAGGGACTTCAGGGTGGTTGCTAGAGCTCCACATATGGTTACTATGGGGTTAGGGCTAAGGTTAGGCATGAGGAGTATTTAAAATCTCTATTAAACGAGTGCATTATAATGAGTGCACGAGGCCTGCGGCCTCGTGCCTATAGCTTATGGTTGCTAGGGTGCTGTAACTGGTTGCTATGGTGTGGCTATGAAGATTTTAGGCCATTACTTATTGGCTGCTTGATAATATAAATCCTCTGAGGGAGAGAGAGGGGTGCTAGGGTGTTCTGGGTGGTTGCTAGGAGGTTGCTAGGCAGTTGCTAGGGTGTTCTGGGTGGTTGCTAGGGCACCACAGATGGTTACTATGGGGTTAGGGCTAAGGTTAGGCACGAGGCCTGCGGCCTCGTGCCTACGAGTATTTTTTTATAGAGTATTTAAAATCTCTATTAAACGAGTGCATTATAATGAGTGCACGAGGCCGCAGGCTCGGTTATAGTCTATGGTTGCTAGGGTGCTGTAACTGGTTGCTATGGTGTGGCTATGAAGATTTTAGGCCATTACTTATTGGCTGCTTGATAATATAAATCCTCTGAGGGAGAGAGAGGGGGAGACATGCAGGGGTGTCAGGCCCTTTGTGTCTGTGTGTGTGAAAAATGACAGTTGGGATTTGAATTTCTGAAAATTCCGCAATGTTAAGTCAATGGGACTTTTTTGGCCGCTTTTTCGTCCGCTGTGCGAACATCGTACACCCGATCGCTTAGAAAAGATATAGCACACCTCTCCTCAATGAGCCGGTCGATTTGACGCCTCACTCAGGGGTCTGTGACAAACGCTGCGGGGCGAGTTACGCGCCGAACTTTTGTGTGGAAGAATAATAATAAGTATGAGCAATAACAATACTGTTGCCTTGCTAAAGCAAGCACCAGTAACTAGAACGTACATTTCCAGAAGAAAATGTGAATGGTGCTTGCAGTGGCAAAAAACACGACCCGGTTGCTAGAGTGTGGTACATGATTGCATACGAGCAAACAACCATGTCTGTACGATGTTCTGCTGCTGAGATATGGCTTATTCATGTTGTTCAGGTGGTTGCTAGGGTGTTCTGGGTGGTTGCTAGGCGGTTGCTAGGGTGTTCTGGGTGGTTACTATGGTGTTCTGGGTGGTTGCTAGGGTGTTATGGATGGTTGCTATGGTGTTGCTAGGGAGTTCTTAGGTATTTTGGGTGGTTGCTATGGTGTTGCTAGGGAGTTCTAAGGTATTTTGGGTGGTTGCTAGGGTGTTATGTGTGGTTCCTAGGGTGTTCTAAGGTGTTTTGGGTGGTTGCTATGGTGTTGCTAGGGAGTTCAAAGGTATTTTGGGTGGTTGCTAGGGTGTTGCTAGGGAGTTCTAAGGTATTTTGAGTGGTTTTTATGGTGTTGCTAGGGAGTTCTGAGGAATTTTGGGTGGTTGTTAGGGTGTTATGGGTGGTTGCTAGGGTGTTCTAAGGTGTTTTGGGTGGTTGCTATGGTGTTGCTAGGGAGTTCTAAGGTATTTTGGGTGGTTGCTAGGGTGTTGCTAGGGAGTTCTATGGTATTTTGGGTGGTTGCTAGGGTGTTCCGGGTGGTTTCTAGGCAATTGCTAAGGTTTTCTGGGTGGTTGTTAGGGTATTTGGGTGATTGCTAGGACATTTCTAGGCGGTTGCTAGGGTGTTCAGGGCGGTTGCTAAGGTATTTTTGGTGGTTGCTATGGTGTTACTAGGTGGCCTCGTGCCTATAGCCTATGGTTGCTAGGGTGCTGTAACTGGTTGCTATGGTGTGGCTATGAAGATTTTAGGCCATTCTAGGTGGTTGCTAGGTGGTGGCTAGGCAGTTGCTAGGGTGTTCTGGGTGGTTGCTAGGCGGTTGCTAGGCAGTTGCTAGGGACTTCAGGGTGGTTGCTAGGGCTCCACAGATGGTTACTATGGGGTTAGGGCTAAGGTTAGGCACTCGGCCGCAGAGTATTTAAAATCTCTATTAAACGAGTGCATTATAATGAGTGCACGAGGCCTGAGGCCTCGTGCCTAGGAGTGAGTTTTTATAGAGTATTTAAAATCTCTATTAAACGAGTGCATTATAATGAGTGCACGAGGCCTGCGGCCTCGTGCCTATAGCCTATGGTTGCTAGGGTGCTGTAACTGGTTGCTATGGTGTGGCTATGAAGATTTTAGGCCATTACTTATTGGCTGCTGGATAATATAAATCCTCTGAGGGAGAGAGAGGGGGAGACATGCAGGGGTGTCAGGCCCTTTGTGTCTGTGTGTGTGAAAAATGACAGTTGGGATTTGAATTTCTGAAAATTCCGCAATGTTAAGTCAATGGGACTTTTTTGGCCGCTTTTTCGTCCGCTGCGCGAACATCGTACACCCAATCGCTTAGAAAAGATATAGCACACCTCTCCTCAATGGGCCGGTCGATTTGACACCTCACTCAGGGGTCTGTGACAAACGGTGCGGGGCGAGTTTCGCGCCAAACTTTGTCCAGAATAAAAAGAAAAAGAATAATAACTAGAATGTACATTTCCAGAAGAAAATGTGAATGGTGCTTGCAGTGGCAAAAAACACGACCCGGTTGCTAGAGTGTGGTACATGATTGCATACGAGCAAACAACCATGTCTGTACGATGTTCTGCTGCTGAGATATGGCTTATTCATGTTGTTCAGGTGTTTTTTTAGGGTGTTCTGGGTGGTTGCTAGGGTGTTGCTAGGCGGTTGCTAGGGTGTTCTGGGTGGTTGCTATGGTGTTCTGGGTGGTTGCCAGGGTATTTGGGTGGTTGCTAGGGTGTTTTAGGTGGTTGCTATGGTGTTGCTAGGGAGTTCTTAGGTATTTTGGGTGGTTGCTATGGTGTTGCTAGGGAGTTCTAACGTATTTTGGGTGGTTGCTAGGGTGTTGCTAGGGAGTTCTAAGGTATTTTGAGTGGTTGCTAGGGTGTTATGGGTGGTTCCTAGGGTGTTTTAAGGTGTTTTGGGTGGTTGCTATGGTGTTGCTAGGGAGTTCTTAGGTATTTTGGGTGGTTGCTATGGTGTTGCTAGGGAGTTCTAAGGTATTTTGGGTGGTTGCTATGGTGTTGCTAGGGAGTTCTAAGGTATTTTGGGTGGTTGCTATGGTGTTGCTAGGGCGTTCTAAGGTATTTTGGGTGGTTGCTAGGGTGTTATGGGTGGTTCCTAGGGTGTTTTAAGGTGTTTTGGGTGGTTGCTATGGTGTTGCTAGGGAGTTCTAATGTATTTTGGGTGGTTGCTAGGGTGTTGCTAGGGAGTTCTAAGGTATTTTGAGTGGTTGTGTTATTAAACGAGTGCATTATGATGAGTGCACGAGGCCTGCGGCCTCGTGCCTATAGCCTATGGTTGCTAGGGTGCTGTAACTGGTTGCTATGGTGTTACTAGGTGGTTGGTAGTTTTCACAGATGGTTACTATGGGGTTAGGGCTAAGGTTAGTGAGTTTTTATAGAGTATTTAAAATCTCTATTAAACGAGTGCATTATAATGAGTGCACGAGGCCTGCGGCCTCGTGCCTATAGCCTATGGTTGCTAGGGTGCTGTAACTGGTTGCTATGGTGTTACTAGGTGGTTGGTAGTTTTCACAGATGGTTACTATGGGGTTAGGGCTAAGGTTAGGCACTCGGCCTGCGGCCTCATGCCTATGAGTGAGTTTTTATAGAGTATTTAAAATCTCTATTAAACGAGTGCATTATAATGAGTGCACGAGGCCTGCGGCCTCGTGCCTATAGCTTATGGTTGCTAGGGTGCTGTAACTGGTTGCTATGGTGTGGCTATGAAGATTTTAGGCCATTACTTATTGGCTGCTTGATAATATAAATCCTCTGAGGGAGAGAGAGGGGGAGACATGCAGGGGTGTCAGGCCCTTTGTGTCTGTGTGTGTGAAAAATGACAGTTGGGATTTGAATTTCTGAAAATTCCGCAATGTTAAGTCAATGGGACTTTTTGGGCCGCTTTTTCGTCCGCTGTGCGAACATCGTACACCCGATCGCTTAGAAAAGATATAGCACACCTCTCCTCAATGGGCCGGTCGATTTGACACCTCACTCAGGGGTCTGTGACAAACGGTGCGGGGCGAGTTTCGCGCCAAACTTTGTCCAGAATAAAAAGAAGAATAATAACTAGAACGTACATTTCCAGAAGAAAATGTGAATGGTGCTTGCAGTGGCAAAAAACACGACCCGGTTGCTAGAGTGTGGTACATGATTGCATACGAGCAAACAACCATGTCTGTACGATGTTCTGCTGCTGAGATATGGCTTATTCATGTTGTTCAGGTGGTTGCTAGGGTGTTGCTAGGCGGTTGCTAGGGTGTTCTGGGTGGTTACTATGGTGTTCTGGGTGGTTGCTAGGGTGTTATGGATGGTTGCTATGGTGTTGCTAGGGAGTTCTTAGGTATTTTGGGTGGTTGCTATGGTGTTGCTAGGGAGTTCTAAGGTATTTTGGGTGGTTGCTAGGGTGTTATGTGTGGTTCCTAGGGTGTTCTAAGGTATTTTGGGTGGTTGCTAGGGTGTTGCTAGGGAGTTCTAAGGTATTTTGGGTGGTTGCTAGGGTGTTGCTAGGGAGTTCTAAGGTATTTTGAGTGGTTGCTAGGGTGTTCAGGGCGGTTGCTAAGGTATTTTTGGTGGTTGCTATGGTGTTACTAGGTGGTTGGTAGTTTTCACAGATGGTTACTATGGGGTTAGGGCTAAGGTTAGGCACTTGGCCGCAGAGTATTTAAAATCTCTATTAAACGAGTGCATTATAATGAGTGCACGAGGCCTGCGGCCTCGTGCCTATGAGTGAGTTTTTATAGAGTATTTAAAATATCTATTAAACGAGTGCATTATAATGAGTGCACGAGGCCTGCGGCCTCGTGCCTATAGCCTATGGTTGCTAGGGTGCTGTAACTGGTTGCTATGGTGTGGCTATGAAGATTTTAGGCCATTACTTATTGGCTGGTGGATAATATAAATCCTCTGAGGGAGAGAGAGGGGGAGACATGCAGGGGTGTCAGGCCCTTTGTGTCTGTGTGTGTGAAAAATGACAGTTGGGATTTGAATTTCTGAAAATTCCGCAATGTTAAGTCAATGGGACTTTTTTGGCCGCTTTTTCGTCCGCTGTGCGAACATCGTACACCCGATCGCTTAGAAAAGATATAGCACACCTCTCCTCAATGGGCCGGTCGATTTGACACCTCACTCAGGGGTCTGTGACAAACGGTGCGGGGCAAGTTACGCGCCAAACTTTTGTGTGGAAGAATAATAATAATAAGTATGAGCAATAACAATACTGTTGCCTTGCTAAAGCAAGCACCAGTAATAAGTATGCAAGAGAACACTAATGTTGCTTTGCCTATAGGCAAGCACCATTAACTAGAACGTACATTTCCAGAAGAAAATGTGAATGGTGCTTGCAGTGGCAAAACTCACCACTCGGTTGCTAGAGTGTGGTACATGATTGCATACGAGCCAACAACCATGTCTGTACGATGTTCTGCTGCTGAGATATGACTTATTCATGTTTTGGGTTGGTTGCTAGGGTGTTCTGGGTGGTTACTAGGGTGTTTTGGGTGGTTGCTAGGCAGTTGCTAGGGTGTTCTAGGTGGTTACTAGGCAGTTGCTAGGGTGTTCTGGGTGGTTGCTAGGCGGTTGCTAGGGTGTTCTGGGTGGTTGCTAGGCAGTTGCTAGGGTGTTCTGGGTGGTTGCTAGGGAGTTCTGAGGTATTTTGGGTGGTTGCTAGGGTGTTGCTAGGGAGTTCTAAGGTATTTTGGGTGGTTGCTATGGTGTTACTAGGGAGTTCTGAGGTATTTTGGGTGGTTGCTAGGGAGTTATGAGGTATTTTGGGTGGTTGCTATGGTGTTGCTAGGGAGTTCTAAGGTATTTTGGGTGGTTGCTAGGGTGTTATGGGTGGTTCCTAGGGTGTTTTAAGGTGTTTTGGGTGGTTGCTATGGTGTTGCTAGGGAGTTCTAAGGTATTTTGGGTGGTTCCTAGGGTGTTGCTAGGGAGTTCTAAGGTATTTTGAGTGGTTGTGTTATTAAACGAGTGCATTATAATGAGTGCACGAGGCCTGCGGCCTCGTGCCTATAGCCTATGGTTGCTAGGGTGCTGTAACTGGTTGCTATGGTGTTACTAGGTGGTTGGTAGTTTTCACAGATGGTTACTATGGGGTTAGGGCTAAGGTTAGGCACGAGGCCTGCGGCCTCGTGCCTACGAGTGAGTTTTTATAGAGTATTTAAAATCTCTATTAAACGAGTGCATTATAATGAGTGCACGAGGCCTGCGGCCTCGTGCCTATAGCCTATGGTTGCTAGGGTGCTGTAACTGGTTGCTATGGTGTGGCTATGAAGATTTTAGGCCATTACTTATTGGCTGCTTGATAATATAAATCCTCTGAGGGAGAGAGAGGGGGAGACATGCAGGGGTGTCAGGCCCTTTGTGTCTGTGTGTGTGAAAAATGACAGTTGGGATTTGAATTTCTGAAAATTCCGCAATGTTAAGTCAATGGGACTTTTTTGGCCGCTTTTTCGTCCGCTGTGCGAACATCGTACACCCGATCGCTTAGAAAAGATATAGCACACCTCTCCTCAATGAGCCGGTCGATTTGACACCTCACCCAGGGGTCTGTGACAAACGGTGCGGGGCGAGTTTCGCGCCGAACTTTGTGTGGAAGAATAATAATAACTAGAACGTACATTTCCAGAAGAAAATGTGAATGGTGCTTGCAGTGGCAAAAAACACGACCCGGTTGCTAGAGTGTGGTACATGATTGCATACGAGCAAACAACCATGTCTGTACGATGTTCTGCTGCTGAGATATGGCTTATTCATGTTGTTCAGGTGGTTGCTAGGGTGTTCTGGGTGGTTGCTAGGGTGTTCTGAATGGTTACTATGGTGTTCTGGGTGGTTGCTAGGGTGTTATAGATGGTTGCTATGGTGTTGCTAGGGAGTTCTTAGGTATTTTGGGTGGTTGCTGTGGTGTTGCTAGGGAGTTCTAAGGTATTTTGGGTGGTTGCTAGGGTGTTGCTAGGGAGTTCTAAGGTATTTTGAGTGGTTGATATGGTGTTGCTAGGGAGTTCTGAGGTATTTTGGGTGGTTGTTAGGGTGTTATGGGTGGTTGCTAGGGTGTTCTAAGGTGTTTTGGGTGGTTGCTATGGTGTTGCTAGGGAGTTCTAAGGTATTTTGGGTGGTTGCTAGGGTGTTGCTAGGGAGTTCTAATGTATTTTGGGTGGTTGCTAGGGTGTTCCGGGTGGTTTCTAGGCAATTGCTAAGGTTTTCTGGGTGGTTGTTAGGGTATTTGGGTGATTGCTAGGACATTTCTAGGCGGTTGCTAGGGTGTTCAGGGCGGTCGCTAAGGTATTTTTGGTGGTTGCTATGGTGTTACTAGGTGGTTGGTAGTTTTCACAGATGGTTACTATGGGGTTAGGGCTAAGGTTAGGCACTCGGCCGCAGAGTATTTAAAATCTCTATTAAACGAGTGCATTATAATGAGTGCACGAGGCCTGCGGCCTCGTGCCTATGAGTGAGTTTTTATAGAGTATTTAAAATCTCTATTAAACGAGTGCATTATAATGAGTGCACGAGGCCTGCGGCCTCGTGCCTATAGCCTATGGTTGCTAGGGTGCTGTAACTGGTTGCTATGGTGTGGCTATGAAGATTTTAGGCCATTACTTATTGGCTGCTGGATAATATAAATCCTCTGAGGGAGAGAGAGGGGGAGACATGCAGGGGTGTCAGGCCCTTTGTGTCTGTGTGTGTGAAAAATGACAGTTGGGATTTGAATTTCTGAAAATTCCGCAATGTTAAGTCAATGGGACTTTTTTGGCCGCTTTTTCGTCCGCTGTGCGAACATCGTACACCCGATCGCTTAGAAAAGATATAGCACACCTCTCCTCAATGAGCCGGTCGATTTGACACCTCACCCAGGGGTCTGTGACAAACGGTGCGGGGCGAGTTTCGCGCCGAACTTTGTGTGGAAGAATAATAACTAGAACGTACATTTCCAGAAGAAAATGTGAATGGTGCTTGCAGTGGCAAAACTCGACACTCGGTTGCTAGAGTGTGGTACATGATTGCATACGAGCCAACAACCATGTCTGTACGATGTTCTGCTGCTGAGATATGGCTTATTCAAGTTGTTCGGGTCGTTGCTAGGGTGTTCTGAGTGGTTGCTAGGATGTTCTGGGTGGTTGCTAGGCGGTTGCTAGGGTGTTCTGGGTGGTTGCTAGGCAGTTGCTAGGGTGTTCTGGGTGGTTGCTAGGCAGTTGCTAGGGTGTTCTGAGTGGTTGCTAGGGTGTTCTGGGTGGTTGCTGGGCGGTTGCTAGGGTGTTCTGGGTGGTTGCTAGGGTGTTCTGGGTGGTTGCTATGGTGTTCTGTGTGGTTGCTAGGGTATTTTGGGTGGTTGCTAGGGTGTTATGGGTGGTTGCTATGGTGTTGCTAGGGAGTTGTTAGGTATTTTGGGTGGTTGCTAGGGAGTTCTAAGGTATTTTGAGTGGTTGCTATGGTGTTGCTAGGGAGTTCTGAGGTATTTTGGGTGGTTGCTAGGGTGTTATGGGTGGTTGCTAGGGTGTTCTAAGGTGTTTTGGGTGGTTGCTATGGTGTTGCTAGGGAGTTATGAGGTATTTTTGGTGGTTGCTATGGTGTTGCTAGGGAGTTCTAAGGTATTTTGGGTGGTTGCTAGGGTGTTATGGGTGGTTCCTAGGGTGTTTTAAGGTGTTTTGGGTGGTTGCTATGGTGTTGCTAGGGAGTTCTAAGGTATTTTGGTTGGTTGCTAGGGAGTTCTAAGGTGTTTTGAGTGGTTGTGTTATTAAATGAGTGCATTATAATGAGTGCACGAGGCCTGCGGCCTCGTGCCTATAGCCTATGGTTGCTAGGGTGCTGTAACTGGTTGCTATGGTGTTACTAGGTGGTTGGTAGTTTTCACAGATGGTTACTATGGGGTTAGGGCTAAGGTTAGGCACTCGGCCTGCGGCCTCGTGCCTACGAGTGAGTTTTTATAGAGTATTTAAAATCTCTATTAAACGAGTGCATTATAATGAGTGCACGAGGCCTGCGGCCTCGTGCCTATAGCCTATGGTTGCTAGGGTGCTGTAACTGGTTGCTATGGTGTGGCTATGAAGATTTTAGGCCATTACTTATTGGCTGCTGGATAATATAAATCCTCTGAGGGAGAGAGAGGGGGAGACATGCAGGGGTGTCAGGCCCTTTGTGTCTGTGTGTGTGAAAAATGACAGTTGGGATTTGAATTTCTGAAAATTCCGCAATGTTAAGTCAATGGGACTTTTTTGGCCGCTTTTTCGTCCGCTGTACGAACATCGTACACCCGATCGCTTAGAAAAGATATAGCACACCTCTCCTCAATGGGCCGGTCGATTTGACACCTCACTCAGGGGTCTGTGACAAACGGTGCGGGGCGAGTTTCGCGCCGAACTTTGTCCAGAATAAAAAGAATAAGAATAATCGTAATAAGTATGAGCAATAACAATACTGTTGCCTTGCTAAAGCAAGCACCAG
The DNA here is from genome assembly GCF_949152265.1 of Phoxinus phoxinus. Lineage (NCBI taxonomy): Eukaryota > Metazoa > Chordata > Actinopteri > Cypriniformes > Leuciscidae > Phoxinus > Phoxinus phoxinus. The sequence continues at coordinate 7,019,017 of NC_136900.1, read as the reverse complement.
TAACTAGAACGTACATTTCCAGAAGAAAATGTGAATGGTGCTTGCAGTGGCAAAAAACACGACCCGGTTGCTAGAGTGTGGTACATGATTGCATACGAGCAAACAACCATGTCTGTACGATGTTCTGCTGCTGAGATATGGCTTATTCATGTTGTTCAGGTGGTTGCTAGGGTGTTCTGGGTGGTTGCTAGGCGGTTGCTAGGGTGTTCTGGGTGGTTACTATGGTGTTCTGGGTGGTTGCTAGGGTGTTATGGATGGTTGCTATGGTGTTGCTAGGGAGTTCTTAGGTATTTTGGGTGGTTGCTATGGTGTTGCTAGGGAGTTCTAAGGTATTTTGGGTGGTTGCTAGGGTGTTATGTGTGGTTCCTAGGGTGTTCTAAGGTGTTTTGGGTGGTTGCTATGGTGTTGCTAGGGAGTTCAAAGGTATTTTGGGTGGTTGCTAGGGTGTTGCTAGGGAGTTCTAAGGTATTTTGAGTGGTTTTTATGGTGTTGCTAGGGAGTTCTGAGGAATTTTGGGTGGTTGTTAGGGTGTTATGGGTGGTTGCTAGGGTGTTCTAAGGTGTTTTGGGTGGTTGCTATGGTGTTGCTAGGGAGTTCTAAGGTATTTTGGGTGGTTGCTAGGGTGTTGCTAGGGAGTTCTATGGTATTTTGGGTGGTTGCTAGGGTGTTCCGGGTGGTTTCTAGGCAATTGCTAAGGTTTTCTGGGTGGTTGTTAGGGTATTTGGGTGATTGCTAGGACATTTCTAGGCGGTTGCTAGGGTGTTCAGGGCGGTTGCTAAGGTATTTTTGGTGGTTGCTATGGTGTTACTAGGTGGTTGGTAGTTTTCACAGATGGTTACTATGGGGTTAGGGCTAAGGTTAGGCACTCGGCCGCAGAGTATTTAAAATCTCTATTAAACGAGTGCATTATAATGAGTGCACGAGGCCTGCGGCCTCGTGCCTATAGCCTATGGTTGCTAGGGTGCTGTAACTGGTTGCTATGGTGTGGCTATGAAGATTTTAGGCCATTCTAGGTGGTTGCTAGGTGGTGGCTAGGCAGTTGCTAGGGTGTTCTGGGTGGTTGCTAGGCGGTTGCTAGGCAGTTGCTAGGGACTTCAGGGTGGTTGCTAGGGCTCCACAGATGGTTACTATGGGGTTAGGGCTAAGGTTAGGCACTCGGCCGCAGAGTATTTAAAATCTCTATTAAACGAGTGCATTATAATGAGTGCACGAGGCCTGCGGCCTCGTGCCTATGAGTGAGTTTTTATAGAGTATTTAAAATCTCTATTAAACGAGTGCATTATAATGAGTGCACGAGGCCTGCGGCCTCGTGCCTATAGCCTATGGTTGCTAGGGTGCTGTAACTGGTTGCTATGGTGTGGCTATGAAGATTTTAGGCCATTACTTATTGGCTGCTGGATAATATAAATCCTCTGAGGGAGAGAGAGGGGGAGACATGCAGGGGTGTCAGGCCCTTTGTGTCTGTGTGTGTGAAAAATGACAGTTGGGATTTGAATTTCTGAAAATTCCGCAATGTTAAGTCAATGGGACTTTTTTGGCCGCTTTTTCGTCCGCTGTGCGAACATCGTACACCCGATCGCTTAGAAAAGATATAGCACACCTCTCCTCAATGGGCCGGTCGATTTGACACCTCACTCAGGGGTCTGTGACAAACAGTGCGGGGCGAGTTTCGCGCCAAACTTTGTGTGGAATAATAATAAGAAGAAAAATAAGTATGCAAGATAACACTAATGTTGCTTTGCCTATAGGCAAGCACCATTAACTAGAACGTACATTTCCAGAAGAAAATGTGAATGGTGCTTGCAGTGGCAAAATTCACCACTCGGTTGCACACGAGTATATTATATTGTTGTAAATGGCACATAATAAATGTTGAGTATATAAAGCTCATTTAAATGTAAGCTTTTAAATGACCCGACCACTTACCATCTTAAAGAACCATCTGTGAATATACCTGGATCTTCTCTGAAGTTCACAAGAAAATATTCATACTGTGACAATGATGACTAACTTTCAATAACATTCAATAAAGACAAAAACACAGTGTGTGTCAATTAACCAAATGTTTATTTAAAAGATTTTTTTAAATGCCTGTTGTGTCAAATTCCACGCAGCAAATGGATTAGATCAGGGATGAGCCACTTGGGTCCTGGAGGGCCACTGTCCTGCAGAGTTTAGCTCCAACCCTAATTAAACACACCTGAAAAAGGCAATCGATGTTTTCAGGATTACTAGATAGATACAGGCAGGTGAGTTATCATCAGGGCTGAAGCTAAACTCTGCAGGACAGTGGCCCTCCAGGACCGGAGTTGCCCATCCCTGGATTAGATCCTAGTGTTGTATTAGTTATTAGATATACTTTGTATTAAAATTATCTTTAAAGCATTACCCCTAAGATTATAAAAATATATATTTTTTATTTATTATGTACTAGTTTAGCCTATAGTGCTGAGAATTTTGTTGTGAATACATTTGTAAAAATGCTCTTTATTTGAAGGAGTGGGTAGCTCTGAAAAGAGCCGTTGTTGTCTTTAAAAAGACATTTGGTTTCAACTTTGGAGTTCCACCCGCAGACCGTCTCTCAGGTTTGCTCAGGAGAAGCTGGTTTCAATCTGCGCTCAGGTGAACTCGGTCTCTGGTGTTTCTATGCTGAATGGCACGCATCTGTCTCCCTGGATATCCTGAGGGCAGAGGAGATAAAACGTATATGATAATGTTAGTGAATTTATTTGAATTGTTTACTTATCGAGCAGCATAGTTGATGGGTCAGATGTAAGCCTTTAGTTTTTACATCAAATCATACATCTTTGAACAAAACCCATGGTTTTTCCTGCATTTAACTTTTTTAGCATTTATTAATCTTTGTTAGTGATTTTTACATTTACTAATACGGTACATTGTTCAAATCAAAAGTTGTAAGTGTTAACATTAGTAAATGCAGTGAACTAACATGAATAAACATTGAACAGCAGTTTTTAAAATAAATAACTGTCAAAAAGTTCATACTGGAGTGATTAATATCATAAAGCACATAGCAAGTTGTTGTTAGCTAGCTGTTCATTTTATTCAATTGTTAGCTATATGTTAGAAAATTAAGACTATTAGTTAAAACAAACCTTTTGATTCTATTATTTTTATATGCAATATGATTATATAACAAAATTATGAAATCCAGTGGTAAAATCTGCTCTTTTTTTAAAAATAAGAGAGCAAGATAGGACAACAGTGTCTGTTGACCACCAACGAAGACATTTGACGCGGGAAAAACCCTGAAACCATTGTATAATAAAATGCACTGAAATACTACACCTTATCAGTAGTATTGACCTCAGTGTGCTTCTTCCTCTGCTTCTTCATTCTTCAGAGTTGTCCTCAATGCCATAGTTATTTGGACCCGTTCTCTGGGCAATGAAATTAACAAATGAACAATGGGATCACGAATACACCCATACTAATAAAAATTAAAAAACAAACTCAGAAATAAAACTTACGGAAAGAAATTGACACATAATCTGGTATCCAGCTCGTCGTCGTCATTGATGTAGCACACGTGATCTTCTCAGACAATCTCACTTAATTTGGATGGTTCATGAAAAACATAAAAATTAAAATTAGAGATTCAAATATAACATTTCCATTCAAACGCGGTTATGAAAAGCAGTAGTACACAGCTAAAGCAAAACATTTTAACACTTAGCTTTAGAAGGTAAATTGCACACTCATATCCAGACAGGACTGCTATGGTCTCCCAATTCTTCCTGCAACTTTACAGAAGGGCACATATCAATCATAGAATAATAGCAGGGGACTGCATATCCCGCACAGATTGTCACAAATTTTGTAGATTGAACATCAATTCAAGTTAAAATGTATGTTATAAGGTCAAAATCAAACATTACAATGGTGTCTTGCTACTTCTCTCTTTCCCTTGTCTTTTATAACTTACTGCCACTGTTGCACTGACTGTCTGTGTCCTCCCTGGAGCTGTCACGCTAGTCCTCTGTCCTTCCTGCTGCTGCTGCTGACGTTGCTCCTTCCTCGTAGCTCAGTGGTATAAACCCTTAAATTGACCTAACCACAATCTCCTAACCACAATCTCTAACGCCACAATCTAACCGCAACACGACCATACGCGCCAACCCGTTTGATGAAGGCTGTCGAAGTCCCGTTGATGTCATGAATCCAGGTCCATTGGCAACGGTTCCGTATGGCATAACAACCCAACCATACGCGCCCAACCGTTTGTATAAGGCCGCGGAAGCCCCACTGTAGTCATTAGTAGCGGATGCAGTGGCAAACGGTTCCGTATGGCATACTAGCTACCGCAACATACAACAATACCGGTCCATCACAAAAACTCATTTACGCAAAATACAGTACACGGGATTGTGATAACTATGATAACTATGCAAGACACCTGACTGAAGGCACAAATCCGGATGAGAGATGTATATATGATCCAGTAGAGTGTTCTTTTTGGTTGTTGCTGTGGTGATCAGTTGCGTGTATCCTTTAGACTGGAACAATTCCAGAACAGTTTTATTCCCTGCGCTGAGGTGATCCTCATTAAAATCTCCACAGATTAGTACTGGATGTTCGTCCACGATGTCCAAATAATCCAGCAGACTCTTCAAGTTTTTCGAGAACTCTTCAAATCCGTAGTGTGGCGGCCTGTACACAGCAGCGATCGTTGCTTTGATCGGGCTATCCACTTTGATGACGACATACTCCAGATCGGTCACATCTTGTATAAACTGCCTAGGCTGAGCAGAAATATGCTCTTTGCAATATATTGCGACTCCACCACCAGCTTTCTGTGCAATTTCTTGGTGTGTCGAGTAGGAGACATGTCTATTTCGCATAAATGCGTTGTACCCTTCCAGTTGGACGTGGGGTGTCATGAGTGACCCGGTCAGGTGAGTTTCCGTCATGCAAAGAATATCCGACAGAAGCAGTTCGTGATGGCATCGGATATCTTCGATGTGTGATGACAGTCCTTCTGTGTTGTGATGGATTATTTTCAGCGTTTGATCCAAGTTGGTTTCCCTCACCTGCTGTAAAAGCGGCATGATTCCTTCGAATGATGCTCTCGTCATGTTTTCCAACGATGCTGTGACTGTAGCATCGGCATAGATCTTCTTTTCGCTGAAGTCCGTGATGTGTAGTCCACGAAGCGAGGTCGTTCTGCTGAGGGCAACGTAGGCCATTCCCGGCTCGAATATCTTCTTCAGTGAAACCACGGCATTCTCCAACGTCATGCCTTGGACTTTGTGAGCTGTGCAGGCGTAGGCCAACTTGATGGGGAATTGTCGACGAACGGCTCCTTTCCTCAGACTTTCTTCGGATCTCTCGATGTACACACAGTCGTCGTCTTCACCTTGCACCCTTTTGCGGTTTTTCTTCCCTGCATGTGGATTGTCGAGCTGAAGCCCTAGCATGTGTACGGTGTCGATTCCATCTTTTGTCTTATTGACAATACGAGAAATCTTCCCAAAGCACCCATTGCATAGACCGTCCTCGACATCCAAATTCCTAGTCACCATTATGCGTACTCCCAACGCAATTTGTATGGTGTCAGGCAAGTCGTCCTTTTTACCGGTGACGGGCCTCGCTTGTCTCTTCATCCCTCCCGTTCTTGGGTCTTTCCTGTAGTCTTCGGCATCGATGGTAATGATGTCAGTGTGAAGAGCATGGATTGTTTCAGTGTTGTGTCTGTGGACTTCCTTGTTGGTGGCAAATACGTGCAGTGCATCACACGGGCAGTCTTTGGGGTCCTTCACAGCCTGGAGCAACAAAGCTCGATCTTCTTCGGCAAGGTCGTCGGTCTTCTGCTTCACCCGTATGCGGTTTAAAAGTTGGGCAAAAGCCAAGTCTTCTTTCTGACGCATGATCTCGGAGAGAGTAACCATTTGGAAATGGTCTTTCCAGAAGTCCAGGACATCCTCTTCGTACACACAGAGGGGTTTGGCTTTACCCAGAGGTGGCAGTTGATAAAAGTCGCCCACGGCGAGGACAGAGATTCCCCCGAAAGGTTTCTTGCTGCCTTTGATCTGCTGACATCTCCAGTTGATGTAGGCAAAAAGATCCTTCGAAATCATGGACACTTCATCGATGATAAGAATCTCCACGTCGCGTAGTTTTGCTCGTAGTTCGTCTAGGGCATTTCCAAGTCCTTGATACGGTGGCTTCAGATTCCTTGGAAGTTTCAAAATGGAATGGAGTGTTTTACCGGAAATATTGAATGCGGCCGTTCCAGTAAACGCACTCAAGAGCACCGTAGGCACGGAGAGATCCCCTTCCTCCCGTAGTCGAGGCAGTTGTCGCAGAATCTTGGTCGCTTCCGTGTGTATGCACTTGATGACGTGCGATTTGCCACAACCAGCACCACCTGACACGAAGTAGAAAAACTGTTCTGGATTATGACCCCACACACGCTTCTGACACCACTGGCAGATCGTGTAGAAGATGGCTGCCTGCGTCTCATTGAGACTTCTGAACAACTTCCTGACAAATTCAACACTCATCTGCGGTGCCTCTATTTGTGGCACGACCCCGTCTCCATGTTCAAGAACCTGGAATTCTGGGATATCATCTTGTACGTCCTCATCATCCGGAATGATGTCTTGTCGTTCGGCGACGCACTCCAAGCGATCCACTTCTACTTCAGGTGCAAAAGCGTTCCATGCGTTCTCAGGCGGTCCTTGCCGTTCCAGCTGATCGAATGCCTTGTCCAACTCGTCACTGTGTTTTTCAAACTTCTCCTTGTTCGCTTGAACTATGGCACAGACAGGAAACAGCAAACCAGGGTGAGAAGGTAGTTCCACAGATGCACCTTTGTAAAACGTCTCGTAGGTTGGAAATCTTGGAGGTTTAAGCTGTTCGTTGGTCCGATGCGGCATATAAAGCTTTAGTAATCTACAGTAAAACTTTTCGGGTTGTTTTTTCTCAGAATAACGTGCAAGCCTAATGACTGCAGCCTTCCCAGACGTTCTTTTCTGAAAAAAACCCATGCCGTTGAGCAGCCGGTGAACATTTTTGCCTTCCGTTTGCTGACCATACACGATGCGGCACTCCGAAGCAAAATCTGCCAGGCACATCTTTTCAAAATCACGCGTTTGAGGCCTTGCCCTGTATTTATCGATCATCCCCGACATCCAGACGTCCTCTGAATCTGGATTTTTATTTTGTAGGACACTAAGGGGAAGACTCATCTTTAGCGCGTCATCATCCGTCGGTAGAAACACAACACTTCGTGAACACTTCTTCAACGGTAAGCTGCATGTTCGTGCCACAGACTCCTGAGCGCTAACTTGCCTGTGTTTGGAGTAGGCTTGCATTATCTGCTTCATCTCATCTTCCTCGCTAACGTTCGTCTCGCGCACACTCTTGATTACGTTTTTAAGTAAATCGCCCATTTCATTCTCCGGCTTGGAAATGTACGAAAGCATGTACATAACGCAGCTAAAAGCGTCAAGAACGAACTGAATGTCCATATTGGCGTTCCATGCCCTTAATAAATCGGGATTGTATCCATTCACCCAAGACTCCTTTGGATCACGCTTCAGCAGAATCACGTTGGCATTGGACAATGCTTTGACGTTCTCATTGTAATCCTCGATGGACATCTTACACTCTGTCAGTAGCTCTGACAAGCTGTCAAAGGAGGCTTGGGGGTCATTCAACAGATCCCACACCGGCTTGAGTTTGGTCCTGGCTTCGCTCATTGCCTTTCGAGCAGCTTCCTGTCTCAACTTCCTTCTGTCCGCTTGCTTTTTCTCGTGCTCTTCTTCAGGACGCTGTGGTTGTGTGGTTTTAGACGCAAACATGCAGCTTCCGGATGGAGAAGTGTCCGTGTCATCCTCTTCTTCAGGACGCTGTGGTCGCGGACGAGTGATCTTGGTGCTAGACACCGGTAGTTTGGGGAACCCAAATCGACACAATACATTTCCCTTCTTACAGGACTTTGAATGGTTCCTGCTGTGAAGCTGGACCTCTGTGACGATCCGGTGAAGCTCAGGATCAGCCGAGGAATCGGGCAACCGGCAGGTTATGTTGCGGTCGATAAAGTTACAAACATCCTCATCAGAGTCCTGTTCAAACTCGGGTGCATCCTTTATCCAAACAAGAAGATGGATATGTGGGCTTCCTCTAGCTTGGAACTCCACTCGGTAAAAGTAGTCCTCAACTTCACCAATGGGTTGGGCTGGCGACAAAAGTAGATGAGTCATTAGCGCATCCACCCGTTTCTCAAACATACGCATGACAGTGACTGGGTTGCTTCGGAGGATTTCACACTTCGTCGTCCAGTCAAGCTCGAAAAAGTCGACGTGTTCACCTTGTTGGGCCTTGATTGCGGTTATTACTTCAGGCCATCTCATTTCGGCTGCGCTGAACGTGCAAAAAAACGTAGGGGCTCCTAACTGTCTTATCATAGCCTGTAGATCTCGCAAAGTTTTCTCCCAATACGATGGAGTGCCTCTCAGTGGTTGCATGAACCGTGTGGCGTCTCTGTTGTGTAGCAATCTTTCAACCTCCCGGTTGTCTTGAAGCAGTCTGTTGGAAATTCTCCGGCCATCTCTTGTAATGGGTTTGCCTTTTCGCAACTGGATAGACATGCTGTTTCTAGCCAGGTGCGTTTCCGTTACAAACTGTGCAAAGAAAAGATAACTCTGATCTTTTGCAAAACGCGTGTCCACGCTGAACAATCTCGCGTTGAAATACATACTGGGAGATATTGAAATTTGTCTTTCCTCGTCAATGGAATTCTGTCCAGTGGGGAATTGAACAGGGAACGCCATGGCTTCCAGCTTTGGGATTTTGAAAAATCCAACAGGCTTATGTCCTTGTGCAGGTGCGATACTAAATATTCCCTCACCGTACGACAAGATCTCCTGTCCGATGTCGGGCGGCTGCATGCACGTGTCTAATGTGAGGCCGGGTCGAAGCTCATCCTTTTCCTCAACGCTAACTTGTTGCTCATCCTGCTCAGCAACATCGACTTCTTGTTGCTTCTCAGAGACATCAGCTTCCTCGTCTAGGTGACTTTCAGAGACGTCAGCTTCTTCGTCTAGGGGACTTTCAAATACAGCAGTTTCTCTTATGGAGATATCCCTGTATTCTGAATGCATTGCTTTCAGCTTTGATAAAGCTGCAAGCACGTTATGCATATTCACAGTCTGGAACTGCTGGTATCCTTTAAACTTAACGTGTCTCTTCAGCTTCACCTGCAGCAGCTGGGCCTCACTTCTTGGTCTTGGCAGAGAGTTGACGGTCTGCTCCATCTCGGAGGGCACGCACACAACGGCACCACGTACTGCTCTCTGCTGTCCTTTGGGTAATGAAATTATTTTTGCAAATGGTAAAATTTTTGCAATGAGTTGACGCTCAAGGACATTTAATTCATCCAATTCCACAGGGATTGGTGGCAACTCCAGTTTGTTGGCTGCTGCAATTGAAGACATCCGTCCTCTCTTTAGATGGCTGTCACAAGTGTGGCAAATCCACTCCTGTCTTCTCTCTTCCGGTACTACGCAGGAACCTGAGCAGGCACTATCACAAGCGTGAACATACTTCCCGGTTAGGCAAGACGCTGCAACATGAACGTTTTTGTCATATCTCGTTCTATTACAGACCCTGACTTGATCAGGAAACAGGGCTCTGTGGCAGACTGTGCAGACATGTGTAGGGCCATGCTGAATCTTACACCGGAATGCATGTATGGCACTTTCCATCGCTTTGTTAACCAAAGGCTGGGGTGTTTCTTGGCTGGAACGGATGTAAGGTCTATATTTCCTTTTTATCCTGAGTGCGCATTGCAATCGATGAAAAACGCGATATGTAGCATCGGCAGCACATTTCTGGGTCTTGTGCAGGGTACATCGCAGGATGTGATGTGCTCTGAACTCTGGGTCGCCTGCATATCTCTTTACCATGTAGGCTTTCATTTTCCTCTGGAATAGAGTATCGGTGCTGTATCTCTTCTTCATGTATTCTTTCTTCTTCTTCTGGAAGAGAGCATCTGTGCTGTACCTCTTCTTCATGTATTCTTTCTTCTTCTTCTGGAAGAGAGCATCTGTGCTGTACCTCTTCTTCATGTATTCTTTCTTCTTCTTCTGGAAGAGAGCATCTGTGCTGTATCTCTTCTTCGTATTCCCTTTCATCTTCCTCTGGAAGACGGTATCCGTGCTGTATCTTCTCACTATAGACCATTTCAATTGGTTTCGGAAGAGAGCATCTTGATTATACTTTACCTTATTTGCTTCTTTTTTCTTTGATTGGTATTGCAAAGAAGTGGCATACCTCTGTCTCTCACAATCCCTTTTTTTATGTTTTCTGGTGGCATAAGGTGCAGCCCTGTCCTTAGGTTCTCCGCCTTGTTTTGACATTTTAAATGTTTTACGCATTTCTTTTCTTCTCCTGTGCTTATTTGTTTTATCTACCACATCTTGGTTTTCAGCTCCTGAGCCAACAAGATTTACTTTGGCTCCAACATGTGTTACTGGTTCTGGTAGAGCTGAAATCATTTGTGATACCTGTTCACAGACAGATGTTGAAGGCAGCTGGACAGACTGTTGCTCTGTTTCAAAAGATACAGGCATGAATTCATAGCTGGTCTCATCACCACGATCCTGGAAGATCTTGAGAACTCTGTCTGCCATGTCACTCAGGTGGGTGAAAGTCAACATGACAGCAGTTCCATGGCCAGTAGGATGGGGCAAGCCTGCAGCAGTCCTTGAGTGAGAATCAAAGTATCCGTACCGTCCAGATCCGTCTCTGAACACAGCAATACACTCTGGAGCAACAAGGAGCAAAGCATGCCTGACATCTGTGGAGAGACACTGTAGTCTTTCAGTGAGTGGAATGCACCACTCTTCAGTGCCAGGGATCCCTGTGGCTCTGAGGTATCCGATCATCACTCCTGACTTCAGCACATTGTGTGTCCGGTTAAATGATGCAACACTCAACGGTATTTCCTCCATCGTCAGAAGGTTGCGATTAAACTGTCTTTCAGCAATAAGCTGCAATTTAATGCTGACATATAACGCATCTCCCTCCTCTAGAATTCTATCAAGGTCAGGCATCTTGAACGCAATCCCTTCACTCTGGTTGGCCAAAAATGTCAACGCTACACAGGTGCACTGATGATTTCTTGAGAAACTGTCATACCTATAATCACCCTGACAATGAGATGCCTGCACAGACAAAACCCTGGGTGCAATATCACCACCTTCTGCATGCATTCTACCCGAAAACTGAGCTACAGCTGCACTGGTGCTTGCCTGTTCAACCTGTAAATAATCATTCATGAAATTAGGCTGCTGGTCAAAATTAGTGGCATAGAATCTGTGTTAAATTTTAAATCACAATTCATAGTGTTTGACATAAAGACATTTTTGAAAAGTTATAAAGAAACTAAAAAAGGCAAAAAATGTGTTTGTAAATTATGATACACTTATTATCTCAATGTTTTTTGAGCATCAAATCCGCATATATTCATATTAGAATGATTTCTCATGAGCTGAGAGACAGCTGATGCGAGCTTGACTAAAGTGACCAGCTAGAACTAACGCTAGGCTGGATTTAATCATAAGGTGTAAATTGCAATCAAGGTTGTTCTTTTTTTTTTTTTTTACAAATCAAGCACTCAAATTTAATCGAGGAATCATAACAGTCCTAGTCCCAAACATTAAGGTGCCCTGAAATTAGCATGTTGAAATCCAAGACACAGATATCAATAGTACCCGGTTATTCCTGGAGGCTCTGGTCTGTTCATCCTCAAGGTCCTCCTTTCGCCGACGCACTTGTTGAGCCTGAGATCTCTTTCCTTTCCGCGGCATCCTTTAAAATATGAAGAGATAAAAAGTATAATTCTTGACAAATTTATCTAACTAGGTAACTTCTAAAAGTAGAGATTTTACTTTCAATACTCAAAACATCAAAATGAACCATGTATTTATTTTTAATCCTCAAAAGTAATGCATATTAAAATACACTTATTTGTTAGTCAAATTCATTTTGACAGGACATTCTCCCTTTGATAGGCACATACTTTGAAACGTCTCCCGATGTAACTGCTGTTGAGCCTGAAAAGATAACAACTGTAGTACTCCCAGGAAGAAAAAACAAAACAGTTAAACAACAATGAAAGAGACACTGTGTAAACTTGTAAAATATTTTTTTTTTTTTTTTTTTTTTTGTGGGGAGCGGGGGTGAGAAATTAAATGCTCTCTGTAGAAAACGCCAAAACACAAGGAACCTGTAAAGACACAGAACAGAAAGACGTATTAGAGCACAGGGACTACAATTATGGTGATGTGATGAAAATTACAGCTTAAGAAACCATATTAATACTAACCAAGGAGAAAAGTGCAGCAGAAGATGCAGGTTGTGCTCTGATCAGTCAGTCTGAAAAAATAACAATAACAACATAATGAAAAATGACTAAACTCGAGTTAACTATCCATAACTTCTTTGCATGTTCAATATTAATTATATATTTATCTCAAGAATCTTTTTTATCTCAAGAAGAGTCTTTTTCTTGAAGTACATTCTTTTCAAGAAGCAGTTATGTCAAATATGCGTCCTAAAACCTCTGATGGACTGGCCATCCAAAGTGGTTTGGAGAATGGATGGGTAATTAATAATTTCTTGCATAAACAAAACAGTTTTTATTTTAATAGCTTTTTTTATCCTGATCATTTTTTAACTATAACTATTTTCTAATCAAGAAGCCAAATCTGAAGCATTTTGTATTTGTGGCCATGTCCCTAATTAAACCTTTACCTTTAAAATGCAGTAAGGAATGCTCGTGAAAACAGTATTCTGAAACAGAGAAACAAGAGTGTCATAAAATTCAACACCACACTCACAACCCATGTAACTTGAACTTTCATTGCAAATGCTAACACTGGGGTAAAAAGCTGAAAATGTTCACCTCACTCCACCACTGTAATTTTCTACAAAAATCTACACATTGTCATAAATAACCTGAAAATACTTTAGTTTATTAAGGTTAAATCTTGCTAACCACTCTTAAAATAAATGGGGAAAGTACTTACTTTAGGAGGTGTTCTGAGTAATTGATTTGTATGTAACACTTTATAATATGGTTTGATTTGTTAACATTAGTTAATTTATAACAAACCATGAGCAACACATTTGTTACTGTATTTATTAATCTTTCTTAACATTAGTTAATACATATACAGCTGTTCATTGTTTGTTCATGTTACTTCACAGTGCATAACCAATGTTAACAAATATAACTTTTGATTTCAATAATGTAGGCTAATAAATGGTGAAATTAATATTAACAAAGATTAATAAATGCTGTAGAAGTGCAGTTTATTAATAGTTAATGTTAACTAATGAAGTTAGAAACTAGTGTTAAATAAATGCAACCTTATTGTAAAGTGTTATCGATTGGTTTCAGACGTCTCGTGAATTTAGTTCAAAGTGAATCGGTTCAAAGGAGTCATAGTTCGCGAATCGGACGTGTAACGTTACTATCCCAGTAGTTAGGACATCGCATAAGATTGTGTCAACACAGAAAACATTTCATCACTGGGTAAGTTAGTTTTTTTTCTCGTTTATTTAAAGTGTAGTTTATGTCAGCTGAATGTGCGGAACGCTTTTCAGAGAAGATAAGGCTAATTGTTTTTCAGCACAATTCACACCCAGCGATAATTCAGGAAAAAAAATCGTAAAACTTTGTTGTTCCGAACTTTTACCATCGTGTCATTTGAATTTGATTAATTGAGCGAGGGGGAGACAGATTTGCAGTGCTTTAAAGACGGTGAGGGCGCGCGCGCGCGGGCCGAGCTGGGGCGCGCTCTCTCTCTGCTCGTTCTTTCAGTGCGCGCCCTGTCACAAGCGCAGCAGTAATCTATCACTCACCGATCAAATCAAGCTTTGGCGGGACAAAAATTCGCTTTGGCGGCAGCCAAAACATTTTCAATGCAGGATAAACCCTGAAAAAAAGCTGTCTACTGTGCAAAATGGTTTTCTTAAATATTATATTTGCACTTTGTGGTTTATGATTAGAAAATTGTGTCAGTGAGCGTGCACTGAAATCTGCTATCAACGTATTTCTTCACCGGTGACTAATCTAACCGCCTTCGATTGGATGTTGTATTTTTAAACTCAGCAGAAACGCGTCTGATTGGCTGCACTGCTCAACGCTGCCTTTGATTGACGTGAAGCGACCTCCATCCAACGACACTTCATTCTAACATCCATCCATATGCATGAATGTAAAATAAATCAAACACACAAAATATAATTTTACGTTTTAACACAAAGATATAAGTGTGGCTAGCCTGTAAGCCCTACTTTTCATACATTACCATATTTACAGAGAAAAGGGTAGCTTCAGTGTAAACACAACACAACTGATATAAACTAACGTTACACCTCATATTAATACCAATAACATTGCCTACATTATATTTGCACTTTATTGTTTATGATAACTGTCAGTGTGCGCGCACTGGAATCCGTTCTCACCAGAGACTACGTTAACCTTTGATTGGGCGTTAAATGTTTTACCTCAGCAGAAACGTTAAAATGAGCGCCAAAATGAATACACTCCTCACACAGCGAGTAGCTAACGTTAACGTTAAGCTATTGCTACACAAACATCAAAAACCAAAGGACGCAATACAGCCACCAAACACACATATAATTGTACGTTTTTACACAGACGCTGTAACGTTAGACATTATCATACATTATAATATTGACAGAGAAAAAAAAAAGTTCTAGTGTTAGCAAAAACGATATAAACCACATCTCATATTGTAATACAGATAATATTGCCTACATTTAATTAAAAAAAAGAGCTGCGTTTGACATTACAAGGCTTTATAAAACAGCATATTTGACAACAACCATCTGAACTCACCTCAAGAGAATAATGCGGGAAGTTTTGCAGTTCTCCTCCGGTGAAGTCGATCTCTCAGCCAATCAGCAGCGAGCTTTGATTGTACGACCAATAGAATCACACCTTCTAGTGATGAGTCGGTCATGAACGATTTGTTCATCGTGAACAAATCTTTAATATGACTCGGAAGCGAATTGTCTCGAAGCTGTGTCCGAAACCGCTCACTCCTTCACTCATTCACTAATCCCTATAGCACTATATAGGAGTAATGAAGTGAGTGAATTGGACGCTGACGTGCGTCGGAGAGATGAAGCTGTTGCAGATACGGCTTCGTCACACATAGTGATTTAACTACTTTATATCCAGGGCCTTCTCTGCTGGCCCTGTCAAAATCAAAAATATTTGTTTTCATAATTAAATTAAAGTGTGTTCAATTACTGTCTATTTCAGCATATTACGATTATATTTCCAGAAATAATGGTTATTTTGTTTTGAGGCTGAGCATTTTCACGTGAATAAATGCATAGATCAGAGAAGTTTTGACTGTGTACTACAATGGTCTAGAGTCAGAACTTTTGACAAGCCTGTCTGAGGTTCTAGGTTATAATCTTTTATTTTTTTACTCATCCAAACCGAATATGCTCATCAGTGGTTGTGTATCAAGCAGGGACACTACCGTGTGCATTTCGTTTTGTGATTTCACCGGAAGCTCAGCACATATGCACAAGAGGTTGATGTGATGTTCGTTACCACGACAACCGCCTGCGCGTCCATGCACGTGCTTCTTGTGTATCCTTCTGTTAGCAAATTAAAATATCATGCATCTCAAGCTATCATTTAATACTGAGCAACAGTGCGTAGTATGTATGTAATGCTCTTGTCAATCATCAGTAATGGAGCAAACATATACAGTGCTATGCATAAGTTTAGACACCCATGCTAAAGTTGACTAAAAAGAGGAATAAAAAATCATCTTTTGGAAATTGAACTTAATGCCTTAATTTAAAAAAATAGGAAAAATCCAACCTTTAAGGACACCAATTTTCTTTGTGAATGAATAATGTATCGTAAATAAATAAATGTTCTTCCTTAAAATACAGGGTGCATAAGTTTGGACACCCCTATGTTAAATTCCCATAGAGGCAGGCAGATTTTTATTTTTAAAGGCCAGTTACTATATGGATCCAGGATACTCTGCATCCTGATAAATTTCCCTTGGCCTCTGGAATTAAAATATCCCCACATCATCACATACCCTTCACCATAACTAGAGATTGGCATGGAGTACTTTCCATAAGATCATCTCTCAATGTAAATCAAACCAGCTATTAGGCTAACTGAAATAAAACCATGCCAATCTCTAGTTATGGTGAAGGGTATGTGATGATGTGGGGCTATTTTAATTCCAGAGGCCAAGGGAACTTTATCAGGATGCAGAGTATCCTGGATCCATGAAGTAACTGGCCTTTAAAAATAAAAATCTGCCTGCCTCTATGGGAATTTAACATAGGGGTGTCCAAACTTATGCACCCTGTATTTTAAGGAAGAACATTTATTTATTTACGATACATTATTCATTCACAAAGAAAATTGGTGTCCTTAAAGGTTGGATTTTTCCTATTTTTTTAAATTAAGGCATTAAGTTCAATTTCCAAAAGATGATTTTTTATTCCTCTTTTTAGTCAACTTTAGCATGGGTGTCTAAACTTATGCATAGCACTGTATGAGAAGCTATGTTATATCCCTGCCTAATAAACAATTTTTAACCCTTGCACAAAAATATATTTGGGAAGGAAGCTCCGCCCAACCTGGCAAAACGAATGCTGGTTACCATAGTTACTGTTTAATTCCTATGGATAATAAGATATCTAAATAATTTTAATTTAAAAAAATTTTTTTTTATGTGCCACAGATAAAGTTTTTTTAAGGAATAAAAGAAAAATCACTGAAACTACTAGTCATTTTGTAATTAAAGTAATTCATGTTGTTACACGTTTATACCAAACAGCATGTATGCTATCAACTAGTCTTTGAATATCATCTCATAAACTGTATGAGTAAAAAAAGCCGAACTCCATGTTTCTACAATTTTCTGGAGCTGATATATGGCTTGTATATGTTTTATGGTTGCTAGGGGGCCCTAAGTGGTTGCCAAGGCGTGCCTATGAAATTATTACAATATTTAGTAACGAGTGCCTTTAGCCTTTGACCTATCACAGCCGTGCTGATATCATTTAACATTTAGTTAGTCGTTTTGGGTGGTTGCTAGGGTGCTCTTAGTGTATATCTGCATCTCCTGGGGTTAAGGCTAAGGTTAGGCACGAGGCCTACGGCCTCGTGCCTATGAGTGGTTTTTTATAGAGTATTTAAAATCTCTATTAAACGAGTGCATTATAATGAGTGCACGAGGCCTGCGGCCTCGTGCCTATAGCCTATGGTTGCTAGGGTGCTGTAACTGGTTGCTAGGGTGTTGCTAGGGAGTTCTAAGGTATTTTGGGTGGTTGCTAGGGTGTTGCTAGGGAGTTCTGAGGTATTTTGGGTGGTTGCTAGGGAATTCTAGGGTATTTTGGGTGGTTGCTAGAGTGTTATGTGTGGTTGCTATGGTGTTGCTAGGGAGTTCTGAGGTATTTTGGATGGTTGCTAGGGTGTTATGGGTGGTTGCTAGGTGTTTGCTAGGGTGTTCTGGGTGGTTGCTAGGCGGTTGCTAGGCAGTTGCTAGGGACTTCAGAGTGGTTGCTAGGGCTCCACAGATGGTTACTATGGGGTTAGGGCTAAGGTTAGGCACGAGGCCTGCGGCCTCGTGCCTATGAGTGAGTTTTTATAGAGTATTTAAAATCTCTATTAAACGAGTGCATTATAATGAGTGCACGAGGCCTGCGGCCTCGTGCCTATAGCCTATGGTTGCTAGGGTGCTGTAGCTGGTTGCTATGGTGTGGCTATGAAGTTTTCAGGCCATTACTTATTGGCTGCTTGATAATATAAATCCTCTGAGGGAGAGAGAGGGGGAGACATGCAGGGGTGTCAGGCCCTTTTTGTCTGTGTGTGTGAAAAATGACAGTTGGGATTTGAATTTCTGAAAATTCCGCAATGTTAAGTCAATGGGACTTTTTTGGCCGCTTTTTCGTCCGCTGCGCGAACATCGTACACCCGATCGCTTAGAAAAGATATAGCACACCTCTCCTCAATGGGCCGGTCGATTTGACACCTCACTCAGGGGTCTGTGACAAACGGTGCGGGGCGAGTTTCGCGCCAAACTTTGTCCAGAATAAAAAGAAGAAGAATAACTAGAACGTACATTTCCAGAAGAAAATGTGAATGGTGCTTGCAGTGGCAAAACTCGACACTCGGTTGCTAGAGTGTGGTACATGATTGCATACAAGCCAACAACCATGTCTGTACGATGTTCTGCTGCTGAGATATGTCTTATTCATGTTGTTCGGGTGTTCTGGGTGGTTGCTATGGAGTTCTGGGTGGTTGCTAGGGTATTTTGGGTGGTTGCTAGGGTGTTGCTAGGGTGTTCTGGGTGGTTGCTATGGTGTTGCTAGGGAGTTCTAAGGTATTTTGGGTGGTTGCTAGGGTGTTGCTAGGGAGTTCTGAGGTATTTTGGGTGGTTGCTATGGTGTTGCTAAGGAGTTCTGAGGTATTTTGGGTGGTTGCTAGGGAGTTCTAGGGTATTTTGGGTGGTTGCTAGAGTGTTATGTGTGGTTGCTATGGTGTTGCTAGGGAGTTCTGAGGTATTTTGGGTGGTTGCTAGGGTGTTATGGGTGGTTGCTAGGGTGTTCTAATGTGTTTTGGGTGGTTGCTAGGGTGTTACTAGGGAGTTATGAGGTATTTTGGGTGGTTGCTATGGTGTTGCTAGGGAGTTCTAAGGTATTTTGGGTGGTTGCTAGGGTGTCATGGGTGGTTCCTAGGGTGTTTTAAGGTGTTTTGGGTGGTTGCTATGGTGTTGCTAGGGAGTTCTAAGGTATTTTGGGTGGTTGCTAGGGAGTTCTAAGGTATTTTGAGTGGTTGTGTTATTAAACGAGTGCATTATAATGAGTGCACGAGGCCTGCGGCCTCGTGCCTATAGCCTATGGTTGCTAGGGTGCTGTAACTGGTTGCTGTGGTGTTACTAGGTGGTTGGTAGTTTTCACAGATGGTTACTATGGGGTTAGGGCTAAGGTTAGGCACTCGGCCTGCGGCCTCGTGCCTATGAGTGAGTTTTTATAGAGTATTTAAAATCTCTATTAAACGAGTGCATTATAATGAGTGCACGAGGCCTGTGGCCTCGTGCCTATAGCCTATGGTTGCTAGGGTGCTGTAACTGGTTGCTATGGTGTGGCTATGAAGATTTTAGGCCATTACTTATTGGCTGCTTGATAATATAAATCCTCTGAGGGAGAGAGAGGGGGAGACATGCAGGGGTGTCAGGCCCTTTGTGTCTGTGTGTGTGAAAAATGACAGTTGGGATTTGAATTTCTGAAAATTCCGCAATGTTAAGTCAATGGGACTTTTTTGGCCGCTTTTTCGTCCGCTGTGCGAACATCGTACACCCGATCGCTTAGAAAAGATATAGCACACCTCTCCTCAATGGGCCGGTCGATTTGACACCTCACTCAGGGGTCTGTGACAAACGGTGCGGGGCGAGTTTCGCGCCAAACTTTGTCCAGAATAAAAAGAAGAAGAAACAGAAGAATAATAACTAGAACGTACATTTCCAGAAGAAAATGTGAATGGTGCTTGCAGTGGCAAAACTCGACACTCGGTTGCTAGAGTGTGGTACATGATTGCATACGAGCCAACAACCATGTCTGTACGATGTTCTGCTGCTGAGATATGGCTTATTCATGTTGTTCGGGTCGTTGCTAGGGTGTTCTGAGTGGTTGCTAGGGTGTATTGGGTGGTTGCTAGGGTGTTCTGGGTGGTTGCTAGGCGGTTGCTAGGTGGTTGCTAGGGTGTTCTGGGTGGTTGCTAGGCGGTTGCTAGGCAGTTGCTAGGGTGTTCTGGGTGGTTGCTAGGGCACCACAGATGGTTACTATGGGGTTAGGACTAAGGTAACGAGTGCATTATAATGAGTGCACGAGGCCTGCGGCCTCGTGCCTATAGCTTATGGTTGCTAGGGTGCTGTAACTGGTTGCTATGGTGTGGCTATGAAGATTTTAGGCCATTCTGGGTGGTTGCTAGGTGGTTGCTAGGCAGTTGCTAGGGTGTTCTGGGTGGTTTCTATGGTGTTCTGGGTGGTTGCTAGGCAGTTGCTAGGGTGTTCTGGGTGGTTGCTAGGGCACCACAGATGGTTACTATGGGGTTAGGGCTAAGGTAAGGCACGAGGCCTGCGGCCTCGTGCCTATGAGTGAGTTTTTATAGAGTATTTAAAATCTCTATTAAACGAGTGCATTATAATGAGTGCACGAGGCCTGCGGCCTCGTGCCTATAGCCTATGGTTGCTAGGGTGCTGTAACTGGTTGCTATGGTGTGGCTATGAAGATTTTAGGCCATTACTTATTGGCTGCTTGACAATATAAATCCTCTGAGGGAGAGAGAGGGGGAGACATGCAGGGGTGTCAGGCCCTTTGTGTCTGTGTGTGTGAAAAATGACAGTTGGGATTTGAATTTCTGAAAATTCCGCAATGTTAAGTCAATGGGACTTTTTTGGCCGCTTTTTCGTCCGCTGTGCGAACATCGTACACCCGATCGCTTAGAAAAGATATAGCACACCTCTCCTCAATGGGCCGGTCGATTTGACACCTCACTCAGGGGTCTGTGACAAACGGTGCGGGGCAAGTTACGCGCCAAACTTTTGTGTGGAAGAATAATAATAATAAGTATGAGCAATAACAATACTGTTGCCTTGCTAAAGCAAGCACCAGTAATAAGTATGAGCAATAACACTAATGTTGCTTTGCCTATAGGCAAGCACCATTAACTAGAACGTACATTTCCAGAAGAAAATGTGAATGGTGCTTGCAGTGGCAAAAAACACGACCCGGTTGCTAGAGTGTGGTACATGATTGCATACGAGCAAACAACCATGTCTGTACGATGTTCTGCTGCTGAGATATGGCTTATTCATGTTGTTCAGGTGGTGTTCTAGGGTGCTAGGGTGTTCTGGGTGGTTGCTAGGGTGTTGCTAGGTGGTTGCTAGGGTGTTCTGGGTGGTTGCTACGGTGTTCTGGGTGGTTGCTAGGGTATTTGGGTGGTTGCTAGGGTGTTATGGGTGGTTGCTACGGTGTTGCTAGGGAGTTCTTAGGTATTTTGGGTGGTTGCTAGGGTGTTGCTAGGGAGTTCTAATGTATTTTGAGTGGTTGCTATGGTGTTGCTAGGGAGTTCTGAGGTATTTTTTGTGGTTGCTAGGGTGTTATGTGTGGTTGCTATGGTGTTCTGGGTGGTTGCTAGGGTATTTGGGTGGTTGCTAGGGTGTTATGGGTGGTTGCTATGGTGTTGCTAGGGAGTTCTTAGGTATTTTGGGTGGTTGCTAGGGTGTTGCTAGGGAGTTCTAATGTATTTTGAGTGGTTGCTATGGTGTTGCTAGGGAGTTCTGATGTATTTTTTGTGGTTGCTAGGGTGTTATGTGTGGTTCCTAGGGTGTTCTAAGGTGTTTTGGGTGGTTGCTATGGTGTTGCTAGGGAGTTCTAAGGTATTTTGGGTGGTTGCTATGGTGTTATGGGTGGTTGCTAGGGTGTTCTAAGGTGTTTTGGGTGGTTGCTATGGTGTTGCTAGGGAGTTCTAATGTATTTTGGTTGGTTGCTAGGGAGTTCTAAGGTATTTTGGGTGGTTGCTAGGGTGTTCCGGGTGGTTTCTAGGCAATTGCTAAGGTTTTCTGGGTGGTTGTTAGGGTATTTGGGTGATTGCTAGGACATTTCTAGGCGGTTGCTAGGGTGTTCCGGGTGGTTTCTAGGCAATTGCTAAGGTTTTCTGGGTGGTTGTTAGGGTATTTGGGTGATTGCTAGGACATTTCTAGGCGGTTGCTAGGGTGTTCAGGGCGGTTGCTAAGGTATTTTTGGTGGTTGCTATGGTGTTACTAGGTGGTTGGTAGTTTTCACAGATGGTTACTATGAGGGCTAAGGTTAGGCACTCGGCCGCAGAGTATTTAAAATCTCTATTAAACGAGTTCATTATAATGAGTGCACGAGGCCTGTGGCCTCGTGCCTGTAGCCTATGGTTGCTAGGGTGCTGTAACTGGTTGCTATGGTGTGGCTATGAAAATTTTAGGCCATTCTAGGTGGTTGCTAGGTGGTGGCTAGGCAGTTGCTAGGGTGTTCTGGGTGGTTGCTAGGCGGTTGCTAGGCGGTTGCTAGGGACTTCAGGGTGGTTGCTAGGGCTCCACAGATGGTTACTATGGGGTTAGGGCTAAGGTTAGGCACTCGGCCGCAGAGTATTTAAAATCTCTATTAAACGAGTGCATTATAATGAGTGCACGAGGCCTGCGGCCTCGTGCCTAGGAGTGAGTTTTTATAGAGTATTTAAAATCTCTATTAAACGAGTGCATTATAATGAGTGCACGAGGCCTGCGGCCTCGTGCCTATAGCCTATGGTTGCTAGGGTGCTGTAACTGGTTGCTATGGTGTGGCTATGAAGATTTTAGGCCATTACTTATTGGCTGCTTGATAATATAAATCCTCTGAGGGAGAGAGAGGGGGAGACATGCAGGGGTGTCAGGCCCTTTGTGTCTGTGTGTGTGAAAAATGACAGTTGGGATTTGAATTTCTGAAAATTCCGCAATGTTAAGTCAATGGGACTTTTTTGGCCGCTTTTTCGTCCGCTGTGCGAACATCGTACACCCGATCGCTTAGAAAAGATATAGCACACCTCTCCTCAATGAGCCGGTCGTTTTGACACCTCACCCAGGGGTCTGTGACAAACGGTGCGGGGCGAGTTTCGCGCCAAACTTTTGTCCAGAATTATAAAAAGAAGAATAATAAGTATGAGCAATAACACTAATGTTGCTTTGCCTATAGGCAAGCACCATTAATAAGTATGCAAGATAACACTAATGTTGCTTTGCCTATAGGCAAGCACCATTAACTAGAACGTACATTTCCAGAAGAAAATGTGAATGGTGCTTGCAGTGGCAAAACTCACCACTCGGTTGCTAGAGTGTGGTACATGATTGCATACGAGCCAACAACCATGTCTGCACGATGTTCTGCTGCTGAGGTATGGCTTATTCATGTTTTGGGTTGGTTGCTAGGGTGTTCTGGGTGGTTACTAGGGTGTTTTGGGTGGTTGCTAGGCAGTTGCTAGGGTGTTCTAGGTGGTTACTAGGCAGTTGCTAGGGTGTTCTGGGTGGTTGCTAGGGTGTTCTGGGTGGTTGCTAGGCGGTTGCTAGGGAGTTCTGAGGTATTTTGGGTGGTTGCTAGGGTGTTGCTAGGGAGTTCTAAGGTATTTTGGGTGGTTGCTATGGTGTTACTAGGGAGTTCTGAGGTATTTTGGGTGGTTGCTAGGGAGTTATGAGGTATTTTGGGTGGTTGCTATGGTGTTGCTAGGGAGTTCTAAGGTATTTTGGGTGGTTGTTAGGGTGTTATGGGTGGTTGCTAGGGTGTTCTAAGGTGTTTTGGGTGGTTGCTATGGTGTTGCTAGGGAGTTCTAAGGTATTTTGGGTGGTTGCTAGGGTGTTGCTAGGGAGTTCTAAGGTATTTTGAGTGGTTGTGTTATTAAACGAGTGCATTATAATGAGTGCACGAGGCCTGCGGCCTCGTGCCTATAGCCTATGGTTGCTAGGGTGCTGTAACTGGTTGCTATGGTGTGGCTATGAAGATTTTAGGCCATTACTTATTGGCTGCTGGATAATATAAATCCTCTGAGGGAGAGAGAGGGGGAGACATGCAGGGGTGTCAGGCCCTTTGTGTCTGTGTGTGTGAAAAATGACAGTTGGGATTTGAATTTCTGAAAATTCCGCAATGTTAAGTCAATGGGACTTTTTTGGCCGCTTTTTCGTCCGCTGTGCGAACATCGTACACCCGATCGCTTAGAAAAGATATAGCACACCTCTCCTCAATGGGCCGGTCGATTTGACACCTCACTCAGGGGTCTGTGACAAACGGTGCGGGGCGAGTTACGCGCCGAACTTTGTGTGGAAGAATAATAATAATAAAAAAAAAAATAATAAGTATGAGCAATAACACTAATGTTGCTTTGCCTATAGGCAAGCACCATTAACTAGAACGTACATTTCCAGAAGAAAATGTGAATGGTGCTTGCAGTGGCAAAAAACACGACCCGGTTGCTAGAGTGTGGTACATGATTGCATACGAGCAAACAACCATGTCTGTACGATGTTCTGCTGCTGAGATATGGCTTATTCATGTTGTTCAGGTGGTTGCTAGGGTGTTCTGGGTGGTTGCTAGGGTGTTCTGAATGGTTACTATGGTGTTCTGGGTGGTTGCTAGGGTGTTATAGATGGTTGCTATGGTGTTGCTAGGGAGTTCTTAGGTATTTTGGGTGGTTGCTGTGGTGTTGCTAGGGAGTTCTAAGGTATTTTGGGTGGTTGCTAGGGTGTTGCTAGGGAGTTCTAAGGTATTTTGAGTGGTTGATATGGTGTTGCTAGGGAGTTCTGAGGTATTTTGGGTGGTTGTTAGGGTGTTATGGGTGGTTGCTAGGGTGTTCTAAGGTGTTTTGGGTGGTTGCTATGGTGTTGCTAGGGAGTTCTAAGGTATTTTGGGTGGTTGCTAGGGTGTTGCTAGGGAGTTCTAATGTATTTTGGGTGGTTGCTAGGGTGTTCCGGGTGGTTTCTAGGCAATTGCTAAGGTTTTCTGGGTGGTTGTTAGGGTATTTGGGTGATTGCTAGGACATTTCTAGGCGGTTGCTAGGGTGTTCAGGGCGGTCGCTAAGGTATTTTTGGTGGTTGCTATGGTGTTACTAGGTGGTTGGTAGTTTTCACAGATGGTTACTATGGGGTTAGGGCTAAGGTTAGGCACTCGGCCGCAGAGTATTTAAAATCTCTATTAAACGAGTGCATTATAATGAGTGCACGAGGCCTGCGGCCTCGTGCCTATGAGTGAGTTTTTATAGAGTATTTAAAATCTCTATTAAACGAGTGCATTATAATGAGTGCACGAGGCCTGCGGCCTCGTGCCTATAGCCTATGGTTGCTAGGGTGCTGTAACTGGTTGCTATGGTGTGGCTATGAAGATTTTAGGCCATTACTTATTGGCTGCTGGATAATATAAATCCTCTGAGGGAGAGAGAGGGGGAGACATGCAGGGGTGTCAGGCCCTTTGTGTCTGTGTGTGTGAAAAATGACAGTTGGGATTTGAATTTCTGAAAATTCCGCAATGTTAAGTCAATGGGACTTTTTTGGCCGCTTTTTCGTCCGCTGTGCGAACATCGTACACCCGATCGCTTAGAAAAGATATAGCACACCTCTCCTCAATGAGCCGGTCGATTTGACACCTCACCCAGGGGTCTGTGACAAACGGTGCGGGGCGAGTTTCGCGCCGAACTTTGTGTGGAAGAATAATAACTAGAACGTACATTTCCAGAAGAAAATGTGAATGGTGCTTGCAGTGGCAAAACTCGACACTCGGTTGCTAGAGTGTGGTACATGATTGCATACGAGCCAACAACCATGTCTGTACGATGTTCTGCTGCTGAGATATGGCTTATTCAAGTTGTTCGGGTCGTTGCTAGGGTGTTCTGAGTGGTTGCTAGGATGTTCTGGGTGGTTGCTAGGCGGTTGCTAGGGTGTTCTGGGTGGTTGCTAGGCAGTTGCTAGGGTGTTCTGGGTGGTTGCTAGGCAGTTGCTAGGGTGTTCTGAGTGGTTGCTAGGGTGTTCTGGGTGGTTGCTGGGCGGTTGCTAGGGTGTTCTGGGTGGTTGCTAGGGTGTTCTGGGTGGTTGCTATGGTGTTCTGTGTGGTTGCTAGGGTATTTTGGGTGGTTGCTAGGGTGTTATGGGTGGTTGCTATGGTGTTGCTAGGGAGTTGTTAGGTATTTTGGGTGGTTGCTAGGGAGTTCTAAGGTATTTTGAGTGGTTGCTATGGTGTTGCTAGGGAGTTCTGAGGTATTTTGGGTGGTTGCTAGGGTGTTATGGGTGGTTGCTAGGGTGTTCTAAGGTGTTTTGGGTGGTTGCTATGGTGTTGCTAGGGAGTTATGAGGTATTTTTGGTGGTTGCTATGGTGTTGCTAGGGAGTTCTAAGGTATTTTGGGTGGTTGCTAGGGTGTTATGGGTGGTTCCTAGGGTGTTTTAAGGTGTTTTGGGTGGTTGCTATGGTGTTGCTAGGGAGTTCTAAGGTATTTTGGTTGGTTGCTAGGGAGTTCTAAGGTGTTTTGAGTGGTTGTGTTATTAAATGAGTGCATTATAATGAGTGCACGAGGCCTGCGGCCTCGTGCCTATAGCCTATGGTTGCTAGGGTGCTGTAACTGGTTGCTATGGTGTTACTAGGTGGTTGGTAGTTTTCACAGATGGTTACTATGGGGTTAGGGCTAAGGTTAGGCACTCGGCCTGCGGCCTCGTGCCTACGAGTGAGTTTTTATAGAGTATTTAAAATCTCTATTAAACGAGTGCATTATAATGAGTGCACGAGGCCTGCGGCCTCGTGCCTATAGCCTATGGTTGCTAGGGTGCTGTAACTGGTTGCTATGGTGTGGCTATGAAGATTTTAGGCCATTACTTATTGGCTGCTGGATAATATAAATCCTCTGAGGGAGAGAGAGGGGGAGACATGCAGGGGTGTCAGGCCCTTTGTGTCTGTGTGTGTGAAAAATGACAGTTGGGATTTGAATTTCTGAAAATTCCGCAATGTTAAGTCAATGGGACTTTTTTGGCCGCTTTTTCGTCCGCTGTACGAACATCGTACACCCGATCGCTTAGAAAAGATATAGCACACCTCTCCTCAATGGGCCGGTCGATTTGACACCTCACTCAGGGGTCTGTGACAAACGGTGCGGGGCGAGTTTCGCGCCGAACTTTGTCCAGAATAAAAAGAATAAGAATAATCGTAACTAGAACGTACATTTCCAGAAGAAAATGTGAATGGTGCTTGCAGTGGCAAAAAACACGACCCGGTTGCTAGAGTGTGGTACATGATTGCATACGAGCAAACAACCATGTCTGTACGATGTTCTGCTGCTGAGATATGGCTTATTCATGTTGTTCAGGTGGTTGCTAGGGTGTTCTGGGTGGTTGCTAGGCGGTTGCTAGGGTGTTCTGGGTGGTTACTATGGTGTTCTGGGTGGTTGCTAGGGTGTTATGGATGGTTGCTATGGTGTTGCTAGGGAGTTCTTAGGTATTTTGGGTGGTTGCTATGGTGTTGCTAGGGAGTTCTAAGGTATTTTGGGTGGTTGCTAGGGTGTTATGTGTGGTTCCTAGGGTGTTCTAAGGTGTTTTGGGTGGTTGCTATGGTGTTGCTAGGGAGTTCAAAGGTATTTTGGGTGGTTGCTAGGGTGTTGCTAGGGAGTTCTAAGGTATTTTGAGTGGTTTTTATGGTGTTGCTAGGGAGTTCTGAGGAATTTTGGGTGGTTGTTAGGGTGTTATGGGTGGTTGCTAGGGTGTTCTAAGGTGTTTTGGGTGGTTGCTATGGTGTTGCTAGGGAGTTCTAAGGTATTTTGGGTGGTTGCTAGGGTGTTGCTAGGGAGTTCTATGGTATTTTGGGTGGTTGCTAGGGTGTTCCGGGTGGTTTCTAGGCAATTGCTAAGGTTTTCTGGGTGGTTGTTAGGGTATTTGGGTGATTGCTAGGACATTTCTAGGCGGTTGCTAGGGTGTTCAGGGCGGTTGCTAAGGTATTTTTGGTGGTTGCTATGGTGTTACTAGGTGGTTGGTAGTTTTCACAGATGGTTACTATGGGGTTAGGGCTAAGGTTAGGCACTCGGCCGCAGAGTATTTAAAATCTCTATTAAACGAGTGCATTATAATGAGTGCACGAGGCCTGCGGCCTCGTGCCTATAGCCTATGGTTGCTAGGGTGCTGTAACTGGTTGCTATGGTGTGGCTATGAAGATTTTAGGCCATTCTAGGTGGTTGCTAGGTGGTGGCTAGGCAGTTGCTAGGGTGTTCTGGGTGGTTGCTAGGCGGTTGCTAGGCAGTTGCTAGGGACTTCAGGGTGGTTGCTAGGGCTCCACAGATGGTTACTATGGGGTTAGGGCTAAGGTTAGGCACTCGGCCGCAGAGTATTTAAAATCTCTATTAAACGAGTGCATTATAATGAGTGCACGAGGCCTGCGGCCTCGTGCCTATGAGTGAGTTTTTATAGAGTATTTAAAATCTCTATTAAACGAGTGCATTATAATGAGTGCACGAGGCCTGCGGCCTCGTGCCTATAGCCTATGGTTGCTAGGGTGCTGTAACTGGTTGCTATGGTGTGGCTATGAAGATTTTAGGCCATTACTTATTGGCTGCTGGATAATATAAATCCTCTGAGGGAGAGAGAGGGGGAGACATGCAGGGGTGTCAGGCCCTTTGTGTCTGTGTGTGTGAAAAATGACAGTTGGGATTTGAATTTCTGAAAATTCCGCAATGTTAAGTCAATGGGACTTTTTTGGCCGCTTTTTCGTCCGCTGTGCGAACATCGTACACCCGATCGCTTAGAAAAGATATAGCACACCTCTCCTCAATGGGCCGGTCGATTTGACACCTCACTCAGGGGTCTGTGACAAACAGTGCGGGGCGAGTTTCGCGCCAAACTTTGTGTGGAATAATAATAAGAAGAAAAATAAGTATGCAAGATAACACTAATGTTGCTTTGCCTATAGGCAAGCACCATTAATAAGTATGAGCAATAACAATACTGTTGCCTTGCTAAAGCAAGCACCAGTAATAATAAAAAAAATAATAAGTATGAGCAATAACACTAATGTTGCTTTGCCTATAGGCAAGCACCATTAATAAAAAAAATAATAAGTATGAGCAATAACACTAACACTAATGTTGCTTTGCCTATAGGCAAGCACCATTAATAAGTATGGAGGAGAACACTAATGTTGCTTTGCCTATAGGCAAGCACCATTAATAATAGGAAGTTTAAGTACAATATCAGTAAGTTGGCTCTCACAAGCCAACTTAATTAAACCTAAATAATACTTTACAACAAGGTTCCATTAATTAATACACTGACTAATATTAACTAACAGTGGGGCGTTGCTGACATGTTTTACATGTTTGCTAACATGATTTACCACGTAAACGTATTTCTAGCATGATTTAGCATATTGCTAGCATGTTTTAGCATTTTGATAGCGTGATACATCGCT
Source organism: Phoxinus phoxinus (assembly GCF_949152265.1). Classification (NCBI taxonomy): domain Eukaryota; kingdom Metazoa; phylum Chordata; class Actinopteri; order Cypriniformes; family Leuciscidae; genus Phoxinus; species Phoxinus phoxinus. Next base: position 6,989,977 of record NC_136900.1, on the reverse strand, counting down.
AATATGTTGCTGGCATGTTTTAGAATATTACTAGCATTATCACGTTGTACATAGATACTATGTTGTAGCACATTGCTACCATGATTTAACATGTTGCAAGCATTTTTAGCATTTGTTGCTTGCATGAATTAGCATGTCTTACTAAATTATTTCTAACATGTTTTAGCATATTGCTAGAATGTTTTAACATGTTGTTAATATGCTTTATCACATAGCTATTATGTTACTAGCATGATTTAGCTCATTGCTAACACCATCCTTGTACCTTGCTAGTGTAAATTAGCATGTTGTTAACATGTTTTATCATTTTGTTAGCACATGGCTAGCATGTCAAGCCAACAAAAGCTTAAACAGTGGATCAGTATGTTAATAGCTAAATAGGTATGACTAAATATTTAGAAATAACTCTAATATCGTGATATATCTGTGCTCAGGTTGTCTCTGGCTGCGGATCAAGCGTACTCTCTCGGCCTGTTGAGGTTCAGCAATGCGTGTGTGTCTGCGGCGTGTGTGTGTTTCTGTGAGCTCATGGGAGTGTGTAGTCTCAAACTGAGGGTGGATCTGCAAGCGCTCAACCTCATCCTCAAACTCTGGACTCAGACCCGCGAGGACGGAGCCGTAGCTTCGCTCAGACTGACCCTCGGTGAGTGCGAACACGTCTCTTCCTGCATTCAAACTCAATCACATGTCCTATTTTGAAGCAATGTGTGTATTAGCGGATTTTCACATTTAATTTTAATTATTTTATTATGTGCTTTTGTCACAATTGTTTGTTTGGTTTTATTTTTATTTTATTTAGCTTTTTTTATTTCAGGTTTAGTCATTTTAGTACTTCAACTTAACACGTTTGTAATGGCATACTAACACACACACACATATATATATAAGTGCTAATTCATGTTGCCAATTTACTACAGCGTGTTAGTAACATGCTAGCAACGTGCTAAAGTATACTAACAACATGTTAAAGGATACTAGCAATGTGTTAAAACATGCTAGCAACATGTTCATAATTTGGTAATTTATGTTAGTATTATGTCAAAAATCCTTGCAACATGGTAATTCATGCTAACAATGTGTGTTAAAGCATACTCGCAATGTTAAAACATACTAGCAATGTTAAAACATGTTATTTGGTTAGACATGTTAATGCATGCTAACAACATGTTAAAAATGTTAGCAAAATGATAACTCATACTAGCAATGGACTAAAACATGTTAGTAACATGCTAGTAGTAACATGCTAACATACTAATAGTAATGTTAAAACATGTTATTTGGTAAGACATGTTAATTCATATTAGCAATATGCCAAAAATGCTTGCAACATGGTAATTCATGCTAGAAATGTGCTAAAACATGTTAGCAACATGCTAAAGCATATTAACAAAATGTTAAAACACACTAGCAATGTGCTAAAGTGCGTTAGCATTACATGTGGTGGTTTTAAAGCGATAGCATGCGCTGATTAGCTCCCACTCTCTCTGTGCTCAGAGGAAAAGGCGAGTAAGTTGTGTACGTCTGAGAGAGCGACGGCTCAGGAGCTGCTGGTGGATCTGGAAACTGCAGTCAGAGACGGACTGGAGAAGAGAGGAATCACTCGGTCAGTGTTTTAACATTCACAACACTGCAGATCGGCACCTTTAGGGTTAAACTAATAGTGTTTATTTTTATTAACGTTCTAGTCATTTTTGTACTTATGCCCTTGTGTCAGCTCGTCGTTCGAGGCGGCGCAGGAGTGGGCTCTTCCTGTTCAGTTCTGCCGGCTCCACGCTCTTCCTCTAAGCTCCGCCTTCCCTCAGGCCTGCGCTCGCGACGCACAGTGGCTCCACTTCCTGCTGTTCGTGCAGGTGCACAGTTACCCCCCCCAGCAGGTGTGTCTTTCACACTGTTCTGTCCTGTGATTGGCTGTTTATTTGATCACAGATTTTTGCCTCTTTTTTTTTTTTTTAACCTGTTTGTTGTTTGCTTTGTTTGGTTTTATTTTATTAAAATATGGAAAAAAATATTAAATACATTTTAATAAATAATAATACGTTTATTTTATATAGCGCCTTTCTCAAACCCAAGGTCGCTTTACATAGTAGGAAACCCATCAACAAACAACCAAAACAATACAACAAAGACAAGTTATCTGTATGAAGCTATGAATTTGGTGTGGAGAAATGATCATTGAACAAACAGGTCTTGAGATGTGCTTTAAAGAAGGGAAGAGAAGGACAGTCATGAAGAGGTTGTGGGAGGCGGTTCCAGAGTTTGGGGGCCAGGGCACTGAAGGACCTGCCACCCAGGGTGGAAAGTCTGGAGCGGGGGATAGCCAGGAGATTTTGGTCAGAGGATCTAAGTGAGCGGGAAGGAGTGTAAGGGTCAGGAGGTCGCGGATGTTGTGGGGAGCAAGGTTGTGGAGGGCTTTGAAGGTGAGTAGTAGTACTTTGTATTTGATCCGGGACGGAACTGGTAGCCAGTGGAGAATGTGCGCTGATCGTCTGGTTTGGGTGAGGAGCCTGGCTGCCGAGTTTTTAATATATTGTAGCCTTTGAAGTGATTTAGCAGGGAGACCAAGGAAAAGTGAGTTGCAGTAGTCTGGATGGGACATAATGAAGGAGTTAACCAAAGTCTGTGCATCACTAACAGAGAGGAAGGGTTGAAGGCGAGCAATGTTATGGAGGTGAAAGAAGGCAGTCTTAGTGAGTGATTTGATATGAGGATCAAAGCTAAGGGTGGAGTCAAGCAGAATGCCAAGGTTTTTAACAACAGGGGCAGAGTGGACAGGTGAACCATCAATGTTGATCGTGAGACTGGGAGATTTGGAGAGGATGCTTTTAGGGCCAATCAGCAGAATTTCGGTTTTGTCTGTATTAAGTTTGAGAAAACTGTTTTGCATCCATAATTTTAAGTCAGAGAGGCAGTCAGTGAGGGAGCATGGTGGTGGGTCAGAGGGAGAGGGAGTGGTAAAATAGAGTTGGATGTCATCTGCAAAACAGTGGAAGTTAAGACCGTGGCTGCGTATAATCTGGCCAATAGGGAGGATGTATATGAGAATGAGAAGGGGGCCCAAGTACAGAACCCTGGGGGACACCACGAGTGACAGGGGACTTGGGAGACTGATGTGGACCAAGTGTTACAAACTGCTTTCTGTTGGAGAGGTATGACTGGAACCAATTGGGGGCTGTGCCAGAAACATCATAATATTCAAAATATTGGGAAAATATAAAAATGTCTTGCTTTTGCACTGTAATATTATAATATATATGTATATATAACATCTCTGATAACACAAGCTTATATGTTTTTGGGCTTTGTTCAGGTGAAGTCTCTGGCTGCCGGGTTCAGTCCGGCTCTGCAGTCCCACATTTCCCTGGCGTTCCAAGATCTTCATCCGACAAACTCCCATCAGCCTGCGGACGAGGGCCCAGATCCCCCCCGACACGAGGGCCCGGATCCCCCCCGAGAGCTGTTCCAGGTGCTGCTGCAGAGCCAGGAGAAGCCCCGGCCCTGGAGGATCCTGCTGTCTGAAGCAGTTCATCAGCGCTGTCCTCCTCTGGCCGTGCTCGCCGCCTGTCACCAGGTGTGTGTGTGTGTGTGTGTGTGTGTGTGTGTGTGTGTGTGTGTGTGTGTGTGTGTGTGTGTGTGTGTGTGTGTGTGTGTGTGTGTGTGTGTGTGTGTGTGTGTGTGTGTGTGTGTGTGTGTGTGTGTGTGTGTGTGTGTGTGTGTGTGTGTGTGTGTGTGCAAGACCATACACTCTGACTGATCAACTGCTCCTGAAGCCTGAGTCAAATGTTGTTGTCCTTTTTTGTTTGTTTGTTTTATTTTATTAAAATAATTTAAAGGGGTGGTTGAGTATGATTTCACTTTTCTAACTTTAGTTAGTGTGTAATGTTGCTGTTTGATCATAAACAACATCTGCAAAGTTACAACGCTCAAAGTCCAAAGAAAAGGGAGATATTTGTTTTCAAAGAAATCGTTTTTTAAGGACTACAACAAACGGCTGGTAGGAACTACACGACATTCCTCCCGGGTTAGTGACATCACCAACCCTAAAATTTACATAAACTCCGCCCCCTATGCTAATCAAGACTAGAAGATAACTACACATAAGCTTCATAAATTCATCAACTAACCATTCAGAAATGTCCTGTTGCTTCTACATGTTGTCACTTCTTGAGTCTCTCCATCTTTCTGACTCTGGTTTGAACATAAAAGGCTAAAAGTTTTTGAAATTTTCCGTGTGTGTGTGTGTGTGTGTGTGTGTGTGTGAGGTAATCGGAGCTGCTAAGAACAAGCTCTTGAAGCTCCGCCCCCTGTGCCGGGAGCAGCAGCTCATTACATTTTTAAAGGGACACACACAGAAGCGCAGTGTTTTTGCTCACCCTCAAAAAGGGACAATTTTAACATGCTATATAAAAATATCTGTGGGGTATTTTGAGCTAAAACTTCACACACACACTCTGGGGACATCAGAGACTTTATACATTATACCACCCCTCTAATTGTATTAAATAGTTTTTCCCCTATTTGTTTTTTATTAAACTGAGGAAAAGATAAAAAAATATTTAAATGGGAATAAAATGTTTTTGTCCTTTCTTGTTTGTTTGTGTTATTTTATTAAAATAATTCAAAACAATTTGTGTGATTTGATTGACAGGGCACAGAGCTGCTGCAGTGCCTCTGCGTGTGGATCCTGACGTCTGTCGATGATGATATCACGCAGGAAGCCACCGCCCACATCAACGAGAGCCCCGCCCATCACGTGTGGAACCTGCATGACCTCTCCATCTTGTGGAAGATCCTCCTGTTCCGGAGAAAGATCAGGCCTCTGATTCGTGGCTTCCAGCTGTTTCAGAGGGTAAGAGACGCTCTGATTGGATGAGCCATCGTCTTAAACTGAAGTGCGGAACAGATCCCAGATCATGATGAAGGCATTGCTCAAGTTTCTTTGTCATGCACAATAATTTGAGCAAGATATTTTGGTAACACTTTACAATAAGGTTCATTAGTTAACATGAACTAAGAATTAACAATACTTCTACAGCATTTATTAATCTTAGTTAATATTAATTTCAACATTTATGTGTGTGTGTATGGGTATATGTATGTATATAAATGACATCAGGTCTGATACATATATTTATAAATGTATATTATACATGAAACATGACATCAGCCCTGATATATATATATATATATATATATATATATATATATATATATATATATATATACACACACACTCATATAATACATTTACTAACTTTTTTGCGACTAATCGCAAACAATCGATTTGACAGCACTAAATATTATATTAAATTATATCATATTTTAGGTCACCTTTTTTTGTTTTCCAGGTGGGACATGTTTTTGCATCAATATGTTGTTCAGTATTATTTTAGCAATATTTGCATACTGTTACAGTATTATTAATAGGTAGTTTAATTAGCTTTTATAATATTTATTAATATTTTTAATTGGCTTTTTTATATATTTAGAGTTTTCTTTTTAATGTCAAAGTTATTTTGTAACATGCTTTTATTTTTATCAGTTTTTCTATTTATTTAGCTTTTAATTTGAATTTTATTTTTCAGTATTCTTTGATTAATAGAAACTTGAAAAGAACAGCGTTTATTTGAAATAGAATCTTTTGTAACATTATAAATGTATTTACAGTCACTTTTGATCAATTTAATGCTTTCTCACTGAATAAATGTATTATTTTCTCAAAAAATTTTTTTATATGAAATGTGTTTATATTTATATTTGTGTGTGTGTCAGGAGTCGCCGCTCATCTACATGCTGAACATGTATGAATTCTGCTCCGACTACAAAGACTATCAGCGAGCCAAAGACAAACTGCTGGAGTTCCAGAAGTGTTTGCTCAATGTAATCTCACTCGGGTCTCTTTCTCCTCAACTGCTCGTGTTTCTGCTAGTGTTGTCAAAAGTACCGAGCGGAATCATAAACACCTCTGATTAGTCGTTGTGTTAACATGCTCATCAGATATGTCTGTGATTGGCTACAATCAGTCTGAAAGAAGACCTGTTATTGTAGACAAATATCTCAAAATTGACCAGTGAAAAAAAACCCCGCTGGTTTTGCCTGCCTTGTCTCGCCTTAAATGGGTGGTTGATTATGATTTCACTTCTCTAACTTTAGTTAGTGTGTAATGTTGCTATTTAAACATAAACAACATCTGCAAAGTTACAACGCTCAAAGTTCAAAGCAAACAGATATTTGCTTTTAAAGAAATAGTTTTTTAAGGACTACAACAAACGCTGGTAGGAACTGCACGACATTCTTCCCGGGTTAGTGACATCATCAACCCTAAAATGTACATAAACCCCGCCCCCTATGCTAATCAAGACTAGAAGATAACTACACATAAGCTGCATAAATTCATCAACTAACCATTCAGAAATGTCCTGTTGCTTCTACATGTTGTCACTTCTTCTCGAGTCTCTCCATCTTTCTGACCCTGGTTTTAACATAAAAGGCTAAAAATCTTTGAAATTTTCTGTGTGTGTGTGAGGTAATCAATGATCTGCGCTTCAAAAACATGTTGTAAATATACATCAATGAGGCTCTTCAGCGAGCGCATACACACACGCGAGTGTTTATCAGCGGACCGGTCCTGCTAGTGCTTTCAAACAGACTTTTAATCACTCTTAAAACTAGATCTGATCAAGTGGTGTTCGCCAGATGTCGTGTAGGTCATACAAGTGTGACTCATGCTTTTTTTGCTTAAAGATGAAGACTCACTCTATGCATGTTTTGTAAGATTCCCCTCTCTGTTAAACATATTTACTGGACTGTCCTGGGTTTAATACAATCAGAATGCTCTTTTATGAAGTTATTTCACTTAAGGACTTATTTAGTAAGATTATGCCTGAAAAGGTTTTGTTTTTTATCATATGTTAATAAAAATAAAGATAATATGACTTGTTGTGTTTTATTGTATTTATATGATATTTGTATTTTTGTAAATAATTTTTTGCCGTGAAAATAGCCTTATATGCTGACATGGCATTAAATAAAACAATCAATCAATCAAACACTTCCGTGTGCTCTCAAATGCTCCCGTGCGCTGATCATTGTAGCCAATCACAGACATATCCCGTGAACACAACGGCCAATCAGAGGTGTTTACGATTCTGCTCGGCGCTCAAAGCGGCACATTTTTTAAATTTCAGTACCGACTTGCTACAGAAGTCTGTACTTTTGACAACACCAGTTTCTGCTAACACTGCGTGTGTGTGTGTGTGTGTGTAGTTGCGGAGCAGCAGTGTTGTGTCGAGCTCAGATGTTCTGCCGGTCCAGTGGGTGGAGTCTCAGGCGTCGGTTCTGTTGCTGACGCTCCTGAAGCAGAGCCGGACTCAGTACGAGCTGCGCCGTCTCCTTCAGCTGCTGGTGGACATGGAGCGGCTGCTCAAATCCAACGGTTTACCACTCAAACACACTTACAAGGGTTTATACAATCAAACTTGCAATAATTAAGGGGCCGTTTACACTGGCATGAAAATTTAAGGTTTTGAAAACTGGTTTCAAGGTGCAAGTTTTTGAAAACGCAATTCTGACTTTTTTTCTTGCAATTCTGACATTTTTCCTCACAATTCTGACAATTTTTTCTTGCAATTCTGATTTTTTTTCTCACAATTCTGACTTTTTCTTGCAATTGTAACTTTTTCTCGCTATTGACTTGATTTTATATCTCACAATTTGGAAAAAAAAATCTCAGAATTGAAAGAGAGACACAATTGTAAGGAAAAAATACCTTTTACCTTTATTTTAATTAAAGGTCCCAATTACCTTTATTTTAATGGGCTTTATGCACAGCTGCACTACTTCCTGAACTTTAGTCAGCTCCTTTGTTTCCTGTCTGCCATTATTGGACAAACTGATTAATCCAGGTGTGTCTGATTATTGTTGTTGGTCAGGCACACCTGGATTAATCAGTTTGTCCAATAATGGCAGACAGGAAACAAAGGAGCTGGCTAAAGTTCAGGGAGTACCGGTAGTATAGCTGTGCATAAAGCCTATTCCATGGTGGAAACCAGCTTCCATATTTTTGTTTACCAAGGCTGCAATTGTTGGAGTAAAAATACACTAAAATCAGTAATATTGTGAAATATTATATTACAATTTAAAGCAGCTGTTTTCTATGTGAATATACAGTATGTTAAAATGTAATTTATTCCTGTGATCAAATCTGAATTTTCAGCATCATTACTCCAGTCTTCAGTGTCACATGATCCTTCAGAAATCAGTATAATATGATGATTCTAATAAAATGTTCTGTATTTTTGCTCAAATAAATGCAGCTTTGGTGAGCAGAAGAGACTCTTTCACACACATTAAAGAAGTTTGAGTGTTGATGTCCTCTCATTAACAGGTCTGGACTTTAAGAAGCTCAGTCAGTTGAGTCAGGTGCTGTCGGACACTCCCGTGCCGTTGTCTGCGTGTCTCCTGGAGGATTATTCCAGCGCTGGTCTTCAGAGAGAGAGCAGGAGGATGATGGACGAGCTCCAGGAGCTCGGGCTCTTCACACAGGCTCGCCGGGTTGCACAGTTAGCCGAGCTGCCCATCGACTGCCTGATCATAAACGAGGTGAGGAGATCATCTTTAACCCGTGTTTCTGGAGATATGAGGAAGTCTGTGAGCAGATCATGATTAAATTCATGTTATACACATTTTATAACGATAAAGCTGGTAATAAAATGCTTACCTTTTTAACTCTCCTATGATTGTGCAAATAAACTACATTTCCCATAATTCTCTGCACGAGACGAAAATAATGAAATACACAGATAAAACGTCAATCAAATGCATAATATGCATCATTTGCTTTTCATTTTGCAGCATCAGCACTAAAAATCTCTTAATTTTTATAATTATATGTAGGGCTGCATGATAAATTGTGATATCACGATGTGGATTAATTGTAGCAAAGTTTTTTTTTTTTTTTTATTGATCTGAATAAATTTTTTCATTGATCTGATGATCTGCTGTTTGGCCTGATTGTGAAGCATCTCTCCTCTGTAACTCCTGAAGCTGCGGCGAGATCTGAGTGCTTATAAACTCAAGCGTCAGTGGGAACGTCAGGAGACCCGGATGGGCTTCTGGAGACGATGTCATCAGCAGATCCTGACGGATCGTGTCCAATCAGAGGCCGCCTGTCAGTTCTTTCTGTCTCAGGCTGAGGTGAGCCTTTACATGCATCACAGCTCACTCTGTTATTGGACAGTTTATTGCTCTTTTCCAGTTCATATTGACCGTCCACCTTAAGACCAATACTAAAGTGTTCCTAACTCTATATTATACGTAGGGGATAATGTAGAGCGAGGCGGTTGTTATAGCGAATGCAGCCCCGACAGGCTGATCGGGACCCCGACGCGAAGCGGAGCCTGAAGGGGTTGTATTCGCTATAACAACCGCCTCGCTCTACATTATCCCGCTTATTACATGGCTACCTACCAAATAAATCAATAATTTGACACAAAATATTGATTTAAAAAGGAGTTTATTAAATTAAAAACTATTGCATTGCTTCCGTTAAAGAACACCGTGTCCATGGCAACGCTCTGTTTTTCATAGCAACGGTGTGTTATACTTAGAAGAAATAACAGACTGCATTCTACATTAGAATTCAACCAAGCCATGTAATAATATATTATATTATATTGTATTGTATTATATTCTATAGTATTATATTATTTTGCGTTAGGTTACGTTAGATTAGGTTAGGTTACGTTAGATTAGGTTAGGTTACGTTAGGTCACGTTAGGTTAGGTTACGCTAGGTGAGGTTGGGTTGGGTTGGGTTACGCTAGGTTAGGTTACGCTAGGTTAGGTTATGTTAGATTAGGTTAGGTTACGTTAGGTCACGTTAGGTTGGGTTACGTTTGGTTACGCTAGGTTAGGTTACGTTAGGTTGGGTTGGGTTACGATAGGTTAGGTTACGTTAGGCTAGGTTACGTTAGGCTAGGTTACGTTGGGTTAGGTTACATTAGGATAGGTTAGGTTACGTTAGGTTATGTTAGGTTGGGTTACGTTAGGTTATATTAGGTTAAGTTAGGTTAGGATAGGATAGGTTAAGTTACGTTAGGTTGGGTTATGTTAGGTTTGGTTGGGTTACGTTAGGTTACAGTGTTTCCTCTAGGATTTTTTCCAGCTGTGGTGGCAGGCTCATTTCCCCAGGGGGAGAGGGCGTCGCCCATGAGTGATATTCCCATGGGCCACGCCCCCTTGCCCCAGGTGTTTAAACCTCCCCTAAGTTATAATTAGGGCTGGGTACACAAATCCTATATTTGTAAAAAAGAACAGTGAACAAGTTTACAAGTGGTTAATTAATCAAAAGAAATTAAGAGCTGCAAACCTGTATATTAAACTATTTTTATTTTAGGTACACTTGGGTACATTAAAACAGAACCGAACTCTATATTTCAAAAGCATACAATGAATAGACGGGATTTTGATGCAAGATGAAAAATCGATTATAGAAAAAGTCAGAACAGTCTCATGCCTTGATCAAACAGGATCAGGTTATTTTATGTTAAGATAAAACTAACATAAAATCTCACAGCATTATCTGTAACATGGAGGCTGCAAACCTATGATGTGCAAACTAATACTGGCTTTTGGGTGATAGATAAATAAATATGGAAAAAAAATCAATTCGTAACCTTTGAGAATCGATTTTGAATAGACCACATTTAAAAAAAAACGATTAATCGAAGAAGAAAAAAATGTTTTTGCCCAGGCCTAATTGTAATATGAAAGGCTCCAATTTAGAGCGGCAAAGCGATTATGCGCATCCCGTGCGCCGAATGATGCACTTGAAGCAACGCAAAGTCACAGCGTGCAGCGCTACCATAGACTGTAAAAAAATAGGGGAGCGCTACATTGAAAAGTTCAAAGCACAAAGCGAAGAGATATTTGATGCTTAGTGTATTATATCTAATCTATCCAACAGTTTGAGCAGTTTTAAATTTCAGTTACAGTGCGCATGAAGAACAATTCATAGTGCTCTCTACTCCAGTGCTGTAATTAGAGCTGAAGATCTTTGCCCGAACCCGACGGGACCCGACAGGACCCGACGGGTTCGGTCGGGTTCGGTCTTAATTTCAATAATTTTAGACGGGTTCGGGCCGGGCTCGGGTTTGCGCGGTAAATGAGCGGTCAGGTGATGCGTTTCGATTAAAGGGCGAATGTGGAGAATTCGCCGCGCTAAAGCCATCTACTGTGGATTCAATAATTTTCCTCCACAAAAACATGTAGCCTAATCTTGGTGAGTAATGTTTTTTTAAATTATAACTGAATATTAATTGAGTCTTAAATGCATAATGTAGACAGAGTATATAGGCTAATGCTGGCATTATTCTTTTATTAAATTTCAGCTGCTGTTCACTGCCGCGTTGAGGCCGGATTGTGGAGAGAAGTGGTGAAGCTAATCCCACGGAGCTTGTCTTTATCTTAATTTCGTTATTGCCAAATATTTATCTTAATTTCGTTATTGCCAAATATTTATCTTAATTTCGTTATTGCCAAATACTCATCTTAATTTATAATTTATCTTAATTTAATTTGTTAAGAAAGACTCCTTTTTTTAGAGCGTTGGCCTATTTATATTCGAGAGGCGGCAGCAAGCACGTCGTTTTTGTTTGATCCTTGTATAATCTAAATTGTATGTGACTTTTTGTTTTATTTCGTTATTGCCTAATACCTATCTTAGTTAAGCATTTTTCTTGATTTAATTTAAGTAGGCTAAGACAAATGTTTTATTTAAGTGCAAACAGGCCTACGTTAGGATAGGTTACGTTAGGTTTGGTTAGGTTAGGTTATGTTAGGTCACGTTACGTGAGGTTAGGATAGGTTAGGTTATGTTACGTTACGTTAAGATAGGTTACGTTAGGTCACGTTACGTTATGTTAGGATAGGTCACGTTAGGTTATGTTAGGTTACGATAGGTTAGGTTATGTTAGGTCACGTTACGTGAGGTTAGGATAGGTCACGTTAGGTTAGGTTAGGTTACGATAGGTAACCTAACCTAAACCCAAATTTAAACCCAAATTTAAAAACTATTGCATTGCTTCTGTTAAAGAACACTGTGTCCATGGCAACGCTCTGTTTTTCATAGCAACGGTTTGTTATACTTATAACAATAACAGATAAATAACAGACTGCATTCTACATTAGAATTCAACCAAGCCATGTAATAATATATTATATTGTATTGTATTATATTATATTACGTTAGGTTAGGTAAGGTTAGGTTACGTTAGATTAGATTAGGTTAGGTTAGGTTAGGATGGGTTGGGTTACGCTAGGTTACGTTACGTTGGGTTAGGTTACGCTAGGTTAGGTTACGTTAGGTTAGGATACGTTAGGTTAGGATACGTTGGGTTAGGATACGTTAGGTTACGTTAGGACACGTTAGGTTACGTGATATTTTGTTATACATTATTGTATTATAATTAATATTATTGCAAGTCACTTTTTTGTTTTTGCAGGGATCCATGTGTTCAGTGATATAGTTTATATACTATTATTTATTCATATTTTTATAAATTTAAATAAATACAATACAGAGTTCCTTCTGGCGGTGCGAATGCAACCAGGAAAACGTTCCTAAGGGAACCATTACTTCTCAGGGAACCACCTTGGTGGCTAGTTCCTATAACTATCCAGTGCGAAACCCCCTTATATTTCCAGTGCCGAATCTTGTAGTTTCTCTCATGATTCTGTGTTTGTCCCGTTCAGGAGCCGATCCGGTGTGATTCTGAGCTGGTCCAGCTTGAGGAGCGCTGTCTCCTGCTGGGTCTGGCGGGTCACTGGTTGTCCCGCTGTGACGTTCCTCCACCAGTCCTGCGTCTCGGCCAGCTCGAGAAGCGTCAGTGGGAGTGTCGGATTCAGCGACTGGTTATCCTCACGGCTCTGGAGCGCCAGAGTTTGTTCGCTCCCTCGGCTCTCTCCGAAGACTCCTTCGAAAACCTCCTCAAAGAGTTCTCCTTCTCCAGAATGTGGGCTCTGAGCGACCCGGTGCACTTGAGCCTGGACGGGCTCCCAGAGTCGGATGACGAATGCGTGTTGTCGGAGGACGAGCGTAAGGCGCTGGACGCTCTGATCGCTCAGATGCTGAACGAGGGCAGCGTGAACGAGGCTAGTCGCGTGTGTCGCTACTTCGGCTTGTTTCACAGAGACCTGTGGCTCGTTCTAAGGTGTCGGGGTTTAGCGTCCGGCGAGATGATGCCTGAACTGCACAGTCCTGATGGAGAAACTAGACGGAGTTTACCATCATGTGAGTCATTTTCAGCTGTTTGTACATTTAGTCATTTAGTAGACGCCTTTGTCTAAACCAGACAAGGGAGGATTAAATCAAAAGGAAAAGATAATATAATTTGCTTTAGCATGTTTAGATGTCACATGCACATTCCCAACACAAAAATTAGGGATGCATCGATATAAAAATTTTGCCCGATAATATTTATATTTCAAACCCGATAACCGATATATTGGCCGATAAATCTAAATGTATATAATTTTTGAGATCCATCTGAAGTGTCTCAGCTGTAAGAAATAATACAATATTTATCGGCTTTAAGATATCGGCAATGAACATATATCAATCGATACTGATATGGTGGCCGATATATCCTGTACCGATATACCCTAAAAAAAATGCTTTGTTAGCCAAAATAAAAGGCTGTAAACGTACACTACTTTTAAAATGTTTGGAATTATTATGATTTTTTTTATGTTTTTGAAGTCTCTTATGCTCACCAAGGCTGCATTTATTTGATCAAAAATACAGTAAAAACAGTTAAAATAGTAAAATATTATTACAATTTAAAATAAGAGTTTTCTATGTGAATATATAGCAGGGTTGCCAACTCTCACGCATCTGGCGTGACACTCACGCTTTCAGCATCAATCTCACGCTCTCACGCACACGCAAGAAATGTCACGCCAAAATCCATTTTTCTCCCCTCTCAATCCGTTAATTTTCTGTTGAACTAATTACTGTTTCCTCCGTTACAACGCTGTTACCGTTACTGACAATGAAATGCGCGATTACTAGAATTGAGGTTTTCATCCGATCGGGCTCTCTCTCCGTCATACTAGCCGCAAAGTTCTTTTCTCTGGTGTGTGTGTGTTTATGAGGCGCCGGACTGGACAAAAGCGAAGAGAACGTCGACAGCGTGAGTGAGATCGAGTGTGTCAGAGGTGTAATATAGTTTGTTTATAAATTAAATATACATTTCAACATTAGGATGATCTCTGTAGCCTATTGGTATAATCTGCAGTGTTTCAATTAAAATAACCTGAAGGGAACGTTCAAAGAAAACATCTTTGTTTGACCGGTTGTGAACACGTGCAGCAACACGACTAGAATTTGGCTTAAATAATCTCTAATGATGACGTTCTCTGTGGGTTATATAAAAATAAAACCCCAAAATATTATATTTTATTATTATTATTTATGTTGGTACATTGTTCAGTATTATATTGAGAGCACTTTTTGTTAGTGTATACAATGTTTTATAATAATAATTAGTTCTATTTAGTGCCTGTCCATTGCATTAATTTAACATATTTATTATTGGGGGTATTTCTTTCTTTTTTTGTAAGTAACAAGAGTAACTTTGTAATAGTTACTTTCGCTGGTAATTAGTTACTTTTGTAATCATGTAACTTAAATACTGACTAAGTTACTTTTTGTGAGAAGTAACTATAACTAATTTCTTTTTTAAAGTAACTTACCCAACATTGCTCAAATGCGGATGCTGAGCGAACCTTTTCAGTTATTGGCCTTAACAAGACTGACACCAGGAACAGACTTGGCACTTTATGGCACTTTTTTTTATAGTGCAATCAATAAATGAATTGTAAATTTTTAAAAAGAGTTTCCATTCTATTAGGTTATTTTTTTTATTGTATAAATCAGGGTTTATATTCAGTAAACAAGTACTGACATTTTTAAAGTTAGATTTAGGGTTACCAAAAAAATTCTCTGCGCGTGCTCTCACTCCAGCCAAAGTCCCAAAGTTGGCAACCCTGAGTAAAGTGTCATTTATTCCTGTGAGCAAAGCTGAATTTTCAGCATCATTACTCCAGTCTTCACATACTGAAATTTATCTGTACACTAATGAAAAACTAATTTGATTAGTAAATCATTCTATTATATTAAAAAGCAAACATTTCCCCCAGTAATGTTATGTATTTTTGTTTATTGTATTGCATCGTTAGCTTAGCCACATGCTAATGTCTAACTATTTTAATCACATTTCACTCAGTAATTTCATGTATTTTATGTATTTTTATGCTTATTAGAGTATTGAGTCATTAGCTTAGCAAAATGCTAATGGTTAACGATTATTTATATCACATTTTTTATTCAATACTGAAAAGAATCTATTGGAAATTGTTCCCTAATATCACAAAGCAAACATTTCACTCAGTAATTATTTGTTTTCATGTACAGTATTTGTATGCTTATTAGAGTATTGAGTTGTTAGCTTAGCAAAATGCTAATGGATAACTATTATTTGTATCACATTTTTTTATTCAATACTGAAAATAATCTATGGAAAATTGTTCAATAATATTCCAAAGCAAACATATCACTCAGTAATTTTTTGTTTTCATGTATTTTTATGCTTATTAGAGTATTGAGTCGTACTCTATAGGAATGAACTGTGTGTCTGAAGTTTAATTTCTCTCTGTGCCTCTGTAATCAACGGTCTCCTCTGTCTGAAGCGCCCAGCATGAACAGTCTGTCGTCGTTTGTGGTGGTGCTGTCACCCGACGATCCGATTCTGGTTCAGCTCAAACAACTAGTGGATCAGTGCTGCAACGGCAAGAGTTACTGCAAACAAGTGCTGAGCCTCTACGAGCTCTCGAAGGTGAGACCGAAACACACGTTAATCTGTCAAACACAATACTCTGCTGATCAGAAAATGTCTAATAAGGGGAGAACTGCCATTCCCAGTAAACTTCCGGCTTCTGAACTGGTTGCAGTTCCACTCTGGCTCCACATGAGGGCGCTCACAGGACGAGTGCAGAATGAATGGAGGTCTATGGAGCTATACCCCTCAAAATACACTTTTCTTAGGATATCATTTTTTGTCTAGTAATTTGAATGTTGTATTCGAAAGGAGATGCAAAGAAATTACACATTGCTGGGTGTTAGATTATTTAGAGTCACTTATTTGCTTTAAAAGTATTTTAAAATGTTAATGACGTCATACACATCGTACGGCCAGAGATGCTGCTTTACGGCAATCCTTCAGTCACTTTGGTGCTTTCGCGCTCTGCACTTACTTTTCTCTCGAGGCATCGACAACACAGCGGACACAGGTAAACACACAACACAGCGGACACAGGTAAACACACAACACAGCGGACACAGGTAAACACACAACACAGCGGACACAGGTAAACACACAACACAGCGGACACAGGTAAACACACAACACAGCGGAAACAGGTAAACACAACGCAGCGGACACAGGTAAACACACAACACAGCGGACACAGGTAAACACAACACAGC
The DNA here is from genome assembly GCF_949152265.1 of Phoxinus phoxinus. Lineage (NCBI taxonomy): Eukaryota > Metazoa > Chordata > Actinopteri > Cypriniformes > Leuciscidae > Phoxinus > Phoxinus phoxinus. The sequence goes on along the minus strand of NC_136900.1, from coordinate 6,973,435 downwards.
TGACACAGGTAAACACACAACACAGCGGACACAGGTAAACACACAACACAGCGGACACAGGTAAACACACAACACAGCGGACACAGGTAAACACACAACACAGCGGACACAGGTAAACACACAACACAGCGGACACAGGTAAACACACAACACAGCGGACACAGGTAAACACACAACACAGCGGACACAGGTAAACACACAACACAGCGGACACAGGTAAACACACAACACAGCGGACACAGGTAAACACACAACACAGCGGACACAGGTAAACACACAACACAGCTGACGCAGGTAAACACACAACACAGCTGACACAGGTAAACACACAACACATCGGACACAGGTAAACGCACAACACAGCGGACACAGGTAAACGCACAACACAGCGGACATAGGTAAACACAACACAGCGGACACAGGTAAACACACAACACAGCGGACACAGGTAAACGCAACACAGCGGACACAGGTAAACACACAACACAGAGGACACAGGTAAACACACAACACAGAGGACACAGGTAAACACACAACACAGCTGACACAGGTAAACACACAACACAGAGGACACAGGTAAACACACAACACAGAGGACACAGGTAAACACACAACACGGCTGACACGGGTAAACACACAACACGGCTGACATGGGTAAACACACAACACAGCGGACACAGGTAAACGCACAACACAGCGGACACAGGTAAACGCACAACACAGCGGACACAGGTAAACGCACAACACAGCGGACATAGGTAAACACAACACAGCGGACACAGGTAAACACACAACACAGCGGACACAGGTAAACGCAACACAGCGGACACAGGTAAACACACAACACAGCTGACACAGGTAAACACACAACACAGAGGACACAGGTAAACACACAACACGGCTGACACGGGTAAACACACAACACAGCGGACACAGGTAAACGCAACACAGCGGACACAGGTAAACACACAACACAGCTGACACAGGTAAACACACAACACAGAGGACACAGGTAAACACACAACACAGAGGACACAGGTAAACACACAACACGGCTGACACGGGTAAACACACAACACAGCGGACACAGGTAAACACACAACACATCGGACACAGGTAAACGCACAACACAGCGGACACAGGTAAACGCACAACACAGCGGACACAGGTAAACGCACAACACAGCGGACATAGGTAAACACAACACAGCGGACACAGGTAAACACACAACACAACGGACGCAGGTAAACACACAACACAGCTGACGCAGGTAAACACACAACACAGCTGACACAGGTAAACACACAACACAACTGACACAGGTAAACACACAACACAGCGGACACAGGTAAACGCAACACAGCGGACACAGGTAAACACACAACACAGAGGACACAGGTAAACACAAAACACAGCTGACACAGGTAAACACACAACACAGAGGACACAGGTAAACACACAACACAGAGGACACAGGTAAACACACAACACGGCTGACACGGGTAAACACACAACACAGCGGACACAGGTAAACACAACACAGCGGACACAGGTAAACACAACACAGCGGACACAGGTAAACACACAACACAGCTGACACAGGTAAACACACAACACAGCTGACACAGGTAAACACACAACACAGAGGACACAGGTAAACACACAACACAGAGGACACAGGTAAACACACAACACGGCTGACACGGGTAAACACAACACAGCGGACACAGGTAAACACACAACACAGAGGACACAGGTAAACACACAACACAGCTGACACAGGTAAACACACAACACAGAGGACACAGGTAAACACACAACACAGAGGACACAGGTAAACACACAACACGGCTGACACGGGTAAACACACAACACGGCTGACACGGGTAAACACACAACACAGCGGACACAGGTAAACGCAACACAGCGGACACAGGTAAACACACAACACAGAGGACACAGGTAAACACACAACACAGCTGACACAGGTAAACACACAACACAGAGGACACAGGTAAACACACAACACAGAGGACACAGGTAAACACACAACACGGCTGACACGGGTAAACACACAACACAGCGGACACAGGTAAACACACAACACAGCGGACACAGGTAAACACACAACACAGCGGACACAGGTAAACACACAACACGTCGGACACAGGTAAACGCACAACACAGCGGACACAGGTAAACGCACAACACAGCGGACACAGGTAAACACACAACACAGCGGACACAGGTAAACGCAACACAGCGGACACAGGTAAACACACAACACAGAGGACACAGGTAAACACACAACACAGAGGACACAGGTAAACACACAACACAGCTGACACAGGTAAACACACAACACAGCGGACACAGGTAAACACGCAACACAGGCCATGATGCCATCAAGCGGTATTTCTGGTCGTAATCAGTCCTTCACTGACCAATCAGCATTCATTAACAGAATGCTAGCGTGTTATTGGGCAACAACAACTCAACCTGTAAGAAATCGAAAGGACATAAGTACTCACTCGTTCATTCAACTTTCGACCTATAACCCATGTTGAACTTGCAAAACCTACAATCAAATCTGAGATTTCTCAACAGCAATCGGGTGAAAGAGACAAATTTAGCCGTCTAGCTCCATAGACTCCCATTAATTTTGCACTCATGGCGATCGCCCCCAGTGGAACTACAACCAAAATTTGGTACAATAGGACTTAACAGGGAGTAGCCAGGCTCTCCGTAGACGGGCTCTGGTAATACAGTAAAAATTCTGAAATATTTTTACAATGTAAAATAGCTGTTTTCTATGTGAATATAATCTTTTCCTGTGATAAAAGCTGAATTTTCAGCATCATTACTCCAGTCTTCAGTGTCAAATGATCCTTCGGAAATCATTCTAATATGATGATTTGATGATCAAGGAATATTTATGATTATTAACAATAAAACAGTTCATATTTGTGTGGAAACCTTGCAAGATTTTTTTTTTTTTTTCAATAGAAAGTTTAAAAGAACAGCATTTATTTGAAATAGAAATCATATTAGAATGATTTCTGAAGGATCATGTGACACTGAAGACTGGAGTAATGATGCTGAAAATTCAGCTTTGATCACAGGAATAAATTATATATTAAAATATATTTACATTATAATAATATTTCAGAATTTTTACTGTATTTTTGATCAAATTCAGCCTTGGTTTATCTCTTTCACACATTATTCCCATATGTTCCCATCTGTATCATGCTGTGTGTGTGTGCGTGTGCGTGTGTGTGTGCGTGTGTGTGTGCGTGTGCGTGTGTGTGTGTGTGTGCGTGTGCGTGTGTGTGTGTGTGTGCAGGAGCTGCAGTGCTCGTTCGCTGAGATCTCGTCTGAGGAGCCCGAGGCGGTTCTAAAGAAGGTTCTGCTGTCACATCAGTCGGATCGCTATAAGAAAGCGCAGGCGTTCATCAGCGTCCAGGGCCTGGAGCCCGACACCGTGGCCCGGCTCGTCTCGTCCGCGGTGCTGGAGGGGCTCCTCGCGTCGGCTCAGGACGGAGAACCCGGTGAGACCTCACATACATCATCTTATGTATCGCAGTCATGTGATCGTGTAATCGCTAGGGTTGGGTGCGATCTCCGTACTTTTAATGGCACAGACCAAATTAGAGCGGTATTACTGAGTACCTATTCATATTACATCAGTCGGTGCCAAATTTTTGTCCCTGAGAACGCATTTGTGAGCAAGAGTGGGAGTAATACGAATCCTGCATGTTCTGTGTGAATGAGTGGTTCATTCATACCACTCCGTGGTTGCACACACACTCACTCACTCACTCACTCACTCACACACACACACACACACACACACACACACACACACACACACACACACTGAAGCACTATATGAGAACATGAATGCATTTCCAGAGCCGCTCAGAGAAGCTTATCAGCATTCTACAGTTTCATTTAATAAAAAGAGTGTGTGCTCAGGACAGCGGCTGATGTTCAGCCCAATCAGATCCCGCTTCTGAGTGTGTATCGCAGTCATGTGATGGTGTAATCGTTGTGATGTGTGTGTGTGTTCAGGACAGCGGCTGATGTTCGGCCCGGCTGACGGAAAGGAGGCGTTCCTGCAACTGGCTAAACTGTGTGGAGATCCAAACCTGGTGGGCATCAAACTCCTGGACAGCATCCCGACGGTCCCGCTGTCCGAGCTCAGCGTCAGTGAGTTACCCACAATGCTCTAGTGCTGGCCACTGCTACCCACAATGCTCTAGTGCCATCTCTCTCTCTCTCTCTCTCTCTCTCTCTCTCTCTTTCTCTCTCTCTCGTAGCTGTGGAGATGTTGATCTTGGCTCACGACTGCTTCAGTGTGACCTGTAACATGGAGGGCATCGTGAGGGTCCTTCAGGCAGCGCGTCACCTGAGTCACACACACCTGGCTCACGGCGAAGGCTACGGGCTCCTGGTGAGTCTCACACACACACACACACACACACACACACACACACACACACACACACACACAGTGACACACCTGAGTCACACACACCTGGCTCACGGTGAAGGCTACGGGCTCCTGGTGAGTTCATCATCATCATCATTAACCCGTGTGTGTGTGTGTGTGTGTGTGTGTGTGTGTGTGTGTGTGTGTGTGTGTGTGTGTGTGTGTGTCAATAGGTGCGTCTCCTCACAGGCATCGGCAGGTACAATGACATGACGTACATCTTTGATTTGCTGCATCAGAACCATCGCTTCGAGATGCTCCTGAGGAAGAAAGTGGAGTCGGTGAGTGTTATACAGTATACACACTTCTTATACTCTATACTCTATAGCAGCCTTTCTCAAACTTTTTTCAGTCAGGGCACCTTTCAAAAGTGCATAAAATCTCAAGGCACCCCAATGTAAAATATAATTTAAAACACTGCATAACCCAAATATAAATGCAAAAGTCCTGTTTATTTAGACAGGACAGTAATGAACAGAGCATAAAACAATAATAATAACTTTATAGCACCTTTAAAAACACAGGTTTGCAAAGTAATTCACAAAAGAATTAATCAGAGACATAAATGCCATAAAACCGTAAGAGGTGGACCGCCCAATACAAGAACCCAACAACAAATCCAGACCAGGAGAACTAAAATGAAGTGCAGGATGCAGTTAAAATAAAATAAAATAAAAAGGGGAAGACATGACAAAAATAAATAAAATCAGATACAATACGATAAGAAAAAGATGCATGTTAAAAAATGCACCAGAGATAAGCAGGAATGTTTTTCCATATAGTACTTGTTTTCATCCGTGCCATATGCGCATGCACACACACCCACATACACATACACCCAAACCCACACACACAAACAATAATCCACATGCACAAGCCGGGGGTATTATCCCTATTATTAGGGATATTAATAGTATTAATTATTAATATAATTATTATTATAGGTATATCTGACTATACCTACATCCAAAAAAAGAAAATTGGGGAATGATATTGCATGTGCTTCATGAGGCACACGCGCGCGGTCTCTTGCTCTCTCTCCCTCTCTGCCGTGCACGCGCTACGCGGTTTGGAGCACAGTCTCTGTCTCGCGGGCGCGCTCGCTCTAGATTCCGGGAGATTTTAACTAATTCGCGGGCATCAGTGAGCCACTATCAATATGCGGGAGACTCCCGGGAGACTTGGGATGTCTGCATTTCTATACTGAAATGGTGGGAGCGGTGGCGCTGTCCTATAACGTTAGTTGTCACCCTGACATAACAGTGCGTAGAATTTGCCTATATTGTAAATGACTTGTTATTTTATTCGAGCTTTCTATCTATTTGCTAAAATATAAAGTGAAATAGGCATTCATTAGTAGTAGGGTAAATAACAGCATGTTGAAATGATGTGCCAAAATGCGTTTTCTATTAGGCTACAATGAAAATATTGTACAGTAGCCTATCAGATAAGGTCAGGTTTGCCGAAGTGCGTTTAATTTAGGCTATTTGTTTATTTGTGTCCCTGTGCGCCGATCGGAGACGGAGTTCACTGCTGATATTCTGAGGTAAGAGCTTTCTTGTCTCGCAGCTGTCATCAGCAGTGCTTTCCATCGCCCAATCAGCGGATGGCGGGCGGGTGCGGTTTTGAAAATTGGTCAAAAACGCTGGTGCTGACAGATGAGTTTTGTGATGCAAAACTTTGCTAAACTTTGCAGATGAAATAGTAGCCCATTCGCGTATCTCTAGGGCGCGGGCTCCCTAGGGGGCTAGAGCGACCCCGTGGGGACGTCATGACAGTTACTGATGTGAGACGGATTTTTATGGTTAAATTTATATATATATATTTATCTAAAATGAATTTACAATTTTATTAATCCGTTCATAGAAAACAGAGTTATAGCTTTAGCTATTTATTTATTTATTTGGCTTTTAAAATCCTCCCTCCTCGCAAGAATCGCGGTTTGTATCGAATCGTGGGTCAGAAATCGGGATACGAACCGAATCGTGGGTTTGCTGTATCGTTACAGCCCTAACAAAAAAACAAAATACTTTTGAAAAACAAACAGAACTATACTCCATTGTGGAGATAATTCGAGCATGTTAAAAATTCTTCTGAGGTAACCGAGGCTTACTGTCTGTCTGTGCTGTAAACCACAAATAATATATTGCCTATTCCGCATGACCCGCATCTCAAGCGCAGGAATAACGCTTGCCACAAAGTGAACGCGCCTATATAGAGAAATGCACACTTCCTACGAATTAGCCTAAGCAGCCATTTCTTTATGTTTTGAATTAACGTTAAATCAAGTAAAGGTATTTCAAGCTTTCTATGTAAGTTTCGATTCGTTTATGAGGTGAGTTCCAGTTCACGCGCGCGTCGGTGCCACACACACACACACACACACAAGCAAACACCGCGCGCTTTGCTCACTTGCTCTGGTGTTTGCTTGTGTGTGTGCTCGCGCGCGCGCGCGTGTGCGTGTGGGGGAGAGGTGCGATTTTTGAATAATAATCAAATGATACCCAGCGATCTTCGAATATTATTTTTGCTTGAAATTCCCATACCTAATATGTAAAAGACCCCGTCACAGCCCTAGGATCTATTCTGGAAGAGAAAGATAAGTCTGGGAAGGGGTGTGTCGCGATTTCGGTTTAATATCGTAAATCGTTACAGCCCTAGTTCATATGTTTAAAAAGAAGAAGAATGTATTTATGTAAATTAAAATATATTTATATGAAAACATTTTTTTTTGTTTTTATATAAATATGAAAACAAAAAGTCAGGGACACAGTCAGGGTGCACTGTGTGCACAGGGTGCACCCCAGTGTGCCGCGGCACCCACTTTGAGAAAGGCTGCTCTATAGTCTTCTATACTCTATAGTCTACTATAGTCTATACTCAATAATCTATACTCTATAGTCTAAACTCTATAATCTATAATCTATACTCTATACTCTATAGTCTATACTCTATAGTCTATACTCTATTGTTTGTTTATTTATTGTTTGTTGTGTGTGTGTGTGTGTGTGTGTGTGTGTGTGTGTGTGTGTGTGTGTCCAGAACGTGCGCCTGAAGACGGCTCTGCTGGAATACATCAAGCGCTGTTTGCCCGGCGACAGTGAGAAACACAACATGGTGGCTCTGTGCTTCAGCATGTGTCGAGAGATCGGGGAAAACCACGAGGCGGCCGCGCGAACACAACTCAAGATCATCGAGTCACAGCCCTGGGGTCAGAGACTAACACATGCAGAGAAACACTACAAACACAAGTGATAATGTTTGTGGGTTACACTTTATTTAAATGTGTCATTGTTACAGTGTAATTATACATTTAAGTACTGAGTAATATTAAGCAACTACATGTACTTACTTACTATAGGGTTAGGGTATGACTAGGGTTTGGTTGAGGGTTATTTGCATGTAATTATGCATTATTTACTATTATTACTATGGGAAGTATGTAACAAGGACACTGTAAAATAAAGTGTTACCTGGTTGTGTTTATTGCTAATTTTCATGTTACGATGATCCTTTGGTGTGTGTGTGGTGTGTGTGTGCGTGTGTGTATGCAGTGATCACTGTGGATCTGAAGAACGCTCTGCTGAAGGTCCTGACGCTCCTGAAAGACGCTGCTGAGAGTTACTCAAAGGTGCTTTACTTTAACCCTCTGCTGCTCTTCGTGTCCGTCAAAAATGACAAAAACTATTTTTATTTCAATGAAATGTACTATATTACGATAATCGTTAATGGTTCTTATTTCATATTTAGTATTTTTAAGGGATTTTATGGTACTACATTATATTTGCGCTGTATTTATAATCCATTTATTCACTTTTTGAGCATAGACGTGAAAATTAAATGTCCAACTTAAACTGTGGGAAACCTTGAAGGCTTTAGAGTGACAAACTGAAGCTTGATCTCTTTTCAAAGTCGACACTTGACGGATTATTGCCGAAGTGAAAAAAAAAGTTTTAAAAAGTGAACTTAAAAAAAGTTACAGAATGTTACGTTTATTTTTATGAAAAATGTGCAAAAATAATATGTATTTTCCGACTATAAGTCACTCCAGAGTATAAGTCGCATCAGTCAAAAAATGCGTCATGAAGAGGAAAAAACATATATAAGTTGCACTGGACTATAAGTCGCATTTATTTAGAAATTTATTTCACAAAGTCCAAGACCAAGAACAGACATTTAATCTGGAAAGGTTATTCAACTACACAACAGCACACAGAACAACAGGCTGAATAGGAGTACGGTGTGTTAACGTAACACATTAACAGTTATTCAGCAACACAATAGCATAAAGAACATATACCGGAGGCTGAATAGGCTAAACTAACATAAGCCAGCGAGTCCAACAAGTTACCGGTCAGCAAGTTCACCAAGCTCCCGATCTCACTCCACAACAAACAATCATTCTAAAACTGTGAGAAAATCAAAGCAATCTAAATCTAACCAAGTTTTGTTCTAAATTTGAGGTTGATATCTCAATAAATGAGCTTTAAGTGAGAGTGTTTGGCTACAGTACCGAACACTTCCACTAGAGGAAATTACTCTCCCATTAATTTTTCTTTAATGTGTGTGTGTGTGTGTGCGTGCGTGCGTGTGTGTGTGTGTTTTCAGGACTCGTGTGTGCGTCAGGCGGTGAAGTGTGTGAAACTAGCCAAACTGGTGACGCTCCAGTTGCATTTCCTGAATCACGGACAGGAGCAGCGCGTCGTGAACCTGCCTCCGTCAGAGATCCAGAACACCATCGTGTCTTTACCACGCTGTTATCAGGTCTCACTCAAGCCACACTTATTAATATGAACATGCTTATTTCAGACAGAAATTCAACTTGATTTCTCCTGTGAAACACTAGCAGATGTTTTGGATAAAAGCGTCTTCTAAATGTAATTGTTCAGAAGGATGTTCACGCTCACTAGAGAAATGAATAAACAAAGATAAATTAATGAAATATAAAATAAATAAATAAAATATGAAGAGAAATGCAATAATAACATTTGTTGTTTTAAAACTACCGGTATACACAACAACAACAACAAAAAATGCACTTTTAAAGTTTATCTTTAATTTTAAAAAACCTAAATGTTTTTAGATTCAGAATTGTGAGATAAAAAGTCACAATTATCACTTTACCATAAGATCACTTACAGTGACAACACTTCTACAGCATTTAGTAATCTTACTTATTCTCAATAGGGGTGTAACGGTACGCAAAAATCACGGTTCGGTACGTACCTCGGTTTTAAAGTCACGGTTCGGTTCATTTTCGGTACAGTAAGGGAAAGAAATGCAAAACATTAAACTGCTGGTTGTTTACTATAAACTTTTTTTAACAACTTGTTTACACTTTTTTAAACACACTTTTTAATCAAATATAACGTTAGGCAAAAATAAAAATAAAAGATATATATATATATAAAAAAAGAAGAAATAAAATACTGCTGCAAAGTTCTCCACTAAATAAAATACTCTCAAACCAATATTGGCCGTGACGCTAGCTAGCGAGAGGCTGGGCTAAAGCGAGCGTGCCGTGTATGTGGTGATCTTTATTTATGCGATATTTATGTCCGAGCCCGACCCGAGAGTTAACCCTCTGGGGTCGGCAAACGCGCGGGCGCGTTTTGCTCGTTTTTTTTTTACATAGCAGCAAAATAGACCTAAAATACTCCGTCAGTTTTGGTCATACAGCCTTAAGAAATATGAAAAAATAAGCTGTTAAATGTCTACTTTTTTATGTGTCCACTTACAATCGAAATAAAACATTGTGCTTTTGTAAAATAAAGAAAGTAAACAGGGAGTGCTTTATGCCTCTCCGTTTCCGTGAACTTTTTTTCTGAAGCACGTCTCTAAACTTAAACAAAACTCAGCGAATACTATTCACTCAGACATGAGATATATATCTCTATAATCATTTAAGTGTGTAGTTTTAAATTATCTAATTCAAAATGAAAATAAATATTCTCTGTTTATGTAATCTATATATAAAGAGCGAGAGATCAGACGTTCTCATTATCGTTCTCTCACCTCATTACTCTGATAATGTGACACGCCCATCGAGATCGCGCGCTAGATAACCTGAAGCAACACATGCAAACCAGTCAACGCCCACAACAGCTGGATAATACACTCCTGTGAGGAATAATAATATCGTGATAATCCTGGAAATTTTACCTCAAACGTGCTGGAGTAGCCTAACAACGGATCCTGCTGCAGATCATCAGTAAGTGCTTTGTTCTAATCGCGATATGAAATGGTGTCTGTAAACCGCAAAAGACTGTTTAAATTTGAATCGCGTTTCTGTGTTTGAATGAATGAACGGCACATGCTGTTGTTTACTACAGCTCGCGCGTGTCTGTGTGAATGAATATCGCTTTTAGCAAACTATCTATATTGCCTGAGATGAGTAAAAATCTAATACGTTGAAATAAAATGTCTTTGTATAAGCAACATATTAAACTGCAAATTAACATTTATGCCCTAATGTATAAAATACGATATGTTACAGACGAAATATGAAAGACAACATTTCGTTTTGGATAGATTATAAAGTTTTTACTGCCACATCAAAACCTAATTTTCAAGGTGCAAACAAAATCTTAAAAGGTCAATATAAGCCTTCTCTTTAAATTATTTTTGTGTTTTATTAGTGACAAATTTGGGGAGAGGATAGCCAACATCCAAAACTTTCTGAAAATACGAATGAGAATTAGCTGCACAATTACTAGAAATGTTTACCTTGGATATTAATTATACAATTTGCAAGCATACAAAGTTTGTGGAAAAATACACTTTTTTTCAAGATGTTTCCAACTCTGAACCAATTCTGTAGTAATATATATATATTTATATATATATATATGTGTGTGTGTGTGTGTGTGTATGTATATATGTGTGTGTGTTGTCTTTGCATTCTTTCTTGTGGCTCAGTGACACACTCAGTGAAATGCTCATTAGTATGCAGCATTAGCAGGTCTTTGTCTTCTCTCAGGTGTGAATGAGGACATTATTCATGACCTTGTTGGATCATTCACGCCCACCTGCATATTGCCTTTCCAAACAAAAAGTGTCTTACAAAATTTAAATCAATCTATTGTTTAATGTGAATGATTAGCCCGGATGATTTTCAGATCATTTTGAAGTAAACACTTTAGCCGACAACATCCATTAGTCAAAAGTATTGTGGGAATATGTGAAGTTGGTCGTTTGTGGTCTTATATCAGACAATTTAAGTTTGAGTTTTTTGAATAACCATGCATAAATAATATTCTCTCAAAAATGCAAACATGTACATACATGTTGCTCACATATTATGATAGCCATGTTCGTGCTAAATAGAGTGTAATTACACCTTTGCCATTAATATGTTTATAAGCAACTGAAAAAAAGACATATCAGGGCATGTCAAAACATCTCAAGGACCCCAAAAACACCTTAGACCCCAGAGGGTTAAAATCCAATTTTTTTTTCTCATACTAATGACACATGTACGTTTGTTTGTGTGGAAAGCCCGCTTTTAACAGAAAGGCATTCGGAAATGTCATAGACAGTATAAATGTCCACAGATGAGCGCATCAGCGCTCTTAACACAGGCGCGCTTGCACGTGTTTCGTTGTCACAGCAACATAAACAAATTTCCGCACACAGGAAGACAGATGTTATGGTAATATTTTACATGTATTTGAATCACAAAAACGATTAATCAGATTTAATCAGTGCAACACGGAGACTTCCGACACTTAATATGTTTGTGTGGAAACTCGGAATTGACGTATGTTCCGCACACAAAACTAGCCTAATTTACGTGAAAGATTGCATTCGGTGCACATGTACACCGTACCGAAAGTCCTGTACCGAAACGGTCCGGTACGAATACATGTACCGTTACACCCCTAATTCTCAACATTTACTAATACATTTTTAAGATCAAAAGTTGTATCTGTGCACATTAGTTAATGCACTGTGAACTTGTGCAATATATATTTCCATCTGTTTATAAAAGATTATGTGCAAAACACGTTTGGAACGACATGATGGATTGGACTTTTGTTTCTGCCACGGAATAAATAAAAAAAGTTTAAACACTTTACAGCAAGGTCTCATTTGTTAACATTAGTTAATGCATTAACTCACACAAACATATTAAAAAAGGGAATTGCGACTTTTTATTTCACAATTCTGAATCTAAAAATATTTTGATTTTTTATTTTTTATTAAAGAAACAATTTTGAATTATGTGTTAAAATTATGTATTTTATGAACGCATGAACAAATTGTTACGAAACTCGGTATCATCACCATGATGCCCTGGAGGAGCCTGAGAAGTTTAGAAACAGCGCATTTTTCAAATGCTTATATCTTTGGGTGTGGTCGACTTATTCTCGCGGGAGTTTCGCCATATGGTTTGTGCAGCGTTGTAATTTAGCGCTTAAAAAAGATTTGTTGATATCTTCGAAACCGCTAGTCCGATCGAGACGAAACCACCATCAGAAGTTTGGAAACATAGGTCGATAGCTACATGTCAATGCCCAAATCTAAAAATATTGATAGTAAGGGGTAGTCAAATTCAATCAAAGTCACGTGTCCGTCATTTTTGACGTGTTTTTTCACATAAATGTCTATAACTTCGAATCAAATTGAGATATTTTCACCAAAATTGACACAGATGCATGGGCTCACTCTGAGGACACATAAAAAAAATGGTGGGACTGAGCCTCTTGGTGGCGCTAAAACAAAACATGAAATTGGCATTGATTTCAATACAGTTTTGTGATATAAAATGCAATGGTTAACGAATGCATTGGTGTAACATTACGAAACTCAGAGTGTGCCATCAGCACAATGCCCTGAAGGTACTCAAAAGATTTCAAGACAGCGCCACCTTTTGGTCAAAAGTTATAATTAACTGTCCAAAAAAGCTAATAACTTTTGAATAAAATTGCCTATAGTAATGACACACTCAATAGATTCCTTGGGTTATGCTGAAAACATATACCAATTTTGGCATAGTCAGCCAAACTTACTGTCCGCCATCTTTATTTTCTTTTAAAACCTACTTTTTCGAACTCCTAGAGCGAACGTCCGATTTTCACCAAAATCGGATCGCGTCATCTCCAGACTGTGCCGAGTAAATGTTATGGATTTCGTGTCGATAGACGAAACCGTTTTCGTATACCCGAGCAGCAAAATTGAGGCATGATGCCAAAATGAGTCTTCAGGCTTTATATCTGCAATGCCTTGCCATATTGACACCAAACTTTGTATGTGTCATTGTCACTTCACTCTGACCACATCACATAAATTTTTTTAACTACGCCACCTATTGGTCGAAAGTGATAATCCATTAAATCATATTTTTAGTTAATGTATGTGATTTTTCAGCCGTTTCGCCTAAATTAATCTTTAAATGTCTTTAATTGCTTCTTGCTGCAGTTGGTCTCACACTCCCAGCCATGTTGGCATGTCTTGTCGTCGTCTTTGCGCTTGGCCCCGGTATTGCTGCTTGCAGCTATATTATTTTATTTATTTCTGTCTCTTCATGTTTATTAATTTATCTTCATATTTTAATTATTTATACATTTCTCTTGTTTGTTTATTGTATCTTCATATTTTATTTATTCATGTCTCTTAGTGTTTTATTTATGTCTCATATTTATTTATTTCTCTGCATTTTTTGTATTTAATTCCCTTGAATACATTTAATATTTAATCATAAATATTACATTTATTTAATCATTTTATTATTTATTTCTCATAATTTATTTATGGATTAATATCTCTTCATGTTCATTAATTTCCCCTCATATATATATATATATATTGTCTCTCTTCATCTTTATTTATTTATCTTCATATTTTGCTGCATTTCTCACACCTTGACAGTAGACATGGTAGCTGGAATGACATTTAGTTATTAACACACAAGCAAAAAATAAAAACATATTGGTAAATGTTGAGAAAAACATTAATAAATGCTGTAGAAGTATTTCTCATTGTTACTTTATACCATTGTCAGTAACTAATATTAATAAATTAAACCTTATATTGTAAAGTGTTACCAGAAAATGTAATTGCGACTTTTTATAGTGAGAATGTAGATTAAAAAGTCAGTGTGAGCTTATTTGTTGCTTTCTTTTGTGGTTCATACGCTGGCGAGTAATTGATGTGTGTGTGAATGTGAACTGTTGCTTTAAGAGTGAGATCTACACAAGAATCCACTCCAGAAACAGTGTAATGTGACATTTCGGATCAGTAAAACATGTGCAGAAGAAGACTGGCTTTTTTGATTTAGATAGTTTTTGGATCGTTAATTAGAGCTCACAGCGGGTGATCGGTCAGAATCACACAAGATTTCTTCATCAGAAGTATTTATTGACTTTACAACTGCATGATTGAATATGTACAATGATGTGTGGTTCTGAAACAGATAAATAAATAAAAACAATAACCATTAGTTGAATGCAAATGAATGATTATCATGCAACAAACCTCTTTGTATTAACTGTATCCTTTTCTAATAATATAGCAGGAATAAAATACAATAACATTTTAACATGGCCGAAACTGGCATTAAAAGAATGAACAAAGCTGTTCTGCGGGTCTAAACCGCTCCAATCATAACAATGAGAAAGGATAAACCATTCGCAATACAATGGCTCCCTCTGCTGGTCACATAAATAACTACACCAGGCCGCACCGAGAAGTGTCACGTGACAACTACGTGTGTGCTCTTAAGCAAATTAACTGGAATGAAGGCAAATATCACCGCGATAACTCACAAACTATGCGCAGAGGGTGCTTAACTGGTATTCTACAATGTGTAACCAAAGAATAATGCCCGAGTGGCAACCTATACATCGCTAGAAAGAAGCATAACAACACGAGGCCTAGCCGGCAGGAAAAGCTAAGCTTATATTTAGTAAACCTAAACCGAGAAAACACTACCAACCTAGCTTTAACAATGACAATATAAGAACAACGAAATACTGATTCTTACTTGTAAATACGCACACAAAAGTAGGACAGTTGTATTAAGGCGGGTTGTAAGTCCGTGCAGTCAGCTTACAATACTAGCAAAAAGTCTCGGACAGAATGCTACAAGCGTGCAGTGAGCCTGAGTGGACTTGTGATTGGCTAAGAGTCCAGGTGAAGCGAGGCGTCATCCAGTAGGAGAGAGAAAGTCACAGTAAAGTGTCTGATGCTTAGCGACCACCAGGGGGCCTTTTTTACAAAAACCAGAGCCCGTCTACGGAGAGCCTGGCCACTCCCTATTAAGTCCTATTGTACCGAGTTTTGGTTGTAGTTCCACCAGAGTTCCACTAGGGAATCTCAGATTTGATTGTAGGTTTTGCAAGTTCAACATGGGTTATAAGTCGAAAGTTGAATGAACGAGTACTTGTGTCCTTTCGATTTCTTACAGGTTGAGTTGTTGATGCCCATAACACGCTAGCATTCTGCTAATGAACGCTGATTGGTCAGTGAAGGACTGATTACGACAAGAGATACCGCTTGATGGCATCGTGGCATCCAAAGCGGGACCCTTCTAGCGTGTTTACCTGTGTCAGCTGTGTTGTGTGTTTACCTGTGTCAGTTGTGTTGTGTTTACTTGTGTCAGTTGTGTTGTGTGTTGACCTGTGTCCGCTGTGTTGTGTGTTTACCTGTGTCAGCTGTGTTGTGTGTTTACCTGTGTCAGCTGTGTTGTGTGTTTACCTGTGTCAGCTGTGTTGTGTGTTTACCTGTGTCAGCTGTGTTGTGTGTTTACCTGTGTCCGCTGTGTTGTGTGTTTACCTGTGTCCGCTGTGTTGTGTTTACCTATGTCAGTTGTGTTGTGTGTTTACCTGTGTCCGCTGTGTTGTGTTTACCTGTGTCCGCTGTGTTGTGTTTACCTGTGTCCGCTGTGTTGTGTTTACCTGTGTCCGCTGTGTTGTGCGTTTACCTGTGTCCTCTGTGTTGTGTGTTTACCTGTGTCAGTTGTGTTGTGTGTTTACCTGTGTCCGCTTTGTTGTGTGTTTACCTGTGTCAGTTGTGTTGTGTTTACTTGTGTCAGTTGTGTTGTGTGTTGACCTGTGTCCGCTGTGTTGTGTTTACCTGTGTCCGCTGTGTTGTGTTTACCTGTGTCCGCTGTGTTGTGTTTACCTGTGTCCGCTGTGTTGTGCGTTTACCTGTGTCCTCTGTGTTGTGTGTTTACCTGTGTCAGTTGTGTTGTGTGTTTACCTGTGTCCGCTTTGTTGTGTGTTTACCTGTGTCAGTTGTGTTGTGTTTACTTGTGTCAGTTGTGTTGTGTGTTGACCTGTGTCCGCTGTGTTGTGTGTTTACCTGTGTCCGCTGTGTTGTGTGTTTACCTGTGTCCGCTGTGTTGTGTGTTTACCTGTGTCCGCTGTGTTGTGTGTTTACCTGTGTCCGCTGTGTTGTGTGTTTACCTGTGTCCGCTGTGTTGTGTGTTTACCTGTGTCCGCTGTGTTGTGTGTTTACCTGTGTCCGCTGTGTTGTGTGTTTACCTGTGTCCGCTGTGTTGTGTGTTTACCTGTGTCCGCTGTGTTGTGTGTAAACCTGTGTCCGCTGTGTTGTGTGTTTACCTGTGTCCGCTGTGTTGTGTGTTTACCTGTGTCCGCTGTGTTGTTTACCTGTGTCCGCTGTGTTGTGTGTAAACCTGTGTCCGCTGTGTTGTGTGTTTACCTGTGTCCGCTGTGTTGTGTGTTTACCTGTGTCCGCTGTGTTGTGTGTTTACCTGTGTCCGCTGTGTTGTGTGTTTACCTGTGTCCGCTGTGTTGTGTGTAAACCTGTGTCCGCTGTGTTGTGTGTTTACCTGTGTCCGCTGTGTTGTGTTTACCTGTGTCCGCTGTGTTGTGTGTTTACCTGTGTCCGCTGTGTTGTGTTTACCTGTGTCAGCTGTGTTGTGTAGTTACCTGTGTCAGCTGTGTTGTGTGTTTACCTGTGTCCGCTGTGTTGTGTGTTTACCTGTGTCCGCTGTGTTGTGTGTTTACCTGTGTCCGCTGTGTTGTGTGTTTATCTGTGTCAGCTGTGTTGTGTTTACCTGTGTCCGCTGTGTTGTGTGTTTACCTGTGTCCGCTGCGTTGTGTTTACCTGTTTCCGCTGTGTTGTGTGTTTACCTGTGTCCGCTGTGTTGTGTGTTTACCTGTGTCCGCTGTGTTGTGTGTTTACCTGTGTCCACTGTGTTGTGTGTTTACCTGTGTCCGCTGTGTTGTGTGTTTACCTGTGTCCGCTGTGTTGTGTTTACCTGTGTCCGCTGTGTTGTTTACCTGTGTCCGCTGTGTTGTGTGTTTACCTGTGTCCGCTGTGTTGTGTTTACCTGTGTCCGCTGTGTTGTGTGTTTACCTGTGTCCGCTGTGTTGTGTGTTTACCTGTGTCCGCTGTGTTGTGTGTTTACCTGTGTCCGCTGTGTTGTGTGTTTACCTGTGTCCGCTATGTTGTGTGTTTACCTGTGTCCGCTGTGTTGTGTTTACCTGTGTCCGCTGTGTTGTGTGTTTACCTGTGTCCGCTGTGTTGTGTGTTTACCTGTGTCAGCTGTGTTGTGTATTTACCTGTGTCCGCTGTGTTGTGTGTTTACCTGTGTCCGCTGTGTTGTGTGTTTACCTGTGTCCGCTGTGTTGTGTGTTTACCTGTGTCCGCTGTGTTGTGTGTTTACCTGTGTCCGCTGTGTTGTGTGTTTACCTGTGTCCGCTGTGTTGTGTGTTTACCTGTGTCCGCTGTGTTGTGTGTTTACCTGTGTCCGCTGTGTTGTGTGTTTACCTGTGTCCGCTGTGTTGTGTTTACCTGTGTCCGCTGTGTTGTTTACCTGTGTCCGCTGTGTTGTGTGTTTACCTGTGTCCGCTGTGTTGTGCGTTTACCTGTGTCCGCTGTGTTGTGTGTTTACCTGTGTCCGCTGTGTTGTGTGTTTACCTGTGTCCGCTGTGTTGTGTGTTTACCTGTGTCCGCTGTGTTGTCGATGCCTCGAGAGAAAAGAAAGTGCAGAGCATGAAAGAACCAAAGTGACTGAACGATTGCCGAAAAGCAGTATCTCTGCTCGTACGATGTGTATGACGTCATTGACATTTTAAAAGACTTTTTAAAGCAAAAAAGTGACTCTAAAAAATCTAACACACAGCAGTGTGTAATTTCTTTGCATCTCCTTTTGAATACATTCAAATTACTTGACAAAACATTATATCCTGAGAAAAGTGGATTTTGAGGGGTATAGCTCCATAGACCTCCATTCATTCTGCACTCGTCCTGTGAGCGCCCTCATGTGGAGCCAGAGTGGAACTGCAACCAGTTCAGAAGCCGGAAGTTTACTGGGAGTGGCAGTTCTCCCCTTATTAGTCATTCTCTGATAAAAGTGATTTGCTGTGCTTCAGTGACCTGTGAACTCATTGTGGTGTGGTTGTGTGTGTCAGGCGTTCGTGTTGGCCGAAGCGTACGACTTCAGTCCGGACTGGGCCGATCTTCTCTATCAGAAGGTGGTTCTCGGCGGAGAGTTCCAGTATCTGGAGGAGTTTAAACGCCACCGGCCGCTGAGCGCTGCCCTCTTCCACGACATCTCCAGGAAGTAGGCGGAGACTGTTTATTACCCACCTTTCTGGAATACTTCATTGTTCTCGGTCACTGGTGTCATTATCAAATCAAATATTTGTAAATTAAATCAAATAATATACATGATAAAATTATTTTTACTCAAATGTTATATTTATATATCATATAATATTGATTAATAATAATACAAAATTAATAATACACATTTTCAACTCAAAAAATATATAAATATATTTTATTATATAGTAATTTTTATTACTACTTGATTGTAATTGGTCAATGGTGTTGATTTTGAGTCAAATAAATTAAAAGTAATAAAATAATACATCAAATAATACTTTTTTTATATTATTATATCATATAAATACTTATCTAAATATATTGTGATTTTTTTAATTTATTAAAGTATTTGTAAATGACTGTAAAAGTAACTCCCATAGTAAAATTATTTCAAGTCAAATATTATATTTATATATCATATAATATTGATTAATATTTCAGATTTAATATTGATAAAAAAATATTAGATATTATTTTAGAATATAAATTGGTCATTGGGGTTTATTTGGAGTTAAACATTTGTATATAATAATAATAATACATCAAATGATTATTATTTTCTATAATAACTTTTCTGAACCTATTGTTTTTCTTTAATAGTCAAACATTTGTAAAAGTAACTCCCATAATAAAATAGTTTCAACTCAAAATTTAGTTTTTTTATTATTATTATGTTGTATAAATAGAAAGGTCTAATATTTGTAAATGAAATAAATAATGCACAATAAAAAATAATAATGAAATAAATTCACTCACATTGTTTTATTAAAATAATAAATATAATATACTATAACACGATATGATACATTAAAATATAATAGTATATAATAGTCAATTTTTAATATATAGTATTTTTATCATTGCTTGATTGTAATTGGTCAATGGTATCATTTTGGTAAAAAAAAATATGAATTATTTTTCGAATTAATAATTAGAATTATAATAAAATACTTTCACATAAAAATTATTTTATTTTATAATATAATTTAATGAATACATTATTATTTATTTAAGTTATAACAAAGTTGATTTGTGTCACCGTCTGTACATTTATTCCTTATTTGTTATATAAAATAGCCTAGACCTGTACTTGCAGAGTTTTGTTCACAGACATGTTTTTTCTGTCATGCTTATATTTCATACGGCTATCCAGAGTTCAGAATAGGTCATGTGTAATGTGTTTGATGTGTTGTGCAGGATGTGTGACCAGAAGTGTCCGGCAAGCTCCAGTCAGAATCTGAAGAAGCTTCTGTCTCACTGCGAGGACGTTTACACACATTATAAAGTGGCGTACGAGCACCAGTTCCTGGACGTGGCCAACATGCTTCTGCAGGACTCCAGGAGCAACAGCTTCCTCAGCGACCGGCTCGGCACTTGACACAATAATCATAATAATAATATTAATAATAATCATCAACATGCTTCTGCAGGACTCCAGGAGCAACAGCTTCCTCAGCGACCGGCTTGGCTCTTGACACAATAATCATAATCATAATAATAATCATCAACATGCTTCTGCAGGACTCCAGGAGCTCAGCACCTGACACACACCGCACAACTTCATCCTCACTTTTCAATATGAGAAAATATGTAACCAAATCAAAACCAAATTTCCTGTGATTCATTTCCAGTAAAAATAAATGAAATAAATTGACCATTTTCAGACTGTCCTGAAGTTCTTCCCTCATTAACACGGTAAAATACTGTTTAACGTGAAGTGAGTTTGTCACATATTTCCCGGTGAAGACAGAAAAGTTAACTTCATTCAAAGGGAAAACAAGATTATTATTTTTACTCCATTGTTCTTGTTTTTAGCAACAACAACAAAAAAGATTTTTTAAAAATAAGACTTAATATTGTGTCTTGAATGCTTGATTGTAATTGGTCAGTCGTGTCATTTTAATAAAATATAATATGTTATTAATATAGTATTTTGTTTATTCTACTTGGTTGTAATTGGTCAGTGATGTCATTATAAAATATATATATATAGTATTTTTTAATCAAGTAATTTACTTGATTGTAATTGGTCAGTGGTGTTATAATAATAAAACAATAAAATAAAATATTTTATTAATGTAATAATTTTTATTACTGCTTGATTGTAATTAGTCAGGGGTGTCATATATATATATATATATATATATATATAAAATATAATGTTTCATTAATAGTCATTTTTTAATGTTTGATTGTAATTGGTCAGTTGTGTCATAATAAAACATAATAAAATATATTTTATTAATATAGTATTTTTTATTACTACTTGATTGTTTTTGGTCAGTGGTGTCATTACAATAAAAAATGCTTGTTTGTTTTAACCCAATTTTGGGTCAAATATAGACAAACCCAAAATTTGGGATCAAAAATGCAATCAGAGAATGTCTAATAAGGGGAGAACTACCACTCTCCGTAAACTTCCGGCTTCTGAACTGGTTGCAGTTCCACTCTGGCTCCATATGAGGGCGCTCACAGCACGGCTGCACTCGAAGTCGGAGCTGAAGAAGAAGCCAGCGTCTATCAATGAACAAGAGAAATTGAACATGGCTGAGTCAATTCCCAAGAGGAGGAGGATAAGGGCGAGGGAATACCATCGTGTTTATTCCAAGACACGGCTTCTTCTTCAGCTCCGACTTCGCGTGCACGAGTGCAAAACCTCACAACACTCAGCCCCTGTCGGTGATTGGTTAGAACACTGTTTATTTTGGTTTTGAGTGGTTGGTGAAACCATTTGTTCTCTTACGAGAGGTTCTCTTGTACTGCGTAATTGCATTACGCAACGGATAAAGTCATCTTTGCTTGAGATATGAAGCCAAAAATGTATCCTAAATTTTGTATATATTGTCAACGCAGTGTAGCAGCAGGACCTCACACGTCATACCCCGCCGGAATGGGGGTGGCTTAGCGTATACAAGGAAGGGCTCAGGGGCTGCTTAACTGATTTTTCATCTCTTCAGCGAGCTCTACGCATCGCTGGACTCAGAGAGAAGGACCGCCGCCGTTGAATCAAGCAAACAGCAAGCTTAGGAAAGCGTCTGAGGAAGCCGGCCGTCTTCGCCGCCTTCAGCCATCCGTGCCTGCTACGCTATCCCATTGATATGGGTGCCCGCGCCCAACAGGCTCGACGGGTGTTTTCTGCCTAGCCGCCGCCAAGCGCCCGCTTCTAGGTTAGCACCCTTCCTGCCAGAGCTCCATTCTGAGCTCTCGAAATCGTGGAACGCTCCATTCTCCGCGAGACTCCGCTTTCCTGCCTCCTCGACTCTCTCCCACGTGGACGGAGCCGTTGAGAAGGGGTACAGTCGGATTCCCCCAGTGGAAGAGGCGGTCGCAGTGCACCTTTGCCCGCCATCCGCAAAATGGTGCTCAAAATCTGCCCTCCCGTCTAAAGCCTGCAGGACCACATCAGCTCTTGTCAGCCGTGCTTTCGCCGCCGCTGGACAGGCTGCTTCTGCCCTGCACTCGATGGCAGTCATTCAAATTCTCCAGGCCGAACTCCTCCGCCGTATTGGCGAGAAGGGCCCGGACCAGGATGTCATCACGGACGATGTGCAGCTCGACGGACCTTTCCCTCCGCACCACTAAGTCCGCAGCCCAGGCTATACGTAACGGAAAGGCACCTCTGGCTGACACTCGCCGACATGAGCGAATCTGAACGAGCTGTGTTCCTCAACGCCCCGCTCTCTCCCGCTGGTCTCTTCGGCCCAGCGGTAAGCGGGATTGTGGACCGGTTTTCAGAAGTTTAGAAAACCTTGCAGGCCATGCATCTCTTCCTACCACGACGCTCCAGCTCCACTGCAGGCCGCTCACTAGCTCAGCCTCCTGCACGAAGCTCCACACAACGCCTGTCCCAGCCTCCGCCATCTTCGCAGCGACAACCCAGATAAATCTCAAAAAGAGTGTAATGTCTGTTTATCCGGCTCACGCCGACGGTGTTATGAGTGTAGAAAATTTGCCCACGCCACAGTGTTCACCCCTACACACAAGCACGATCCCCCCGGTGTCTCTCACTGTCGCAGAGCCCACTCACATAAAGCGCCGCTCGAGTGTTAGATGTAGGATATGTGCCCACGTTTCAGTGCCCACACCTACTACTCACCGCTCTGTTGCACAGTTATCCCAGGGGACGAAACCATTAAAGCATACCGGCTGTGTTGTAAACGTAAGCCCTGTGACTGCTCACGAGCGCTCACACTTACTAATAAACACTGTACCCAGCGCCGGTCACGTGCCTCGCTGTTCGCGTGTCAAAATGCTCTCCGTCCAAAGCGATCGAGTCATTGAGTATGAAGCAGCCGGCCGCTGCTGTCAGCGAGCCGCCCTATTCAGACATTCAGACCGTTCAAAATGCTCACGACCAGACAAATCCTTGCGCAAATTTGCCCGAGGGACTGGTTTATTTCTCTCGATCTGAAAGATGCATACTTTCAGATCCAGATCATACCCCGTCACAGGCCATTCTTGAGATTCGCCTTCGACGGTCAGGTATATCAGTACACCGTCCTGACGTTCGGCCTGTCGTTATCACCCCGTACATTTACGAAGTGCATGGACGTGGCCCTCGCTCCCCTGAGAAGTCAGGGTATGCGAATCCTGAACTATTTGGACGACTGGCTGATTTTAGCACAATCAGAGGCGGAACTCTTGTCTCACAGAGCAGTGCTACTCAGTCATCTGGAAAGCTTGGATCTCACGGTCAATTGGGCCAAGAGCTCACTGCTGCCCCGTCAGTCAACCTCTTTTCTGGGAATAGAGCTTGACTCGGTGGCGATGATGGCCCGCTTGTCAACACAGCGCGCGTGTTCAGCGTCTGGCCGCGTCTTTACAAAAGGCAGTGTTGTCCCCCTGAAAACGTTTCAGGGAATGCTGGGCCTTATGGCTTCAGCCGCAGCAGTGCTCCGGCTGGGTCTACTGCGTATGCGCCCCCTGCAACGCTGGCTGAATGCACGTGTGCCTCACCGAGCCTGGGCCGCCGGCGGCTCGCGAATCAGAGTGACCCAGAGCTGCGTTTCAGCTCTGCAGCCCTGGATAGTGGCCGACTGGTATCAGTGGGGAGTGACAATGGGAGTTGTCTTGTACCGAAAGGTCATCTCGACGGACGCTTCCAACCTGGGTTGGGGCGGTCTTTTCGAGGGCAAACCGGTCTTTGGCCACTGGTCAGACGGGGACACCGGAGAAGTGTCTTCACATAAACTGTCTGGAGATGATAGCGGTCGAGAACACTTTGAAATACTTTCTCCTATCTCTGCGGGGACACCACGTACTGGTCCGCACGGACAACATGTCTGTGGTCTGTGGTCCTACGTGAACCGCCAGGGTGGTGTCAGATCCAGAGTCCACTGCGATCTGGCGGAACGCCTGCTTTGCTGTCCAGGGACAACGTTCCTCCGGGGGAATGGTCCCTGCACCCGCAGACAGTCCAGTCACTATGGCGCCTTTTCGGCAGAGCGAAAGTCGACCTCTTTGCGTTGAAAGACAACGCCCACTGCCCAAGGTTCTTTTTGAAGAATGAGGACGCCCTGGCCCAAGCGTGGCCCAGCTGCCCGTTGTACGCATTCCCTCTGGTCTCACTGTTACCACAGGTCATTCGGAGAATCAGGGTAACGCGTCACTCGTTGCTCCTCATAGCCCCCCGTTGGGAGAACCAGACATGGTTCCCGGAGTTGGTGCGGCTGTCAGACTCAGCCCCATGGCCGATCCCGGTGAGGAGAGATCTCCTCTCGATTTGGCATCCTCATCCAGAGCGCTGGTCTCTCCATGCATGGATAATCAACGTTGCTCTGCCAGAAGGGGTTGTGAACACGATCAGGCAGTCTAGAGCCCCCTCTACTAGGTGGCTTTATGCGTCCAAATGCTCTGTGTTTACTAAATGGTGCACTGACAAAGGCTTAGAACCACAAACTTGTGGGGTTTCATGGGTGCTTTGCTTCCTTCAAGAGCTGTTGGACATGGGCAGGTCCCCCTCCACGCTCAAAGTAAATGTTGCGGCCATCGCAGCGTTCGCTGAGTCGACGCGCGGCCAGGCAATAGGAAGGAACGAGCTCATCATCCGCTTCCTGAAAGGAGCCAGAAGGATGAATCCCCCTAAATCCAGTATAGACCGGCTATGCCGCTCTTTATATATCCCCTACTGTGTGCTTATGTACATGTGCGGGCCCACTCTGTTGGCCGCCTTTTTCCCACTTATCTGTGTCCCCTGGGACTTATGTAGTGAAGGCTTGGTGCGCACGGCGTTGACAAGGGGTTCCCGTTGCGTAATGCAATTACGAGAGAGATCCGAGGTTACGTTAGGTAACCGAGTACGTTTTTGTGTGCAGATCTCAGAGCCTAGGCTGCCTACAGAGACGCGTTTTTTTGACAGCCTGCTTATGGGGCGGGCAGCTAGCGGATCGTTAGGAAAGATTAGATGAATGTGATAATTTATTTTTGGGCCTGAAATCGCTGATACAACCTTTAATAGGGAGTGGCCAGGCTCTCCGTAGACGGGCTTTGATGTTTAACCATAATGGCTGGGTTTGTCCATATTTGACCCAACATTTGGTTAAAACAACCCAGCATTTTTTAGAGTGTAGTCGTTTTTATTAATGCTTGATTGTAATCTGGCAAATTACATACAAATTAAAAGTAATAAAATAATACACCATGTAATTTTAGCATCTCCAGTAAATGTATTTCGATTTCAGAATGTTTCGATATTTGTGCTGGAAAACACAACAGAAACCCTGAGGAAGAGCATGGCTGTTTTTCAGTGTAATGACTCTCTTCATGATAATACTGGTGTTGATGTTCCTCACAGCAGAAGCTGGTGTGTGTGTGTGTGTGTGTGTGTGTGTGTGTGTGTGTGTGTGTGTGTGTGTGTGTGTGTGTGTGTGTGTGTGTGTGTGTGTGTGTGTGTGTGTGTGTGTGTGTGTGTGTGTGTGTGTGTGTGTGTGTGTGTGTGTGTGTGTGTGTGTGTGTGTGTGTGTGCTGATGATCTGCAGTTGAGGAGCGTCAGCACCAGATGTCTCTCCTGACTCTCACTTCAGCACTTTATATCACTGTCTGTTACTGTAAATACAGTCTGACTGAGTTTAATCACGGCTGCTGTGAGGGATACTGAGATTGATGGGAATAAACTGAGACAAATCAATTATTAAACTATTTCCACCTCCCTAAAAATAGGCAACCGCTACACCAAATTTACAGGTACATTTCAACATGCATAAACAACAATATCAAATAATAGTATATTGTCATGCATTTTAAATTATAATGCGTACTGCAAGTTTAAAGCATTTATTGTGTATCTGAAACTATAATTTTTAAAAATATAGGCTACCAGGCAAATTGAATATCTTTTTTTTAATATACATTTATAAATATAGTTTTAGTATTTTTTAAACATTATTTTAAAAAAGTTAAATGTTGAAAAAATATTTAAAATAATTTAAAACCCGAATGCAAAATAAGAGCATGTTTAATAGCGACCACAGGCTGAAAAGATAAACAATATATTTATATGATTTACAAGCTTTAAAACTAGAGTTTAAAACAGTTTCTCCTCTTTCCAGAGAGATGAATCATCTCTAAAAGTAAAAAGTAAAAGTCGCTGATGCTGTTTATTAAACATGTGGGTTTGCCAGAAGCCTAATATGATATCATATAGGAGACATTAAGTTATAAGTCACGCAGAAAAAGGAAGACTTTAATTGCGTCTGATCAGATGAGAGTTCAACCTTATGACACAGACTGTTGTTCTCTAATGGGCCGAACACTGAGTTATGCAGGAATAAAACTCCTCAAACAACAGCATCTAATGCTCTGTAATACTGTTTATTGATTTTTCTTTTGTACCCAGCTAACAAAAATAGGTTCACATTTTGCTAACATTCAAATTAAGTATCAAAACCTTATTTCTGAATGTTCTCTGAACGTCAATTTCTTCTTTCAATGTTTGTTTTTAGTTATGCAAATGTTAAGGGAACGTGAACCTTCCATTTTAGAATTCTGCAAACATTGTGGGGTGTTACTTTTGAATGTTCTATCAGATAACTTCGACCGAACGTTCTATTGCCGTTGACAGAACGTCAGCTGTTCTGCGAGTGTTTGGAGCCCTCAGTTGTTGTAATGCAGTGCCGTTCCCTGTAACGTGACTGAAGTGTCCTCGTCTGGTATTTTTGTCTTGTTAATTTCACAGTTAAGTAGTTTTATTCCAGTTCTCCAGATTGGCTGATGCACGCGTGCTGTTTAAGCGTCGCGTCAGGAGCGATCAGAGATCAGTCGCAGTCAGTCAAAGGCGCGCGCACGCTGCTTTCAGTCTCATCACGCGCGGACCCGCGGCTTCTTCTGTCCGCTTTACGCGCGCGGGGTTTTTAACACGCTCTCGTGTCTCCATGCGGTCCGCGTCACTGAGCGTATAGCGGGTTGTAGCCGGGCGTCGCGTTGAGTTTCGGTGTTCCTCTCGACAGTCATGAGCTCCTGCGGCCGGACACTGACTCTGCTGACCGCTGCCCTCCTCATACACGGTACCGGGACATTTACACTCACTGTTTATGTTATGTTATATGTTATGTTATGTTATGTTATGTTATGTTATGTTATGTTATGTTATGTTATGTTATGTTATGTTATGTTATGTTATGTTACCTTAGTGTACAAGGGCAGTACTATGATACATTATTAGTAGCATTATTAATTAGCCTATAGTATCATGATACTTCCGAAAATACCATGTTATTGTTACTGCTATCAAAGTATAAATCTTATCCAAAAAAAAAACGTGGAATCTATCTATCCATCCATCCATCCATCAACATTTGTTTATTTATGTGTTTATTTGAATCTCCTGTGAGTTTTGTTTCTGAAGAGTTTGAACTGAAGTAAGCAGATGTTTTATCACTCTGAATTTGTTTCTGCATCTGTGTGTGTGTGTGTGTGTGTGAGTGAGTGCGTGCGTCGTGCCTGCGTGTGTGTGTGTTTTCTGAAGATCTTGGAACTGAAGCAGGTTTGTTTCCACCCACAGATCCACTACAAAATGACTGTGATCATCATGTTTTTAATAACCTGATTCTACTAAGATCTCCATTGATTTCCATTCAAGTCCAGAGAAACCGGTTCAGTCAGACGTGATTCTCCTGAACGTAAAGCTCTTCAGAAAGACTGTGTCAGAAAAACAATGTCACTGTCCTAGGGGTGGGCGATATGGCAAAAATATCATATCACGATTTTTTTCAGGAAAATCACAATTCACGATTTTATCACGATTCCTTTTCATGTTGGTTTTACTATTTTGCAAGTGACTGAGCATCACAGCCAAACTAATGTCCCTATTTAAAAAACAAAGCCTTGGGTAACAAAATATAAAATAAAAAAGAATGGCAGACATTTAGGCCAAAGTGGCGAAGATAAAAAATATTTGTCATTGTCTTTGTTATTAAAAATTAAGAACAAAGATACACATACACAACTTAATATACAAATTAAATAAACAATGCTTTATTTTTTCAGCTACAGGTGTATTTAACAGCATTGAAGAAAGTAATTAAATGAACAAATATGAAAATAAAACACAACATCGACTTCACTGTATAAAATTTACATTGATTCTTATTAAAGCTACTATTAAAGTTCTCAGTCAAGAGTGAGTGAGATGCTCTTTGTATTTTGTTGTTTTATTAACAGAGATAGTTCTCCCAAAAATTTTAATTCTCTCAAGCCGCTTTAAACCCGAATAAGTCTCCCTCTTCTGTTGAAAATAAAAGTTATTTGGAAGAATGTGGGTAAACAAACAGTTGATGTACCACAGTGACTTCCATAATAGTTTTTTCCTACTAATCAATGGAGACCAGCAACCGCCCGGTTAGCCACACTCTTCAAAATATCTTCTTTTGTGTTCAGCACAAGAAAAAAATTAATACAGGTTTGGAACAACATTAGAGAGTGAGTAAATAATGACATAATGTTTATTTTTGGGTAACTGTCCCTTTAAGGACAAGCGGCAGCATGTTTACTATTAGGGCTACTGTCACTTTAAGACCTGCGCGCAACGAGTCTACACGCATTTGAAAAGCAGATTTTTTCTTCATTTTTTCTATTGTTATTTCACTTTAGACATAACCAACTTTGTTTATGTAAACCTTGTGTGTATTTGACAGTATTAGAGCAATAAGACTCGAAAGATAACTAAGCCCAGTATCCAGGCGCTGTTAGACAGGCTGCATGTGCGCGTCGGGTGTTTGCGCTCATAAAAGCGCCCGTTAGAACAGCGCATCAGCAGCGAATGACATGTTTAACCGGCAAGGCTTTAAAGTACATGCAAATAATACATTTTTATGAACTACAGTGTCCCGTTCCTCTGCATTTCATGTGGATATACGTCGCGCTGTACAGTATGTTGAGACGGAGGCGCCAGAAATGCAAACTGATAAAATGGACGATCCTACGATATTTCTTCAAAAGCAGATCGTGGAGACATTTTAATCGTCCACGATCAAAAATCGTAATATCGCACACCCCTACACTGTCCTTTGACTTTCTTTTGCTCTCTGACCGTCTGTTCTGACTGATTCCAGTCATTGTTCTTTGATTTGTTGTTCTGACCTCAACGATGGAATACCGCTTCATATTTCCTGCAGGAAAAGATTGATTGATTTTGCAGTTTGAATGCTGATGGTTATGTGTCATGTGTTGTGTGCTGTGTTGTGTGTCATGTGTTTTGACGGTTCGCAAAGACCCGCCCCCCTTAGTTACTGTTGATATGTCCGACAAGCTACGCCGCTCTCACACCACATCATGTTCTCACGCAGTGAACAATACATCGCGGAGCAGAGAGACACTGACAACACACTGACAGACACAGACCAGCTTACTTTAGATGTGAAACAAAGTCTCACCTTTCAAATTTGGTCATTTTATAACTAAATTTAAACAATAAATACCGTTTTGTGGCTCTTTAATGTGTCTGACAGATCGCTGTGTCGCATCAGTTAAAGGAGAACTCCAGCGCAAAATGAACCTTTGGTCTAATTACACATTGTTTACCTAGTCAACCGTTATCTGAGATTAGTTTTCATGATTATCGAATGTAAATAGTTTTATCTCTAAAAACAGTTTAGCCTATAACGCTAGTATCAACGAAACGCCGATCCAAATGCACTGGACCATATGAGATTCTACACAGTTCAGCGCATTTGGATCGGCGTTTCGTTGATCGACTGATAGAGTCTGTTTTTCAAAGATGGCTTCTGCCTATATTCGTGAAGTTGACTGTATGTATGAAATATCTTCTTATTAAACTGTCTGGACACTGTCAAAGTTCTCAATGCTTCGGTTTGAAGGTAGGGACCCAGATAGCAGACCGATGTCGATTCAACGTTGATTTTTAGTTGTAAAGGTTAGTATCAATCATCAATCAAATTTCAACGTTGAATCAACTTCAGAACGTTATTACACCGAAAATAAAACATCGATTCAACATTGAAATGCGGTTGAATGGCGTGTCTGACGTTGATTCAACGTTAATTCGATGAGCAAAACGATGTTGTTTCAATGTCACGAGAAACGTTGTTTCCACATTGATTCGATGTCAGTTTGCTATCTGACCCTCATTATGCTACCGTGTTAGTGTGGGGCTATTTTGAGCCTTGTTAGTGGTATTAACAAGCGATTTTTATTTGTCATTACTCAATGCCCTATATACTAGCGTTATACTAGCGTTATAGGCTAAACTGTTTTTAGAGATAAAACTATTTACATTCGATAATCATGAAAACAAATCTCAGATAACGGTTGACTAGGTAACAATGTGTAATTAGACCAAAGGATAATTTTGCGCTGGAGTTCTCCTTTAAAGCTGCTCGTGAACCGATCATCTCTTCCTTCTAGATAATTTATAGCATCAAATAAACATGAATGAACATCAGAAGGAATGTTGTTTTAACCGCGGAAAGGCGTCAGGAAACTCAAGTTCAAATCCTCCAATGTTAATCTACTAACTCTCCTGACTGCTTTGTCGGACAAAAAAATGGCGTATGGCGAAGTATGATTGGCCAGATCACCTGTCAATCAAGCTCCCTGCGAAGGGTCAATTGAACCTTCTCAGTCAATTGACCGTTCGCAAAAGCCACGCCCCTTAGTTATTGTTACTACGCCCGTCAAACAATTGAGAACCATAGCCATGGCTGGGTTGAGCTCCATACATTAAGTGATTGGTTTTGGAGTAATGCAGCAGACAAATCCTCCAGGGCACGACAGAAAGTATAGACAGAATAGCGCACGGGAGCACATGCACAAAACAGTTTTGTAAAATTATATATCAATCATTTTTATTTGATCATATATCGTTTTACAAAACTGTTTTGCGCATGTGCTCCCGCGCGCGCTATTTCAGTCACAACACTGCAATCAGAGGACGCGCTGAAACCATCAGCTCTCGATGCTGTTCTCTTCATTCATAACTCGTAGCCTACTGAAGAGGATATATTTGTGTACATAGTTGTGCAACTGCGCGAACTTTGTTTTGAAGTCCATGCTTTTTCTCTTTTTTTCCCTCTTGTTTGCTGACTGATGAGGGGCCGCAGTGCCGTAGTGAAACGGTGTTTGTACATGTAGCCTATTTTTTAATTATAGTTACAAGCAATCATAAAATACAGCATATGAAAAAAAAAAAAAAAAGGTAAGAAACGGACCTCGGGTCGGGCTTAAAATATAACTGTAATGTTCGGGTCGGGTCAGGTTAAGTTATTTCGGGTACGGGCCGGGTTCGGGCTTAAGTTTTAAGCCCGTGCAGACCTCACTGCCATAGGCGCATCGTTTCACTATCTTGCTGAAATCGCAATGTTTGACGGAGGGCCTTCTCCTTAGTTACAGTTGCTGAGCTAGGATTGGACGAGAACCGTTCGAGGGCGGGGTTTTGCGAAAGCTTCCTCATTTAAAAGCAGCCTAATCTAGAGAGAGCTTCACCATCAGTCCTCAGAAGACTTAACAAAACAGTCCAAAGCTGAGGACTCTGGGATACATTCACACAGAATTCAGATGAATTTGATTATTTTAAGTTGATCGTTAAATGCTACTGAAAGCACGGTTTGAGGATCTGGATTTGTTTGTTTGATTTGTGAAAATAGGTCAATAATAGTGTGTGTGTGTGTGTTTATTCAGTATAAAAAACAATATGTCTATGGAAAGTCCCCATAAAACATTAAAACCCGTCGTGTGTGTGTCAGTCTCTCTGCAGGGCGAGCACCAGCGACGGCTGTACAAAGACTTAATGAGAAACTACAACCCTCTGGAACGACCTGTTTATAACGACTCGCACTCGCTCACTGTGCACTTCAGCTTCAGTCTGATGCAGATCATGGACGTGGTGAGTACACACACACACACACACACACACACACACACACACACACACACATTTGATTTTTACACATTAGGGTTCGATTGGATGGTAAAAACAAGGCTAACTTGGCCTTCATTATGTCAGCGAAAAAATAAAATAAAGTGTATTTAATCCTAACGCATTTCAGACAGAAAGTCCAAAGTTCTTCTAATTTAATATAAAAACAGAATTTGATTATCATATTAAATATATGATAAGTTCGGGAGGAACACGTTCAAATGATCTATCCAGTCAGCATGAGAGGAGGCCTATGTATATGTATATACACAGTCGACTCACCTATGAATATAGGGAAATGATGAAATTTTGCACACTTGTAGTGATAGTCATGCATAGTAATCTGACCAGTCTTGGAGTCTCTAGGACCAACTATACAGCGCCACCACCAGTTCAAAAATCCACTTTTCTAACTTTTGAACCCTTTGATCAAGAAAAATTAAACTTCGCACACCAGATTCCTCTCTTCATGCTGATCACATTCAAGATTGCCTCAGATGATCTTTGGACCAATCTGCACAGACATATTTGTTCATCACAGATATCATTTTTATTCATCTTTGTTCAAAAGTTACGATGTTGCAAACTTAACTAGGTTGAACCGAAATTGGTTCAGAGACTGTATCTTGGCCAAACTTTGATCAATCGAAACGAAAATTGGTATATGTCATCGGAACCGTGATCTGAGGGTCCGTGCCAAATTTGGGAGCAGGGCCACCTACAGGTCATGAGATCTGAAAAAAAATATTTTTTGCTAATAACTTTTGAACAGTTTTTTCATAAAATCTTGATGCACCCCTTGACCACCCCAACTCCTCACACTCGGCTGGTTCCTAACCTAAATTATATTACTGAATTGTTTGATGATATGATGAATATTCAGTTCTGTCTGAACATCTTAAACCAGCCTAAGCTGGTTTGCTGGTCTTAGATAGCCTGGTCTGTTGAAGGGTTTTGGGCACTTTTTATTCAGTACGTATCTGTGGTGAGTGAAAAACCTCACAAAAATATCAGATATGAATAGATCATTGGAATTGAGCAGTTTGACTTGTGGTGTCAGATTGAACAAACATGTTTATAGATCATTTCAGCTAAGACTTCTGCTATTTACATTCATTCATTTAGCAGACTTTTTTTATCCAAAGCAACCTAAAATTGAGGAATCCAACAAGAAAATCTCTTTTTAATGGTTTTTTGGTTGCAATATAATATAAATTTGGTGGCTGAGGAAACCGTGTGTGTGTGTGTGTGTGAGAGAGAGAGAGTGAATTCGAATATTAATGAGATAAATGAAGTGGAGCTCATGGAGGAGAAGGTTTCTCTCTCTCTCTCTCTCTCTCTCTCTCTCTCTCTCTCTCTCTCTCACTCCAGTGCTCGACCACATAATGAGTTTGCTCACCACACTATGATGTGAACTCATTAATGCTGGCTGCTAGCCTGTGTTTAAGGAGCTCACGCTAATATGATAATAATAACTCACATTTGCTCAGGTTTGAATTGCTGGCAAACATTGGGATTCACTCTGTTGAGTCTGGAGGAGTGTGTGTGTGCTGTGATGTTTGCAGGCTATAACCGTGACGCGTGTGTATTCGAATGAGCGTGTGTGTGTGTCTCAGCTGCGTTATGGCAGATGTTTTCTGCTGATCTGATGCGATTCAACAGCTGCGTGTTTAACCACCTCACAAACGGACGACCATTACTTCATTCTCTGTTGTTCTACTTTTAGTTACATATATAATATATAACTCATTTTAAATTGATTTCAAAACATTTATATATTCATTTATTTTTCCAAAATGATGTAATATTTATTTTATTGAAAACTATTTTATATGCATTGACCTGAATTTATTTATTTATTCAGCATTCTTTTATTTATTTCATTTTTTAAAAACTTTTTATATTTATATTTATGTATATAAAATATTTGTAATTTTTTGTTAAAAATGATTTTATATTTGTTTTTTACCAAAATTATTTTAAATGTATATAATGTATATTATGTACATTATATACATAATGTCGTGTATATGTCCAATGTATATACAAATGTATATAATGTATATTCACAATTATTTTCATATTTATTTATTTGGATTATGTATTGACCTGAATTAATTTATACAAAATAATTTTGAGTTTAGTTATTACATTTTGTGTATGTGTAAATAATAGTGATGAACGATGACAGTGCTTATGTTCTGATAATGTGTTGTCAGATACTGATGTTCGCATGTGTTTGGCACCAGGTGGAAATACACACTTCGATTAAGAGTGTTTCCACTCTCTGATGGAGCATTTGATGGAAATGATAATCCATTTAGAGGGAGAGAAAGAGCCACGTCAGTTTCCACTCAAGAACACAACTGAACCCTGCGTCTTTCATGCAGTATTTCTAATTCCCGCTGTACTTTTAAGTCCTGCAAACGTTTAGTTTGGCTTTATAATGAGAGATCTTCACGCTAGCTTCATGCAGATTTCACAGGCACTGATCCGGTATTTTTTTGCTATTTCTGAAACCCTGTCCCGAAAATACACCTGATGCCACGACACCTGCTCATATCACAGCAGAGAACATCAGCTTTTCTAATCACACATCCCATCAAACACACAGTTTACTGTACAGAAGTAATAAAACAATGATGTCCGACGATCTACACTCTCAATCGCCTCTTGAGCTCAAGCAGAGAAAAAGTCATGAATCACATCCGGTCCTTAAATAAGCTGTAAATTACGAAGCAATCTCCCTGACATTTAGAGTCGATCTCAAGCGCTTTATGGCGTCTGAAGATGACGGCTGTTCTCTCTTGTGTTTTATTTTCAGGATGAGAAGAACCAGGTTCTGACGACCAACATCTGGCTTCAGCTGGTAAACCTCACTGACGCTTACACATGTGATCACCATATACTAATGTCATTAATCACATTACATATTTCAGATTAACTAAAACTGTAACTAGTCGTGCTGCATATCAGATGATACAGACGGTTCAATTGTTAGGGGTCAGAATTTTTTTTTTCATATTTGTGAAAGAAGTCTCTTCTACTCACCAAGGCTGCTTTATTTGACCAAAAATAAAGTAAAAAGTCTGTAATATTATTACAATGTAAATCCGCTGTTTTATATTTGAATATATGTTAAACTGTAATTTATTCCTGTGATCAAAGCTGAATTTTCAGCATCATTACTCCAGTCTTCAGTGTCACATGATCCTTCAGAAATCATGCATATGATGATTTTGTTATTCAGGATTCTTTAATAATGGAAAGTTGAAAAGAACAGCATTTATTTGGCATAGAATTAACATTATAGATGTATTTACTGTCACTTTTGATCAATTTAATGCATCCTTGATTAATGAAAGTATTAATTTAAGAAAATTACTGATCACAAACTTTTGAGCTTTAGATCAGAGATTAAAGGGGTGGTTGATTGATTTCACTTTTCTAACTTTAGTTAGTGTGTAATGTTGCTGTTTGATCAAAAACAACATCTGCAAAGTTACAACACTCAAAGTTCAAAGCAAAGGGAGATATTTGCTTTTAAAGAAATCGTTTTTTTAGGACTACAACAAACGGCTGGTAGGAACTACACGACATTCCTCCCGGGTTAGTGACATCACCAACCCTAGAATTTACATAAACCCCGCCCCCTATGCTAATCAAGACTAGAAGATAACTACACATAAGCTTCATAAATTCATCAACTAACCATTCAGAAATATCCTGTTGCTTCTACATGTTGTCACTTCTCGAGTCTCTCCATCATTGTCTGATTCTGGTTTGAACATAAAAGGAAATTTTCAGTGTGTGTGTGTGTGTGTGTGTGTGTGTGTGTGAGGTAAAAGACACAAGCTCTTGTAGCTCCGCCCCCTGTGCCGGGAGCAGCAGCTCATTTGCATTTAAAGGAACAGACACAAAACTGTGTGTTTTTGCTCACTCTCAAAAAGTGACAACTTTAACATGCTATATAAAAATAACTGTGGGGTATTTTGAGCTAAAACTTAACACACACACTCTGGGGACATCATTTTACCACCTCTTTAAAATAATAGCACAAAAAAACAGATGAAAACAGAATTTTAATAAATGTTCAGTGATATCTTCCAAAGCTTTTTTAAACACATATTTTTCTCTATATAATGTTGATATGTGGAAACTTTTGAAGCATGTGTGTGACAACTAGCCCCGCTCTCCCTATATTAAAGATCACATCAGCCGTCTCTAGTGTGAGCAGTTATTGAAGCGCTGGACTCGTGCCACTTTATACATTCTTAATCATATCTCGACCCATATTGGATTAAAATACAGCTCCGTCTGCGTTTGGTTACATTAGGAAAATGAAAGTCCGCTAGCAGAGATTATGACTGATAAGATGAAGACCAGAGACAGATGGAGGAACACAATCAAAACCAAAATCATTTTAATGTCTGTCTCCTGGCGAGTCCAGATGATTTGGCTCCATTAAACTCAGAAAACAGACTGCAAATAAAACAATAAATGTTGTGCGGTTTTTGAGCTTCTATGCGAGAGGATTTGATAGTTCACTCGCAGCTCCTAGCATCCTTCACGACATTTACTAACATTTACTCTTGTTTATTTATTTATTTGTAAGTACTTCTTTTCATATTTTTCATATGTAGAACATATGTTTAAAGGGATAGTTCACCCAGAAATGTAAACTGTCAGTAATTACTCTCCCTCATGTTGTTCCCCGTCAGACTTTCCTTCATCTTCAGAACACAAATGAAGATATTTGTGATTAAATCTGAGCGCTGTCTCACTCCTCCATATGCTTCTATTGTAATTGAAACTTGTCGGCCCAGAAAGTTAGTAAAGACAATGTTTAAAATAGTCAGAGTGACTACAGCGGCTCAACCTTAAAGGGATAGTTCACTTTAAAATTAAAATTCTGTCATCATTTACTCACCCTCAAGTTGTTTCAAACCTGTATTAATTTATTTCTTCTGCTGAACACAAAGAAAGATATTTTGAAGAATGTCAGTAAACAAACAGTAGTCTGTACCCATTGACAGTGATTGAAGTCAATGGGTACAGACTACTGTTTGGTTACTGACATTACTTTTTTACGAGACATTACGAGAATACTTTTTGTGCATAAATTTTTTTTTTTTATTCAACTCTTGATGTTTTGCAGTGTGTTCCTCTGAGTGAGTTCATGTAGTGTAACAGCGCAGCGCTTCGGGGTTGTACGTCAGAATGGAGGCTCACTATTGGCCGACGCTGGTCATGTGTGTGATGCTGGCCAATAGCGAGCCTCCGTTCTGACGAAGCGCTTGATAAACTTAAGGTTGAGCCGCTGTAGTCACTCTGACTATTTTAAACATTGTCTTTACTAACTTTCTGGGCCGGCAAGTTTACAATAGAATTACAGTTACAATAGAAGCCTATGGAGGAGTGAGACAGCTCTCAGATTTAAACACAAATATCTTCATTTGTGTCCCGAAGATGAAGGAAAGTCTTACGGGGAACAACATGAGGGAGAGTAATTACTGACCGTTTACATTTCTGGGTGAACTATCCCTTTAAGGGGCAAGAAAATGCATTTCCAGTCTTAAAACATATGTGAGGTAAATGCAGCTTTATATTAGACTATACAGATCTTCTCGATGACATTCAGAGGACTTTCAGAAAGACGTGTCTCGAGGTTTCTCCCGTCAGCTGTTTTTGCTCTAAACACGTTTAATCCGCCGGTTATCGCCGCTCTCTGCAGAAGAACAGCAGGATGCCCTCAGTCTTCATGAAGATTGGAAGCCGCTAACACAGCAAAGTCTCTGTAATCGCTCTCTGTCGCTTTGCATTCATGCGTCGCAGGTTATTCCTCACCCGGGGCCGTTCCTCAAACACAAGACGCCTTTATACATTCATCCTCGCCCTAAAGTACTCTTTAATCAACGTTTGCTCTTCTGTGCTTGACGAAAACTGTGTGTGTGTGTGTGTGTGTGTGTGTGTGTGTGTGTGTGTGTGT
Organism: Phoxinus phoxinus; assembly: GCF_949152265.1. Taxonomy (NCBI): domain Eukaryota; kingdom Metazoa; phylum Chordata; class Actinopteri; order Cypriniformes; family Leuciscidae; genus Phoxinus; species Phoxinus phoxinus. The sequence continues at coordinate 6,935,005 of NC_136900.1, read as the reverse complement.
GTGCTTGTGTGTGTGAGAGTGAGAGAGAGAGGGGTGTGTGTGTGTGTGTGTGAGAGAGAGAGAGAGAGAGAGAGGTGTGTGTCTGTGTGTGTGTGTGTGTGTGCGTGTGTGTGCGTGCGTGCGTGCGTGTGAGAGAGTGAGAGAGAGAGAGAGAGAGGTGTGTGTGAGAGTGAGAGAGAGAGAGAGAGGTGTGTGTGTGTGTGAGAGAGAGAGAGAGAGAGAGAGGGGTGTGTGTGTGTGTGTGTGTGTGTGTGAGAGAGAGAGAGAGCGAGAGAGAGAGAGAGAGAGCGAGAGAGAGGGGTGTGTGTGTTTGTGTGTGTCAGAGAGAGAGAGAGGTGTGTGTGTGTGTGTGTGAGAGAGAGAGAGAGAGAGAGAGAGAGAGGGGTGTGTGTGTGTGAGAGAGAGAGAGGGGTGTGTGTGTGTGAAAGAGAGAGAGATTGTGTGTGTGTGTGTGTGTGTGTGTGTGTGTGTGTGTGTGTGTGTGTGTGTGTGTGTGTGTGTGTGTGTGTGTGTGTGTGTGTGTGTGTGTGTGTGTGTGTGAGAGAGAGAGATTGTGTGTGTGTGTGTGTGTGCGTGTGTGTGCGTGCGTGTGTGTGTGTGTGTGTGTGGTCAAACAGATGAGGTAACATTAACTAGTGGTTCTATCATAAAGCATGCATAAAACGGTGTACAATACAAAATACATTATACAAGACCGTAATAATCATACACACAATGTCCTGGAGATATGCATATTCATTCATAGAGGGTTTGCCTATGAATTAATGGAAATAAATCTTTTTATGGGCCTTTTGTGTCTTTCCTATTGAATATAATAAATAATTGTGTCTGATTGGTTTAGTCGCTACAAGTATCATCACTTTTGCTCATATTCAGTGTTTTCATGCAAACTCCACTCTTCATTTCCTCAGTAGATGTAGAAACCCAGTGTTTTTGTCCCAGCTAAGCGGATCTGAGCGTGTAGGAGGCTGGATTCACGTCTCAATGAGCAGCAACACACACACACTAAAGCCGTTGACTGAGGTTACGCTGAGGAAACGCGATTAAACGCCCCTACGGTCTCGAGAAAAGCCAGATTCATTCGCTTTCTTCCACATTTACTCAAAATAACTGTGTTTCCCCCAGCATGCCTTCAAAGACAAAAGCCACTGCACATGTGAGACTCTAATAAGACACACGGCAGACGAGGGTTATTTCATTAGATGTGATATTATAGCAGAAATCACATTTATTTCTCATGTCAGACCAGACGTCACATGACCCGCCGGTCAGGGATCCAATGCAATAGATCTTTACAGAAAAGTTGAATGACTTTATATTAAACAGAGAAAGAGTGGGCAGGGTAAGATGTGTCGTCCCTATAATGAAGCATTATAGGAACAGTTATAATTGCATTTAATAATCTGCAGCTTAATAGACCTAGATGTGTTTTTCTATAAAGAATTTAATTTGTTCATCATTCATTTTAAAATGTAAATTGATTGTTGAACCATGCAGCATCTCAAAAGAACAAATCTGTAATATCATAATATAATATAACTGGGCAATTTTTGTCATGCATGTTTATAATTTGATTTTAAAATGCAAACTAGTGCGTTTCACCAAACATAATATAATATAATATATTTAACCAAACAGCAAATCAAAATATAATGTAAAAAAAAAAAAAATATATATATATATAATGTAATATGTTTAACCATATAGCAACTTAAATTATAATGTAATGTAATATGATGTAATGTAATTGTCATTTTACAGTATTTACACAACAGCCTATCTGTAATCATTTTGTAAACTTTTCATTTTGTGTCGTTCTTATAAAAATTAAAACCAAAAAACTTGAATGAATAATAAGTATCTGCAACAAAATAATGTTTAATAACATGTATTTTAAGTGTGTTATTCATATAAAATATAGCGACTCAAAAAAGCCAACAATGATTAGAAAAGGGTTTTTCTACTGAATCTGAAGAACCATCAAATAACCTTTCATTTTTAAAGCAATAAATGTGTCTGACTTCAGCTTCATGTGTGTGTCTCGTAGTATTGGAGCGACTACTATCTGCAGTGGAACACCAGCGAGTATCCCGGCGTCAGCACGGTTCGATTCCCAGACTCCCTCATCTGGAGACCGGATATTCTGCTGTATAACAGGTACGGGAGACGATCCCAAACCCGGATCCCAAACCCGGATACCAAAACCCAAACCCCGATCCCAAACCTCGATCCCAAAACCCAAACCCCGATCCCAAAACCCAAACCCGGATCCCAAAACCCAAACCCCGATCCCAAACCTCGATCTCAAAACCCAAACCTCGATCCCAAAACCCAAACCCCGATCCCAAAACCCAAACCCGGATCCCAAACCCCAAACCCGGATCCCAAACCCCAAACCCGGATCCCAAAACCCAAACCCCGATCCCAAACCTCGATCCCAAAACCCAAACCCCGATCCCAAAACCCAAACCCCGATCCCAATACCCAAACCCCGATCCCAAACCTCGATCCCAAAACCCAAACCCCGATCCAAAACCCCGATCCCAAACTAGGGCGGGACGATATGGCCTAAAAAAAAAAAAGCCAGATTTTAAAAAATCCGATTTACGATTTAAATCGATTTGTTTTCCCCCTATTTAAAATCAATCTGTAGATGACGAATAAATTGTTCAAAACTAGTTTTAGCTTTATTTAATTATATAAAGTGCAATCAGAAACAACAAGCCAAGATGGCAGGCCCTGCCTTTGTAAACAGTGAAAATGTAACATAACGTAACATAACATAAAATGGTTGGATTGGGATTGGTGGGGATGTAAAAAAAAAAAAAACTTGCATCACAATTATAAGTGTATTGTGATTGTCAAAACAGTTGGTGACGAGACAGAATTGTATTAAGTTGAGTGACAACACAATGTTTACATGGTACACTGACTGTATGCTACTGTTTTAATTCTTGTGATTTGATTCTGATCTTGATTCAATATCGATTCCTTTGGATAAATATTAGGTACAGTAGATACGTTAATTTGTTATGTTAATTTTTCTTTCCCCCCCCCCAAAAAAAAACAAAAACCTCACCTACTGTAAACACACAGAGCCCTGTCAGCTGGTATTATTATTAAAGGTTAAAAATAACATCTCAAATTTATTTTAATGCGTTTTTTATAATGACAACGTTATAATATTTTAATGATATACCTAAAAAATATAATAAATATGTAATATAGTTATCATATTTAGCAAAATACTCCTCTCTACAGACAATTTTTTAAGTCCAACTACATGCTATGGTCATTAAATGGCTTTCCTGAGGTAAACGTAACGTTGACTGTTCTCCAGCTGTTTATGGACCTCTTTTCACGATTGAAAAACACTTGATCGATCGATTTTATTACATTTCGGTAAGTTGAACTGTATCTTTCAAATTACCTATTGATCATTCGTGTTTATTTATGTTAACTAAGTTAGTAGTAACAGATGACCGGTTCACGTGCTGCTTGAACTGAGATCTGTCAGCGATCTGTCACGTCACATTTACAAGCGCTAAAACTGAGTTTATTGTTTGAATTTTGTAATGAAATTGACAGAATCTGAGAGCTGAGAATTTGTTTTATATCAATAGTACCGTAAACCTTCTCTGTCGGTGTCAGTCTCCTCTTTGCTTCGCGATTTTCTCTGCGTGAGAAATGGATGTGTGGCGTGAGAGTGTGTGAAAGGTGAAAACTGCGTGAGTCTCACGGTGAATTCGTGAGAGTTGGCAGCCCTGCGGATTCAGTTTGTAGATGTTTTTTTGCGGGTGTGCTTGTGCAGCCGCGGTCTTGTTCATTTGGCATGTTGTTTGTGTAACGTTAGCTCTATGGCAAACGCGCTGGGCCCGTTCGGAACTACGGGAGCCCAGAGGGAGCGTTGGCGGATATTATAGAGAAAACGGATTTTCATTAAAACATATCGACGTACACTACACACTCGAGTTAATCGATAAAATCGATGTATCGCCCTACCCCAAACCCCAAACCCAAACCTCGATCCCAAAACCCAAACCCTGATCCCAAAACACAAACCCCGATCCCAAACCCCTATCCAAAACCCGATCCCAAAACCCAAACCCCTATCCCAAAAGCCAAACCCCGATCCCAAAACCCAAACCCCGATCCCAAAACCCAAACCTCGATCCCAAAACCCCGATCTCAAAACCCATACCCAAACCCCGATCCCAAAACCCAAACCCCGATCCCAAACCCCTATCCAAAACCCAGATCCCAAAAACCAAACCTCGATCCCAAACCCGATCCCCAAACCTCGATCCCAAACCCTGATCCCAAACCCTGATCCCAAACCCGATCCCAAACCCCGATCCCAAACCCTGATCCCAAACCCCAAACTTCGATCCCAAACCCCGATCCCAAAACCCAAACCCAAACCTCGATCCCAAACCCGATCCCCAAACCTCGATCCCAAACCCGATCCCAAACCCGATCCCCAAACCCGATCCCCAAACCTCGATCCCAAACCCCGATCCCAAACCCCAAACCTAGATAGAATAAAGGGGCGGGGCCTGGTTGAGTTAGTAATGTGTTAAACCGGTGGTTATGGTAAGGGGCGGGACATTTATCAAGCACACTCAACCAATCACAACACACTGCTCCAACTGACCAATCAGAGCACAGTGTGCTTTTGAGAAGGAGGGGCTTCATAGAGACCGGAAGTGAACAGAGCGTTACTGACAGACTGGGAAGAGAGGAGCCGCAACAATGGAGAATTTGAGGAAAATAATCAACATTCAAGCAGGAAAACCTGTTCTAGTAGAGCCTGAAAACACATCAAGACTGTAAAATATGGCCTCTAAAAAACATTTTTAAACTTTAATGTGGATCAGGTCAGTGAGTGTGATCGATTCAATTAAATTTTTACAATATTATATACAATATGATCATTTCAGTCTAGCTGTGCAAATGTTGCATCATCAAATTGCTTAAAAATCGGAAAGTGTGTAAATCTTTATTAGATTTCTGTCAATTCCCGTCCAATCCAGGAGCGATAGCTAATCCGACTGTATCCGAATGCATTGATTGCTGTGTTTTAAGGGAAGTCAGTGAAGACTGAGATGACTGTGTTTTTCTCACTCAACCTTTACAGAGAAAATTAGCTGCCCGTTTTTTCACAGTGGCTCTTTAATTCTCAACACTTCTCATTTATTTTGACCTTCACATATACTTTAAGATTGATGATTAATTTAATTGCATACAAAATGTCCATTCAGTTGGGTTACACACAGGGTGGGAAATTAGCACCTGCCACCCGCCGGCGGCGGGTACTTTTTCAAAGTGGCGGGTCACTTTGCCGTGTATACCAGCCACAATGGCGGGTGGATTATAATAATGTTGCGTTCGCACCAAAAGCAAATACAGTTCGCAAAAATTCGCATCCACCGAGGGACCAGGACAGGACCACCATACGCGCGTAAACGCGTCTTTACATTGACTTAACATTGAATGTAACGTTATTTAAGTAGTAACCAATAAACACATGCTGCGAGTGATTTCATTGTACGGATTGGACAGCCTTTGTCAAAGAATGCGGTTGCTAAGTAACAATAATAAACTTTTGTCGAGTAACTCTTTTGATTGGTTTTCAGCGCTGTGTCACGGCGCTGAAGAGACCGTTAGCTAAACTGAGAATACATAAAAAAAGTGTGTATAGCGCGCGCGCTCTCTACTACACTGCTGAAGCGCGGATGATCTGAAAACACAGACAAGCTGGAGTTCAGCGATCTTTATTTATTAAGATTTTCTACTTAAATTAAAGTGTCATTCAGTCGGTCTGTGTTCTGTCACGAGCCGCTTGCGCTGTTTGTGCGACTAAATCTGCGATCAAAATGCAGGCTGATATCCAGCAGTGTTTTTAATGTTGATCATATGAGCAAGAATGCAATGTTTCCCGAATATCCACACGATTTCAAATGTGACATTGATTTTATACAACAGTAAAAAAAAGGGTAACATTTAACTGATGTACTGCATTTAAAACAGTATAGTCAGGCTTATTGCTCTATTTTGGAACGAAATCTGTGTGGCTTTGAACGAATCGTGAGATTCAATGAATGAATGACTCGATGACCGCCATCTACTGGCTATTTTAATATAATATTTTTATTAATATTAAACGTTTTTTAACATTGCATATTTATTGAACATTGTTTTATTTAAAGCATTATTTATTTTTAAAAGGTATTGTAAAGGTAAAAAAATAAAATGGAAAAATGCATTAAAGGGGGCGAATATTGTCCCTTAATGGAAAAGGTGTGACTGCAGTCAAAGTGGAAGAGAGGGGGTACGGCACTCAAAAACATTGGAGAACCACAGAACTTAGGAAAAGGGATGTAGAATTGCACAAGTGCTACTGCTAAAGAGTGCATGGTAAATCATTTATCATAAGCTTAATTGAATGGCCTAGAGAGAATAATTATGACATTTTCTGTCTAAAGACTACAAATAAAATAGCTACCTAAAGTAACTAGCCTGTTTCCCCATACTGCCTTTGCGCAGCGCAATTTTATTCACGCTGAAAGGTTTAGAGTTAGGGTTAGGGACCCTAACCCTAACTCTCAACGAGAATTGGGTCTGGCGTTAGCCAGGCTATAAAGTAACTGCAGTTTACTAAAAGTAATGACTAAAAGTTTGCATTCATAAGCATTTTCGTCTGAAGATGAAGACTAAGACTGAATCAAAAATGGTTGCCAAAATGAACACTGGCCTACACACACCAAGCGCACTACAACACTGTTGCGTATGTATTAAATATGACTGATCATTTAAATAAAATGTTTTATTTAATTCAAGTAGCCTACATAGTAGCCTACATAATTATTTTCCAGGGTTTAAAATGTATACAGATTTGATATTTTCCCCTCATACTTAGGTTGGAATGGGTACGAAGTTGGCATTGAATTTAATTTGAAATGGTATTAAAAAGGTCTTAAAAAGCCTTGAATTTAAGCTGGAGGATCCTGGGGGTACCCTGAAATAAATAAAAAAACGTATTGAAGCAATTTCTTTCTTGCAATTAGAATTCCGGAAAAAGTGGCTGGTAAAAAATATAAGTGGCTGGTAAAATTGGGCATCCACCAGCCACTGTGGCTGGTGGACAAAAAAGTTAATTTCCCACCCTGGTTACACAGTTTAAACACACGCTAAGAAACTTAACGTGAACACAAGAGAAGATATGAAGAATGCTGGGTTTGTTTACCTCCTGTACAGACAGTGTTTATGATCAGACCACATTGATTATAGATGTATGTCACTGTAGAAGATGTTATCTCAGCTTCCGTCTCTTCTTGCACACGTTCCCTTCATCTCTGTGTCAGAAAAGAGCGGGGAATTTCAGTGAATGAGGGGTTTGGCCTTTGATTTCTGTCATGGCTGAATCTCTCTCTCTCTCTCTCTCTCTCTCTCTCTCTCTCTCTGATCGCTGCGCTCTGGCGTCAGTGACTTTGTCATCTTTGGCAGTTTTGTGGCTTCTTAAATAACTGTGATTTACGCCGCTGACTCGAGACTCGCGCCGCTCCTGGTTTATAGTTCTGTTTGTCCTGCTAAAGTTGCCCGCTGATGCACTTCCAAACCACCGCATGACCCGTCAAAAGTTTGGACTTGTGCACTGCTTATTTAATATGAATATCTGGGAATGATTTAGTGTTATTTTAGTTTTATCATAAATATTTTGAATTAGCTTTTATTTTAGATTTTTTAATGTTCATTTTAGGTTTAATTTATTTTTTTATTTAATAATTGTAGTGTTTCAACATAAACTTATTTAAATGTATTGCTTTGTTTGTTTTTCAATTAATATTAATATTTTATTTTATCAACACAAATGGATATCTGGGAATCATGCAATGTTATTTTGGTTTTATTCATGTTTTGAATTTGCTTTTTATATTTTAAGTTTTAATGTTAATTTTTTGTCATTTTGTTATATGCTTTTGTCATTTTTTTAGTTTTATGGGTTTTTTTTTCTTAAATACTGGGTGTAAATTATTTTGATTCAGTTTTAGATTTTTTATTTTTATTTCCAGTTATTCATTTTAGAGCTTCAACTCAAACTTATTTCAGATTATTGCCAAGTCAACGTTTCTAATTTTCATTTAGTTTAAGTTGTTTAACTAATATTTTTATTTAGTTTTTTATTTGAATTACTGTAGTTTTATTAAACAATAACAACCCTGGGATGTTGTTGTGATCAATGTGTGACACAACAGAAAACTCTGGTATATGTAAGCCTCTTCTTTGTCTTTGGTTTCTAACAGTGCTGATGAGAGATTTGACGCCGCGTTTCACACCAACGTGCTGATCAACTCTTCTGGATACTGCCAGTACCTGCCGCCAGGTGAAACACTGACAAAACTCACAGTTTCTGCCTATTATGATGAAGTCTTCATGTGAGTGTGTTCAGTTATTGTGCTTCTCAAGTCCTCCTGGGAATGAAAATGTAAAAAATCTGTTTAAAATAAGTTCCACAATACATAGTTCCAAAATACCTAAAGTTGCAAAATATCTAAAGTTCCACAATACATAGTTCCAAAATACCTAAAGTTGCAAAATACATAGTTCCAACATACCTAAAGTTCAAACATATCTAGTTTCAAAATACAGAAAGTTCCAAAATACATAGTTCCAAAATATGTAAAGTTCCAAAATACATAGTTCCAAAATGCATAGTTCCAAAATACCTAAAGTTGGGCGGCAGTGGCTCAGTGGTTCATCTAGGTTGTCTACAAACCGGAAGGCTGGTGGCTCAATCCCCGGTTCCACCTGACCAAGTGTCGAGGTGTCCATGAGCAAGACACCTAACCCAGCTGCTCCCGACGAGCTGGATGGCGCATTGCATGGCTGACACCGCTGTCAGTGAATGAATGGGTGAATGTGAGGCAATAGGTAAAGCGCTTTGGTGGCCATTGGTCTGTTAAAGCGCTATATAAATGCAGTCCATTTACCATTTTACCAAGATCAACCACTTGTTCACTTGACGTTATACCAACTACATTACTAAAGGAAGTCTTGGACTCAGTTGCACCAAATATTATTTCTGTTATCAACAGTTCCTTACAGACAAGTTCTGTTCCATCTTGTTTCAAACATGCAGTAGTTCATCCGCTGCTTAGAAAAGCAAATCTGGATCCATCTTATTGTAAGTATTGGAGAAAGCTGTTTTAAACCAGTTATCCCCTTACTTAATTGAGAATAATATATTCGATCTGTTTCAGTCTGGTTTTAGATCTAAGCATAGCACTGAATCGGCCTTGTTAAGAGTGGTTAACGACTTGTGGATTCTGGAAATTGTGCAGTTCTGGTATTGTTGGATTTAAGTGCAGCTTTTGATACAGAGGATCACTGCATTCTTCTAAACAGGTTGAAAAACGAGGCTGGTATCTGTGATTCAGCCGCAGAGTGGTTTGAGTCCTCTCTGAGAATGGGTCCGTTTCATTCATTGCCTGCTTCTGTCACGGGTGGAGTACCGCAAGGCTCCATTTTGGGCCCGATTTTATTTTCCTTATATATGCTCACTCTTCGTTACATTTTTTAATCTCACAAGGTTCCTAATCACATTTATGTGGATGAGACCCAGTTGTAAATGTCAATAAAATCTGGGTCTAAGTCCTTATCTGATTTATTAGCCTGTGTAAATGACATTAAGAGTTGGATGATTTTCTTCAGTTAAATGAAAACAAGACTGAAGTCCTTTTATTTGGCTCCCCCCATGTGGTAGATGGCCTGACCTCTAGTTTAGGACCTCTGCAAGCGAATATCCGCACTCATGTAAAGAACCTGGGTGTTGTTGTAGATTCTGAGTTAAAATTCGACAAGCAAATAAACTCTGTTGTCAGAGCCAGTTTTTTACAGCTTAGGGGTTTACGGAAATTGAAATCTTTTCTATCTTTTGGTGACCTAGAGGCAGTCATCCATGTCTTCATTTCAACAAGGCTTGATTATTGCAATGCTCTGTATGCTGGTATAAACCAGTGTTCACTATTGCGTTTGTGCTGCTGCAGCTCTCTTCTTAATGGGGAAGAAAAAACATGAGCATATCACCCCATGTTATCACATTTACATTGGCTACCGGTCAAATACAGAATTGAGTACAAGGTTTTAACGTTTGTATTTAAAGCCTTGCGCGGTCTGGCTCCAGTTTATATCTCAGACCTTATTTGTCCATATACTCTCCCTGAAGATCTCTTAGATCATCCTCTGACAAACTATTAACCATCCCACTGTCTCGCTTGAAATCTAAAGGTGACAGAGCCTTTTCCGTATTTGGTCCTAAGCTGTGGAATTCGTTGCCTCAATTTGTTAGGTTATCTTCTCCTTATATCCATTTAAGTAATCTTTTAAAACGTATCTTTTTTTCCTCAGGCCTATTTATAATTGTGGATATGTAGTCTTAGTGAGTTAAATTTTAAACTATGTATTTTTGTACGACTGTTATTTTTATTGTGTTTTGTAAAGCACCTTGTTTAGCAGTAATGTTGTTTTAAGGTGCTATATATAAAAGTGACCTTGACCTAAATATGTAAAATTCCAAAATACATAGTTCCAAAATACATACAGTAGTTCCAAAATACAGAAAGTTCCAAAATACCTAAAGTTCCATCTGACAAAAAAAGTAATTTAAACGGTCTAATAGGTTATAAAAATGTACCTACTCACTTCTGTCAATCTGCTAAACCGCTTCCATCCGCAGCGCCGCTTCTCCAGCCTGTCCTGATTTATCCTCATCATCCTAGCCAAGGCTCAAAGTAAATCCTGAGTTTCCCACAGGTCATTGCCACATTGTTGCGCTGCTCACGTGCGCTCGTTTCATAAACACGATCCTCGTGACGTGACCTGAAGACAGCGGCGGGGACATTAATCACTAGTGGAGTTAACAGGGTTCAGGGTGACCTTAACTCACCTGTCACCTGGAAAACACACACTTTCACCTCAGAGCTTGTCGTCTCGATTACTGTGAGGAAGCAGCCACCTGTCTCACACACACACACACACACACACACACACACACACACACACACACACACACACACACACACAGTCTCAGTATAGAATGGGTGTGGAAGGCCTTCAGACTCAGAGTGATGAGATCAATAAACAATCAATAAATAGTAATTTAAGCACATTCCTCACATTCTTTCAACTTAAATTCAAAATAACTCACAATTGAATGCATAAACCTTTTAATTCAGCTCAAAATATCTTACATTGGGTGTCTTTGCAGACCTCTTGTGGAAAAATAATATATGGATCCTATATGGATCAAATGAGCTGTTCCTCTGGGTCCTAAAGTCAGTTTCTCTTCAGTATGCATTCAGATACACATGTAGACATTATAAAATAATTTTTTTGGTAAAGTTTTAGCATTTTTAGTTTCAATTTGGAGCATTTTTAGGTTTTTCTACGTGAGAGCATTCCTCACATTCCATTGATTTCTAAGGGGGTCAGATTGACCCGAGAGAGGAGGATTCGTTATTTTTTACAATTTCAACCACAAATCTCTTTGAATCAATTTTTTTTTTTAAATGGTGTGTGTGTATTCGTGGTTCAAGTGCAACAAAAGTCCTGGTCTTGGACCCCTCTGATGAACACTCAATTTAAAAAAAAAAGAAAAAAAAGAAAGAGTTTCGGGTCAAAATGACCCGAGGAAAGGTAAATGTTTTTTAACTGGTTATTTTAAGAGAGTTCACTGAAAGGTTGTTCTGTGGCATCGCTGTGTGTTGAAATAAAGCCGTCTTGTTCAGGGATCTTCAAGAGCACGTGCTACATCGACGTGCGCTGGTTCCCGTTCGACGTGCAGCGCTGCGATCTGAAGTTCGGCTCGTGGACGTACGGCGGATGGGCTCTGGACCTGCAGATGCTGGAGGCCGACATCACCGGATACATCGCCAACGGGGAGTGGGATCTGGTCGGTGAGTTTCACACAGTCATGCTGAATCATTAACATAATCATAAACCATGTTATTTATGTGGTAATCTAACATACTGCAAGAAATACCATGCTGGTACCATAGTAAATGCACTAAAATGCACATGATATTACCATTGGACACGGTCCATAACAGTTATTATTAGTATTATTATAGTATTTATTAATAGTTTTAAATAGTTTTAAATTTTCAAAGTTTCAATAATTTAGTTGTTTTGTAATTTTTTACTAGTTTTTTAAAAAGTTTTAGTTTTTAGTCATTTTATTACTTCAGCCTAAACTAAACTAAAAAAAAATTTGAATTATAGTTTCAGAGTTTTAACCCTTTCACGCATAGTGGTCACTACAGTGGACAGCTATTTAAAAAGCATTTTCTTGAATTTGCACGGATTTTGATGGCAAAGTTGCACATCAATCTCTTCAGTGGACCCTGGTGCATCATCCTATACATTGCAACCAAGTTGTAAGCTGTTGTGTTTCGATTTTCCCCCCCTCCAAACCAAGATGGCCAATGGTCAGTCAGGCATGCCAAGTTGCTCCGGAATATCCACCCATTCCTTCTATCCTAGGATCCTCTTGTAGGTAAAAAAAATATTGCAATATCTAATGAGTCATATCACAGTAAAATTTTCAAAGTTTTGATTTTAGATTGGGAGAAAAATCTGATCAATCACCTGTCCACTATAGTGGACCTCATGCATCAATGGCTATATTTCAGCTACAATTCATACTTATACTGTGAATATTGTTTTTGAAAATACTTAATCTGCAGTGACTTTTTTTTTACTGTAAATAAATGTATTTGTATTATTAGAACGTAATTTTCATTGACATTGAAAAAAGTTATGTGATTACATAATGTATATGACTTGTAATGCATTACTTTACTCATTTAATCAAAAAAAGTCATCTAATTACGTAATGCATTACTTGTTAGATCAAAAATAATCTGTTTACGTATAATGAATTTTGCTTGTAATGCATTTATTTACTCGTAACATCAAAAAGTAATCTGATTACGTAATGCATGTTACTTGTAATACGTTACTTTACTCGTAACATTAAAACATCTAATTTTCAAATCTGAGGGTTAATTTATTTTTTTAAATGTATTAGTTTTTATAAATGTATAATACAATTTTATTTCAGTTTAGTCATATTCCCATATTCTCAAAAAAATTAATAATATGGTTGTTTTTTGTAATTTGTATTAGTTTTTTAAAGTATAATTGTTTTTTCTACATTTTTATTAATATTAGCAATTGTATTACTTCAGCTTAAACTAAACAATTTATTTGTATTTTAGTTTTACGGTTTTAATAATAAAAAAAAAAATTATATTAGTTTTTTTCTAAATGTGTAATTCATTTTTATTCACTTTAATTTCAGTTTTAGTTCTTCAACTGAAACTAAACGAATTTTTAATTTGACAGTTTTAATAAATGTTGTATTTTGTCATTTTTATTAGTTTCTAAATGTCTATTTAGTTTTTATTACGTTATTTCAATTAAACTAATTTTTATTTAGTTTCATTCCAATTCATGTAAATAATTTTTTCATTTATATGTTTTTTATTATTATTTGGTTTTAGGTGAGACGTGTGTGGTTTGAGGCAGATGTTCAGAAACACTGGATGGAAACAAACAAGTTTTACATAATAGCATCTGTCATGCATAATTTCATACACGCACACAAAGATGAAGCAGAGATTTCCCTCATAACTGCATGTGGAATCATTCATCTGTAAATAGTCAGTATTTCACAAGATGCCCTGATAAGTATATGACATTTCTGTCTTCCAGAACATTATTTGTGCAGATTATGAGCGCCAGAAGCTGTAGAGAGTTTGTATAGTTTCAGTGTTGCATAAAATAAATGATCAGAAATATAATTCGCTGTCCTCATAAAGCACATGCATGAAGATGAGACTTGGGGACATAATTATTATAATCCTCAGGCTTGGATCAGGAATGTTCAGATATATACACTTATGAAATATCTTCGTATGTTTCTCTATTGCTGGTGGTTCTGGTTTGAGTGCTGGTCGGTGATGGTCTGATCGAGGCTGCTGATTGGATGGAACTCTGACCAATGGGCCGTGGCCTTCATGTAATTGAAAGTGATGCGTATAGTATCCGATGGGGGAATAAATCCCTTCACATGTGCAGAAGATCACACAGATCTTCTGATCTACAGATCCTGATGGGCATGATTTATGTTTCTCATACAAACAATATTTCTGAAAACAGATCAAAAAGAGCCAAACCGTTTCCTATAGTAAGTTTAAGGTGCTTATTGATCATATTAAATGAAAGTCGATCTTTTAGCAATACGAATCTGTTGTGTTTGACTCATTGATTTTGTTCCGTTTGATTTTATTTGGTTGTGTTTGAGTCTTTGACTCTGTTGTGTTTGATTCTGTTGTGTTTGATTTTGTTGTTTGATTCTGTTGTGTTTGATTCTGTTGTGTTTGATTCTGTTGTGTTTGATTGTGTTGTGTTTGATTGTGTTGTGTTTGATTGTGTTGTGTTTGATTGTGTTGTGTTTGATTCTGTTGTGTTTGATTCTGTTGTGTTTGATTCTGTTGTGTTTGATTCTGTTGTGTTTGATTCTGTTGTGTTTGATTCTGTTGTGTTTGATTCTGTTGTGTTTGATTGTGTTGTGTTTGATTGTGTTGTGTTTGATTCTGTTGTGTTTGATTGTGTTGTGTTTGATTCTGTTGTGTTTGATTGTGTTGTGTTTGATTGTTGTGTTTGATTGTTGTGTTTGATTCTGTTGTGTTTGATTGTGTTGTGTTTGATTCTGTTGTGTTTGATTCTGTTGTGTTTGATTCTGTTGTGTTTGATTCTGTTGTGTTTGATTGTGTTGTGTTTTATTGTGTTGTGTTTGATTGTGTTGTGTTTGACTGTGTTGTGTTTGACTGTGTTGTGTTTGATTCTGTTGTGTTTGATTGTGTTGTGTTTGATTCTGTTGTGTTTGATTGTGTTGTGTTTGATTCTGTTGTGTTTGATTCTGTTGTGTTTGATTCTGTTGTGTTTGATTCTGTTGTGTTTGATTCTGTTGTGTTTGATTGTGTTGTGTTTGATTCTGTTGTGTTTGATTGTGTTGTGTTTGATTGTGTTGTGTTTGATTCTGTTGTGTTTGATTCTGTTGTGTTTGATTCTGTTGTGTTTGATTCTGTTGTGTTTGATTCTGTTGTGTTTGATTGTGTTGTGTTTGATTCTGTTGTGTTCGATTATGTTGTGTTTGATTCTGTTGTGTTTGATTCTGTTGTGTTTGATTCTGTTGTGTTTGATTGTGTTCTGCATGATTTGGTTCTCTTTTATTCTATTCTTTTTTATTTGATTCTGTCGTCTTAGATTTTGTTGCTTGATTCTGTTTGATTTTTTTCTGTTTGTTTTGGTTCTTCTTTTCTGAGTCTGTTGTCTTTGATTCCGTTTTGTTTGTGTTTTGGTTCCCAGGGTGTTGCTTTGCGGTTGCTAGGGTGTCATGAATGGTTCCCAGGGCTTTGCTATGCAGTTTCTATGGTGTTATGGGGGGTTGACAGGGCGTTGCTTTGCAGTTGCTAGGGTGTCATGGGGGGTTGACAGGGTGTTGCTAAGGTGTTATGGGGTTGACGGGTTGTTGCTATGTGGCTGTTTGAGTGTTAAAGGTGGTTGCCAGAGTGTTGCTATGCGGCTGCTGGGGTGTTATTGGTATTCGACAGGGTGTTGATGTGCAGTTGCTAAGGTGTTATGGGGGTTGACTAGAGGGTTGGCAGGGGGTTGCTAGGCAGTTTGTAAGGTGTTATGGAGGTTGACAGGGTGTTGCTATGTGGCTGCTAGGGTGTTATGGGGGGTTGCCAGGGTTTTGCATTGCAGTTGCTAGAGTGGTATGGGAGGTTGACAGGGTGTTACTATTGGTTTGCTAGGGTTTTATGGGTGGTTACTAGGGTGTTGCTATCCAGTTACTAGGGTGTTATTGGAGGGGGTTGACACAGTGTTGCTATGCAGTTGCTAAAGTGTTATGGGAGGTGGACAGGGTGTTGCTATGCAATTGCTAAGGTGTTATGGGAGGTTGATAGGGTGTTGCTATGCAGTTGCTAGGGTGTTAGGGGCGTTTACGGGGTGTTGCTATGGTGTTATCGGGGGTGACTGGGTGTTGCTATGCCGTTGCTAGGGTGTCCTGACCTGTGTTTGTATGTGTGTGTGTGATAGAGGTTCCAGGCAGGAGGAATGAGAAGTTCTACGACTGCTGTAAGGAGCCGTACCCTGACGTCACCTTCACCGTGGTCATGAGGAGGAGGACGCTTTACTACGGGCTCAACCTCCTGATCCCATGCGTGCTCATCTCCACTCTCGCCCTGCTGGTGTTTCTGCTGCCCGCCGACTCCGGGGAGAAGATATCGCTGGGTGAGACGCATGCAAAACATACACCTCTTTAATTTGAGTAGTGAGACTAAATTAAGTTTTCTGCTTCTCCGATGTCTCTCCTGAGGAAAGTCTGCTCTTGCTGATAAATAGGTTTGAATTCAGCAAACAAGGGCTGCTGATTTTACAATACAAGAGCATCTAATGCTCAGTGTGTGTCCTTAATTTCATTGTGTGTGTGTGTGTGTGTGTGTGTGTGTGTGTGTGTGTGTGTGTGTGTTTTAAAGTGATAAAATATTAATAAATATAAAATAATTATATATATATATATATTTATATACAGTACAATATATACAAAGCAGTATACTATGTATATTTATACACATATATTTATATATATTATATAATATTAGAACATTTATTCCTAATAATTGCAATAAACTAATTTCAGAATTATTTTAATTTACCTAATTGTAGGCTATTTAGAGTTAGCCTAGTGCAATTCAGAAACTTTTTAAACATATACAATTAACTTGTGAAATTAATACTTATTTAATATGCGTTAACATAGAATAGTTTTGCAGTAGCATGCAATGCACGCAGATATTAAGGTGTTTTTGCTGTTTTATGACAGGAATCACCGTGTTGCTGTCGCTCACCGTCTTCATGCTTCTGGTGGCTGAGATCATGCCTGCCACGTCAGATTCTGTGCCTCTGATTGGTGAGTGGAGCTGTCAATCACAGCGAGGGGACGGGGCTTGATGGTAATGAGTGGCTGAGATGGAGAGAAATGACAGACACTTCTTTAGAGACCCTGAAAATCGAGATGCCACACATTCATGGTTGTGTATCATTCACGAACGGGCCTGCAATCATTCACGCTGAAACGGCCCTGACATGTTATCTGTCTGTTCACTAACACACCGTTCCGTTACAGAGGGAAAACACATCCAATAACCTCAGAGAAAAGACCATTTCACAGGTTTTTGTAACCAAGTTTGTCTGGAATCTGTGTGACGTTCATGATAATCATGCTGTTGTCAATACATTATTATAATATGAAGTGCTGTCATGTGATTTTATTTCAAAAGCAATAACAGCCATAAATATGAAACTAACATCACATAACAAATTAAAGCTGCAAGCAGCCTTACAGGGGCCAAGCCTTCCAATGGTCCCATGGGTTCAAAAAGTAGTTAAAAATACTTTGCTTTCAAAACTTTAAAAGAAACTTTAATAACCAAAGTATTCTTAAGTCACAGAACAATTAGAAGCAACTTTTCCACCACGTAAGGCCACAATACTTCTTGCGGTCTGTTCATGTGCCACACAGGATTCGAACCCACAAACAGAACGGTTCAGGATTCATGACACGTGGTTTAGCTACTTGCGCCACTCAGAGGACGTAAACTACAAAGCTGCATAGGAGAGGCTTCAGTGTAAGAATAAGCACACAAAATCATGTTAATGAGATTAGCATGCTAAGCTAGCTTAATGCTAATGAAGCTTATGGTTATCCTGATAGCTGAAGAGCCACATTAGAAAGAATGGCATCTGGTTAGCATGCTAACCAATTATTATGCTAAGCTAACTAGCATAAGGCAACAAACACAGGCTAAGTCAACTTCAGAGAGGAATATCTCGGGAACGGTGGCAACTATCAAAAATATATTCGGTCATTTCTTTGCGGCTCGGTCCAAAGATCATCTGATCTAATTTCGGACAAAATTTTGCAAGATTTGAAAGAGGAGTAGCGAAAAAACTGTTTTTCATTTGCTCCAATATGGCGGACAGTCACATTGTAGGAAATTGACAAATGAGATATCGTCGGAATCGGCATAAGCCAAGGAACATCATGACATAAATCACTCAAAATTTGAACAATGTTTTCAAAAGTTATACGCGTTTTTGCAAAAGACCTTATATCTTTGGAACACTAGGTGGCGCTGTGTTCAATGTTCTCATGTACCTTCAGGACATTGTGTCGATGATCCATACTAAATTTTGTGAAGATATGTCAAATAGTTTAAAAGTTATTGCAAATTATGACAAAATTCAAAATGGCGGAAAAATGGTACCTCCCATCCTGACAAAATTGGTATCCACGGCATGACCCAAGGAATCCATAGATATCACATATATGATTTTCTCACAAACTGTACAAAAGTTATTGGCCAAAATATAAATTTTCCATATCTCATGACCTGTAGGTGGCGCTGTTCTAAAATTTGGCATGGACCCTGAGATCATGGTTCCGATGAAGCATACCAATTTTAGTTTCGATTGATCAAACTTTGGCCGAGATAGAGCCTCTGAACCAATATTGGGTCGACCTTGTTAAGTTTGCAACACCATAACTTTTGATCAAAGATGAATAAAAAAAATCTGTTCAGTCATTTCTGTGCGGCTCAGTCCAAAGATCATCTGAGCTAATTTTCGTAAGAATTGAACAAAGTTTGAATGAGGAGTAACAAAAAGACGTAACACTGTACTTTTCAAAATGGCCACTACTGTAATGGGCGGAGTCTCAATGTACAATATTGATTGCAATCACCATAATGAGTGGATTCAGGTGTACTAAGATTCATTTTTCTAGATCAAAGGGTTCAAAAGTTATAACTGTTTGAATGTTAAATTTTTGAACTGGTGGTGGTGCTATAGAGTTGGACTTAGAGTCTCAAAAATTGGTCCAATTACTATTCATTACCATCTCTACAAGTGTACCAAATTTCATCATTTTCCTACTTACGGTTCATAGGGCTGCCATAGACTTACAGAGGAGGAAGAATAATAATAATAAGATTAAAGCTGCAAGCAGCCTTTCCGGGGCCAAGCCCTTTCTGATGTTTGACTGGTTTGGATAGGCTACATGATTTTTTATTTTACTAGGAATCTTTTGAACATTCCACAATTCACATGGTTTAATGCTTTGCTACACATCGGATTTGATTAAACAATCTTCAAAGTTATAGCCTTTTGCTTTACTCAGCATTTGCTTTATACTCATACACTGTGGTTTGCTTAATTTTACAGAGAGTTATGAAAATGTACTCAAAATGAAGATTTTTTATATAAATTTGCTGCATGTTATTTTTATGGAGATCCTTTCTCAGATACACATCATGTGCAGAACTGAAACAACTTTTCCACCACTTAAGGCCACAGTATCTCTTGCATGTGTCACACGGGATTCGAACCCACGACCAGAATGGTTTGGGATTCGAGACACGTGGTTTATCAAATTGCGCCACTCAGAGGACGTAACTTTCAAAGCTGCAGAGGATAGGCTTCAGTGTAAGAATAAGCACACAAAATCATGTTAAAGAGATTAGCATGCTAAGCTAGCTTAATGCTAATGAAGCTAATGGTTATCCTGATAGCTGAAGAGCCACATTAGAAAGAATGGCATCTGGTTAGCATGCTAACCAATTATTATGCTAAGCTAACTAGCATAAGGCAACAAACACAGGCTAGGTCACCTTCGAAGATGAATATCTCGGGAACAGTAGCCAATATAAAAAATCTATTCAGTCATTTCTGTGCGTCTCAGTCCAAAGAACATCTGATCAAATTTTGGACAAAATTTAGCAAGATTTGAAGGAGAAGTAGTGAAAAAACTGTTTTTCATTTGTTCCAAAATGGCGGATAGTCACTTTATTGGAAAATGACAAATGAGATATCACCGGAATCAGCATACGCCAGGAAACATAATGACGTAAAGAAATCAAAATTTGAACAATGTTTTCAAAAGTTATAAGCGTTTTTGAAAAATACCTTATATCTCTGGAACACTAGGTGGCGCTGTGTTCATTGTTCTCATATACCTTCAGGATATTTTGTCAATGATCCATACTAAATTTTGTGAAGATATGTCAAATAGTTTAAAAATTATTGCAAATTATGTCAAAATTCAAAATGGCGGACACGTGGTACCTCCCATCCTGACAAAATTGGCATCCTCGGATTCGGCATGACCCAAGGAATCCATAGATACCACATTCATGATTTTCTGACAAACTGTACAAAAGTTATTGGCCAAAATATCAATTTTTCATATCTCATGACCTGTAGGTGGCGCTGTTCTCGAATTTGGCATGGACCCTGAGATCATGGTTCCGATGAAGCATACCAATTTTCCTTTCGATTGATCAAACTTTGGCCGAGATAGAGCTTCTGAACCAATATTGGGTCGACCTTGTTAAGTTTGCAACACCATAACTTTTGATCAAAGATGAATTAAAAAAATCTGTTCAGTCATTTCTGTGCGGTTCAGTCCAAATATCATGTGAGCCAATTTTCGTAAGAATTGAACAAAGTTTGAATGAGTAGTAGCAAAAAAACTTAATACTGTACTTTTCAAAATGGCTACTACTGTAATGGGCGGAGTCTTACTGTACGATATTGATTGCAATCACCATAATGAGTGGATTCAGGTGTACTAAGATTAATTTTTCTAGATCAAAGGGTTCAAAAGTTATAACAATTTAAATGTTCAATTTTTGAACTGGTGGTGGCGCTATAGAGTTTGACTTAGAGTCTCAAAATTTGGTCCAATTACTATTCATTAGCATCACTAGAAGTGTACCAAATTTCATCATTTTCCTATGTACGGTTCATAGGGCTGTCATAGACTTACAGAGGAGGAAGAAGAATAATAATAATAATAATAATAATAAGAAAACTAACGGATACAATAGGGTCTATCCCCTTCGGGGCTTGGCCCCTAAAAACTAACGGATACAATAGGTGCCTCAGCCCCTTCGGGGCTTGGCCCCTAATAACCTAATTTTAAATGCATCAAATGTTGGTTATCGTACTTGGTTACTAACGTAACCTCGGTTCTCTCTAGAAGAGGACTCTTGGAGCCGTGCTCGGTTATTTATAAATCTAGGCCACGCCTGTTCTGGCGGGACGTGACGTAGAGGGTGCGAAGCGTCATGAGAGGCCTCGCATAGGCTGCTGCTTTCGCCGCAGAGCAGCCAATAGGCGCACAAGCTGTTCCGCCTAAGGCTATGTTCACACTTAGCGTCTTTTTTGACAAAAAAAAGTTAACAACGGCGTTTTTTTAGCAAAAAAAAAAAAAAAAAAACGCTGCGCGTTTGGTTACAAATAGCAGCCGAGCGCGTCTTTTGTTGCTATAACAACAGCTGCAACAGTAGTGTGCCCACACAGCCTCTTTGTGATGTATGTTATGATTGAGTTGTGTACAGATGGTACTCAACCAGAATGCCTATTACCGCCGCGACAGGCACCGCGGCAAAACTACCGCGGTAAAAATAATCCAGTCGCATTTCAAAGTCATTCGCGAAATGACCGCCAGGTGGCGCAGAGGGACATTGTGCAAAACAGCAGCTATTGCCGTATTTTGAAATGTAAGCGGGGTTAATGTCAATTAACAGATGAAATAGGCTACTATAGAACATTGTTTAGGACAGAAAAATAGAATCATAATTTAAAAATAGAGACGAGAACAATATAGCCTTTATTTCATATTGTAGCCTACGCCTAGACGTCGGTGGGCGACATAAGCCTATTGCCCGTTGGGAGCAGCGTGATAAAATAATAATAATAACAAAAATAACGAACAAAAATAAATTAAGTGCAAAGAAGCTGATTATTTGTTTACTACTCTATTGAGGAATGAGACGAATGATGAGCGCTTCTCTGGAACAGATTGGATAACCCGGGCTTTTCTAAATGAGAAATTTCATGGCCGAGTGGTAGAACTTACGTATCGATCATTTGGATGACACGGGTTCGAATCCCGTACAAACAGAGATTATTGTATATTTTATATTAGCCTATTACTGCATGTCATAGCCTATTATTAATGCAGACAATCAAACAAACAAAACTTTTTTTTTTATACAGGATAGCCTTTTTTTGTGGTTCATATAGAGTTTGTAAAACATGGTTTTAACTAAGCAAGGTGCGATTTTCCAGGGGGACGGGGATTTCCTTCTGGTCTAAACATCCCTGCTTCTGCTGAATTATTTTAATCCCCCCTCCCTCCACAGTAACCAATGCTATAAATTACTTCACCAATAGACCATTTAAAATATATAAAATAAAGATATGCAACAGGCACGTTTAAACGACTAACAATAAAATCAGAACCAGTTTCAGTTCATCAAATGGCGCTATCCATTGTTCTAAAGTCGGGTTTTATTCTGGCATGTTGAATTAGTGTTCGGCAGACGCGGCTGCGCGTTCATTTGGATTTATTTTTCTCATAACAGACATCTAAAATAACTTAGGCCCTAATAGGCTACTCCGTAGTTTTTTAGTCATACAGATCAGAGTAGACTAGAGTAGGCTACATCGTTCAAAACTGTAAACTTTTATTCATATTCAAACTTTTATTCAAAAGTTTATCTGTCATCTCTGTCTCCGGGAACTGCGCGTCACAAAAATGAACCGAAAGCCACTTTCCTCCGCTCAGTCACGATAAGAAATCGGCTATGTCTAAAGCCTTACAATGTCTAAATATTTAATAAATGTTATCTGATTAGGTAATCCGTATGAAACCGAGAGGTGCAGAGGATCTACTCAAACTAGCTGTGAGCGCTTCCCAATGATGAACGGACAAGGGTGAAAATCTCGCTATAATTAAATGTAGTCTATGCTAAATCGCCCTGAATTAAATTGTAAAAATAGATCAGATAATTTATTTGTCGAAATGTTGCGATATTGTTTCACTTAAGTTCATAAATATTATATAAATGTTATTTAGTTTAGCAGCAGCACAAAGCACTGTGGTTCGAGATTTATAAATAAAATAATAATAATAGCTAGGCTAATTCACAAATCGCGCACCCTGGTTGTAAGGATACAAAGATCCCCTTGGAATTTAACATTGAGTTGAACATTGTATTCATGACAACAAATGAACATGCGTTTGAACAAATGAACATGCGTTTGTAGGCCTATTTAGGTTTGCTTGGAAAAAGCTGGCCCAAACCGAGGTAGTGTTTTATTTCTTCAATTATTGAAATAATTAAATGTTTAATAATAAACTTTTATGACAGAAATATTAGCCTACATGTAGCCTAAATAATTAAATTATTTTATTATCAACACTTTACTAGCCTAATGCTATGTCTAGAATGAAGTGTGAATTGCGACTTCTCTTTGTTTTAAGTCGGTCTCAAACTCAGATCGCCTGTGGGGGGTTGGGGGTTCAGGAGGTGTTAATGTTCTGTCTTTCATATGCAGAGTGAGCCTGATGACCAGGCAAAGACAAAATACTTTTAAAGATATATCTCTCGATGTATCCAAATGTAGGCCCTTACATTTATAAATATTGTAGTTTTATGTAGGCTATTTAAAGAGGTTTCACACACACTTTCAGTTGAAGTGTTCAATCCGTTTGTTTCAACTGGTTTTGTAGAATTTTAACACGTTTGAGTGTGTTTGTCAACAATCTGGCATTATCTAAACATGAACTATCGACGAAACGCGTTCTTGCCAACTAAACGAATGCAAGTGAGCAGCAGCAGAGCGCTTATTCGCGATCCACCTCGTTTTATTGTAGGCTACGGTGAATTCAACCAGGCATTCTGTTTGAAATCATGTTACAGTTTTTTTTTTTCGTGATTTGTATGGATGACACACAGCGACATCAGTATTATCAGCTGTATAATGGGGTTTTACCCTGAAATCTTGTTTAATGTCGAGAGAGACCCGGCGCGCGCAGTGCAGGGAGACTAAATAAACTAAAATAAAAGAGATCCAGCGCGAGAGAGAAGCAAAGAAAATCTTAATTTATGTTGCTTTGAACTATTTTCGTTTTGTAGACTAGCCTACTGTTTTAATTGTTTATTTAGCTGCAATTTCTTTGGCAATACAAATGTAAAATGTCGCAAGAATAAGATTCTGTTTCTTACTTATTAAACTCTAACTCGATGCAACCCTGTTTTAAATAAATAAACTGCCCCCGACACTTTATTTAAACCTTGAAATGTCCAGGATCTGTTTGTAAAAATTTCTTCCTTTGCTATGGCGGGTATCAATTGTCAGTCATCTCAATTTTGTGGATGATTCACAAAACAATAATTTAGCAGATTAAAGATAGCTTCGTCATTTTCATTTTCTGACGCGATCGGCTGACAATCTTCCTTCATCAGTTTTGTCGTCTGTGCAGCGGCTCTACTGGAAAGTAGCAAATGTATGTTGTAATGTGCCATTGATAATTAAACAAAACGCTTGACTTCAATAAACAGTTACCTATCTAAGCATCAAGAATGGTAAAACATTTAACGCTGTCAGCCAAAACTAGTGAGATTCGATCTCGGGTCGCTTGAAGCTCCGTGAAGCTCGTGCTGTTGCGTTGTCCACTGCGCTACCGTCGGTCCGCTGACGAGACGTTGCTCTTGCAAAGCCTCATTGATGTAGCCTAATATTTTTCTATTGCAATGTTTTGTGTTGAAATGTTTTCATTATTTCTTAAATGTAGTAGGCCTACATTTAATTTCAGTCTTGTGATTATATGAATTCATTTAACTACATGTTTAACTTGAATTGATCTGTTTTACCACATTTCAATCACTCTCAATGAGCCGCGGCGCGGCGGCAGATTACGCAATAAAGAGAATAAACTGACACTTTTCAAAGTCTGCGATTGTAGCGCCTCTTAGCGGTCAAAGCCAGCGAAACAAGGACGATTAGTTTTTCTACCGGCACCGTGTCCATTTTTCTTGTTGTTATGGAAACGACAGGTCTCGCTACTCGCTTGTCATTGGTCAGCTGTCAAAAAGGCACTTGACGTAGGGCGTTCTTTTCAGAAAAGTTAAACTTTTTTCAACTTTAAAAGACGCTCTGAGCTGCAGAAAAAGACGCCGGCGGTGGCGTTTAAAAAAACGCTCAGGACTTTTTTGAAAAAACGGTTTACTCCATAGGGTTCTAATGTAGAACAGACGCTGGCAGTTTGAAAAAAGACGCTAAGTGTGAAAATAGCCTAAGGCTGTATGCTGCTGCAAAGCGTTTTACATTATTACAAAATTAAGGATTAATTTTTTGGCTTCAATATCTCGAGAAAGAATCTTTCCTGCAGCGTCTTCGACGCAGTACAAAAGAACTCTCGTCTCGTAAGAGAACCTTATTTACTTTATTTATGGTAAATCTGTATTTACTATATAGTCCTGAATTGTCTTCTATTATAAGTCGTTTTGGATATTAGCATCTGCTAAATGCATAAATGTAAGTGATAACAGGGTTGCAAAACTTGCAAACTAAAAAAAAGTAAATAGTAAATACAAATAAAAATATAGCTGCAAGCAGCGATTACGGGCCCAAGCCGGTGGCACCGCCACCCTGGTGCCTTTAGTTACACTAAAGGCACCGGGCTGGCGCTACCACCGGCTTGGGCCCTCCATCGCTGCTTGCAGCTATATTTATATATATATATATATATATATATATATATATATATATATATATATATATATAAAAAGCCGCCACCCCGTTGCCTTTGGGGTTCCTGTGCACGACGGGCAAAAATGTAACCCCGCTTTGACTGTCGAGAAGAAGTCTGCTTTAGAGCTTGCATCAGTGTGAGTCTTTCTGCTCCCCTCCAAACACACACAGAAAAGGGGGGGCTGTCTGTGTGTGTGCCCTCCCTCCCTCCCTCCCCCCCACACACATACACACACACACACAGAGAGAATGGCAGGGGGAACTCTGTCAGAGAGAGACAAAACCACATTCAAACCAAAATATCTGACTTCCTGTTGGTCGGAGCTAATGACTGTAAATGAGAAAGTTGTCCGGATCGATAAGCACAATATACAGACCGAGTTTTGTGACTGTAGGTAAAAATAACCCACCCACTTTAGTCAAAAGTATCTTGAAAGTAACACACTTCCTGCTGCCAGTTGGTGGCGCTATAACTTTGACTCACAATAGTCACATCCATGTGATCGCCCTCTTACAACAAACACACTGCTGAAGTTTCATCAAGATCAATAAATGTATGAAGACGTTATAACACATTGTGTTTTTCTTTTCTCGCCATAACTTCGTTTCCTCGCCACGGCCAAACCGTTCGAGATATCAAAAATCTGTCCGCAATTTAGCGTCCTCAATGTCTTGACTTCATGCTGACCGAGTTTGGTGGCGATAGGATAATTTTTCTTGGAGGAGTATATCAAATTCCAGGGGCATGCATTTTCATACAGCCCATAATAGCCGACTTCCTGTTGGACTGGCGTAAAACTTAGAGCACGAAAGTTGTTCGGCCCGATTAAATCTATATGTGTACCGAGTTTCATATTATTACATGCAAACGTGTTTGATATATGGACCAAGTTTTTCGGACCACGTTCAAGGGGGCGCTGTTGAGCTCCCCTGCCACGCCCGGGTACCAGCTTCAGCCCAGCCCTGATGGCCGCAGGTTCTGACCTGTGTTCAAAGTTTCAAGAGTTTTCGAGCACGTTAAGGGCCCCAAAAGTGCCCGAGAAGTCCCACACAGCAGAGAAAGGGTTAAAATAAAGCCCCCCTCCTCTCTCACACACACAGACACTGAGAGAGACTGGCAAAATTCCCATCAAATCACATTCAAACAAAAATATCTGACTTCCTGTTGGTCGGAGCTAATGACTGTAAATTAGAAAGTTGTCCGGCTCGGGGAGATAAATATAAATACCGATTTTTGTTACTGTAGGTAAAACTAATACCCCATTTTTGACTAAAGGTGGCGCTACTGAGCCCCTCCACCGCGCCCGTTTCTGAAACTTCACACATGCCTAGTACCTAATAAATGTGATATGCATGTTGAGTTTCATGCAATTTGAAGCATGTTAAGAGCCTCAAATGCACCCAAAAAGAATATAAAAGTTTAAAGCGTTGCCATGGCAACAGTATTTAAGATATCAATAATTCTTTCACAGGTCTACATCTGCCGTGTGTTTACATTATACACATAAAGTTTGAAGCAAATCGGGTAAAAATAAGAGGGTGAATTCAAAGCATTTTGAAAGTGACACACTTCCTGCTGCCAGTTGGTGGCGCTATAACTTTGACTCACAATAGTCACATCCATATGATCGGCCTCTTACAACGAACACACTGCTGAAGTTTCATCAAGATCAATTAATGTATGAGGATGTTATAACACACTTCCTGTTTCCAATATTCGCCATAAATTTGTTTCCTCGCCACGGCCAAACCGTTCGAGATATCAAAAATCCCCTGGCAATTTATCATCCTCCATGTCTTGGCTTCATGCACACCGAGTTTCGTGGTGATTGTTTGAATCGTCTAGGAGGAGTATTTTAAATTCCATTGCATGTGTTTTTTAAACTACGCCAAATAGCCGACTTCCTGTTGGGCTGGCGTAAAAAGTCAGAGCATGAAGGATATATGAACCGATGAGATCTATAAGTGTACCGAGTTTCATATTATTCCACGCAAGCGTGTTTGATTTATGGACCAAGTTTTCGGACCGTGTTCCAGGGGGCGCTGTCGAGCCACCCTGCCACGCCCGGGTCCCAGCTTCAGTCCGGCTCTAATGGCCGCCGGTTCTGACCTGTGTGCAAAGTTTCAAGAGTTTTTGAGCACGTTAAGGCCCCCAAAAGTGCCCAAAAGGTAGTAATATAATAATAATAATAATAATAAAATATAGCTGCAAGCAGCGATTACGGGCCCAAGCCGGTGGCACCGCCACCCTGGTGCCTTTAGTTACACTAAAGGCACCGGGCTGGCGCTGCCACCGGCTTGGGCCCTCCATCGCTGCTTGCAGCTATATTTATATATATATATATATATATATATATATATATATATATATATATATATATATATATAAAAAGCCGCCACCCCGTTGCCTTTGGGGTTCCTGTGCACGACGGGCAAAAATGTAACCCCGCTTTGACTGTCGAGAAGAAGTCTGCTTTAGAGCTTGCATCAGTGTGAGTCTTTCTGCTCCCCTCCAAACACACACAGAAAAGGGGGGGCTGTCTGTGTGTGTGCCCTCCCTCCCTCCCTCCCCCCCACACACATACACACACACACACACACACAGAGAGAATGGCAGGGGGAACTCTGTCAGAGAGAGACAAAACCACATTCAAACCAAAATATCTGACTTCCTGTTGGTCGGAGCTAATGACTGTAAATGAGAAAGTTGTCCGGATCGATAAGCACAATATACAGACCGAGTTTTGTGACTGTAGGTAAAAATAACCCACCCACTTTAGTCAAAAGTATCTTGAAAGTAACACACTTCCTGCTGCCAGTTGGTGGCGCTATAACTTTGACTCACAATAGTCACATCCATGTGATCGCCCTCTTACAACAAACACACTGCTGAAGTTTCATCAAGATCAATAAATGTATGAAGACGTTATAACACATTGTGTTTTTCTTTTCTCGCCATAACTTCGTTTCCTCGCCACGGCCAAACCGTTCGAGATATCAAAAATCTGTCCGCAATTTAGCGTCCTCAATGTCTTGACTTCATGCTGACCGAGTTTGGTGGCGATAGGATAATTTTTCTTGGAGGAGTATATCAAATTCCAGGGGCATGCATTTTCATACAGCCCATAATAGCCGACTTCCTGTTGGACTGGCGTAAAACTTAGAGCACGAAAGTTGTTCGGCCCGATTAAATCTATATGTGTACCGAGTTTCATATTATTACATGCAAACGTGTTTGATATATGGACCAAGTTTTTCGGACCACGTTCAAGGGGGCGCTGTTGAGCTCCCCTGCCACGCCCGGGTACCAGCTTCAGCCCAGCCCTGATGGCCGCAGGTTCTGACCTGTGTTCAAAGTTTCAAGAGTTTTCGAGCACGTTAAGGGCCCCAAAAGTGCCCGAGAAGTCCCACACAGCAGAGAAAGGGTTAAAATAAAGCCCCCCTCCTCTCTCACACACACAGACACTGAGAGAGACTGGCAAAATTCCCATCAAATCACATTCAAACAAAAATATCTGACTTCCTGTTGGTCGGAGCTAATGACTGTAAATTAGAAAGTTGTCCGGCTCGGGGAGATAAATATAAATACCGATTTTTGTTACTGTAGGTAAAACTAATACCCCATTTTTGACTAAAGGTGGCGCTACTGAGCCCCTCCACCGCGCCCGTTTCTGAAACTTCACACATGCCTAGTACCTAATAAATGTGATATGCATGTTGAGTTTCATGCAATTTGAAGCATGTTAAGAGCCTCAAATGCACCCAAAAAGAATATAAAAGTTTAAAGCGTTGCCATGGCAACAGTATTTAAGATATCAATAATTCTTTCACAGGTCTACATCTGCCGTGTGTTTACATTATACACATAAAGTTTGAAGCAAATCGGGTAAAAATAAGACAGTGAATTCAAAGCATTTTGAAAGTGACACACTTCCTGCTGCCAGTTGGTGGCGCTATAACTTTGACTCACAATAGTCACATCCATATGATCGGCCTCTTACAACGAACACACTGCTGAAGTTTCATCAAGATCAATTAATGTATGAGGATGTTATAACACACTTCCTGTTTCCAATATTCGCCATAAATTTGTTTCCTCGCCACGGCCAAACCGTTCGAGATATCAAAAATCCCCTGGCAATTTATCATCCTCCATGTCTTGGCTTCATGCACACCGAGTTTCGTGGTGATTGTTTGAATCGTCTAGGAGGAGTATTTTAAATTCCATTGCATGTGTTTTTTAAACTACGCCAAATAGCCGACTTCCTGTTGGGCTGGCGTAAAAAGTCAGAGCATGAAGGATATATGAACCGATGAGATCTATAAGTGTACCGAGTTTCATATTATTCCACGCAAGCGTGTTTGATTTATGGACCAAGTTTTCGGACCGCGTTCCAGGGGGCGCTGTCGAGCCACCCTGCCACGCCCGGGTCCCAGCTTCAGTCCGGCTCTAATGGCCGCCGGTTCTGACCTGTGTGCAAAGTTTCAAGAGTTTTTGAGCACGTTAAGGCCCCCAAAAGTGCCCAAAAGGTAGTAATATAATAATAATAATAAATAATAATAAATAATAAAGAAGAATAATCCGAAGGAAAACAATAGGGCCTTCGCCTTTTCAAGGCTTGGGCCCTAATAATAATAAATAATAAAGAAGAATAATCCGAAGGAAAACAATAGGGCCTTCGCCTTTTCAAGGCTTGGGCCCTAATAAGATATTTGACACTTGTAGGACCAAAAAACAGCATCACATGATGGATTTGTGTGAGGAACAGATTGAAGTTATTGTTATTAACTGAATAATTCCACCTCACCTACTATGATAAATAATGAGTAATTTCACCGTGACTCCTTTCCTGAGGTGTGCAGGACTGAGGGATTCTCGAGGGTTCAGGATCGGATTAGATTGGGTTCACTGAAGCTTGCCGTTCTGTAATGGCACAGTGTGTTTTCTCACAGCTCAGACACACACCGCTGAAGATCTCATGAATGCTTCATCTGCACGCAGGGATTGTTGTGGACTCAGAGTGTGTGTGTGTGTGTGTGTGTGTGTTTCAGCTCAGTATTTTGCGACCACCATGGTGATTGTGGGTCTGTCCGTCATCGCTACAGTCCTGGTGTTGCAGTATCACTATCACGATCCTGACGGAGCCAAGATGCCACGATGGGTAAGAGAACGCTCTCCATCACTAGCTGAAGAGGGGGTTTTTACCTCTCTCTTTTTCTTTTTCTTTCATTATTAATATATTTTCAATTGTGCATGTATTTTTTTACTTACTTTTTACTTTATTTGTTTGTTAAATTTTACTTATTTTTTTATTTTGTTTATTATTTATTTATTAGTAAGTTATTTGCTTGTTTGTTTTACTTTTTATTTCATACATATATTTTAAATTTTCCCACAAAAGCTTTACATTACTGAAGCATGTATTTATTTATTTATTTATTATCCCACCCCGTTTTTATTTTTATATATGTATTTGTTTAGCTTTTTATTAAATTTTCTATAGCTTTTATAATAGCTTTTTATTAATATATTTTAATTGTGTGTGAATTTTTGCTACTTAAGCTTTATATTACCAAAACATTTATTTATTTGTTTGTTTCTTAATTTATCATGGTTTTTTATCAATTGTTTTATTTAATTTTACATTTTGGTTATTGTTTATTTATTAGTTATTTGTTTGTACGCTTATTTGTTTGTTTCACTTTTTATTTAGTATTTTTTTCATACATTATTAATATATTTTTAGTAATGTATTTTACATTTTTGCTAAAAAAGTTTTACATTACTAAAGCAGTGATTTATTTATCCCATTTTAAATAGTTTGTTTTCTTGTTTCATTTTTATTTAATCCAGTAATGATTTTTTTTTTTATTGTGTGTATTTTTAGTTTTTGCTACAAAAATAAAAAAAATATTTATTTATTATTTTTATTATAGTACATTTAATATAATATAATATTTGTATTATTATATTATCATCATTTTTTTTATACATTTTGTAAATAAATATTATTTATTTACAAAAATATTTCTTTATTTATCCTACTTTTTATCTTAGTATTTTGTTTTTATTCCATACATTATTAATATATTATAAATTGTGAATTAAATGTCCAAATACTTCTGGGGGCTACTGTATATATGTTATTGTTATTATATATATATATATATATATATATATATATATATATATATATATATATATATATATATATATATATATATATATATATATATATATATTTTTATATATATATATATATATATATATATATATATATATATATATATATATATATATATATATATAGTAAAGTTACAGCAGTCTCTCTCACTCTGCACTAAAAGTGTTGAAGGTTAAAGTGTCTTTCCGAGCGCCGGTCGCCTCATTCTACAGAGGATCTATCAGAATCAAACTTTGTGCAAATTTGTTTTCTAGGCACACTCTTAACCTAGCCAACATGAAATATTAATTTCCATTTTTGCTTGAATAATATATGTGTCAGGCCTTCGTTGTCTAGAATGACAATGAATATTCAATCACCAATTAGGAGGAAGCCGTGTACGCCTCCAGAAATCCCTACAGCATTATGATGATTCACCTGCATTGATTCAGTCATATTGACTCAGCGAATCTTTCAGTTATGCAAATAGTGCTCAAGCAAACTAATCACGAAAAACAGTAGTATTTGCATGGATGAGGTTGTTACTTCATTAGCCGCGTTTCCACCGCAGGAACTTTCCCCAGAAACTAGTAGTTGTAGAAACTAGGAGCTTTGTGGTGTGTTTCGACCGCAGGAACCAGGGTCTAGATGAAGCTGCGGGTACATATTTCCCCCTCCGGAAGTCCCTGATGCGAGGTAGTACTTCAAAGTTCAGGAACTTTCAGGGGAGGGACTTGTGCACTGAATATGCTGATTGGTTGAGTTCATGCCGCATTTTGATTGGTTGACTCCACGCAGTATTTTAATTCAACCACCATCTGTTGCGGTGCGTGCAGCAACAGTTTGCTATTCAAATACAATGGAGTTTAACAATGGAGTTTAAAAACTTTCCCCCCAGACCGGTTGCTGTCTGCGTTTCCACCACGGTGTAAAGTACCGGGAAGATTAGGCAAATTAGTCCACTGACGTAGGATTGCGCGCTACTTTACCGTTCCCGCTGGATTTCATCCTCTGAATTTAAGCATAATAAAGCCTGATCCTCGTCATCGGTCGTATTTTCTTAAACTCCATTGTTGCTTTGAATAGCAAACAACTGTTGCTGCACGCACCGCAACAGATGGTGGTTGAATTAAAATACTGCGTGGAGTCAACCAATCAAAATGCGGCATGAATTTAGCATGTTCAGAGCACAAGTCCCTCCCCTGACAGTTCCTGATCTTTGAAAAAGTACTACCTCGCATCAGGGACTTCCGGAGGGGGAATTATGTACCCGCAGTTTCATCTAGACCCTGGTTCCTGCGGTCGAAACACACCACAAAGTTCCTCCGGTGCGAAAGCCCCTATTGTTCCGGGTAATCTCGTTGGAAACGCGGCTGTTCATGCTTGTGTTTTGCTGTCTAGACCCGCGTTCTCCTCCTGAACTGGTGCGCCTGGTTTCTCCGCATGCGCCGGCCCGGCGAGGACCGGATCCGTCTGGCGTGTCACAACAAACATCCCCGGCGTGGGAGTGTGTCGAGCGTGGATCTGTCGGTCAGCCAGGGGGCGCTGCAGCCCGCCAGCGGGAACATGCTCTACATCGGCTTCAGAGGGATGGAGGGCGTCCATTACGCTCACGACTCTCACGGTGTGCTCTGCGGGCGTCTCGTGGCATCCACTGAGGAGGACGTGCTGTTGCCGGGGTCAGCGGTGCCGTCGCTAGGGGGCGGGGCTGGAATCAGGAGCGGAGTCAGTGGAGGCATCGTGGGTGGGGCTTTGGAACTGGAACTGGCCAAAATCCTAGAGGAAGTGAGGTATATCGCCAAACGATTTCGCGACCAGGACGAGGACGAGAACGTGTGTAACGAATGGAAGTTCGCGGCGGCGGTGATCGATCGTTTGTGCCTCATGGCGTTCTCCATTTTTACAATCCTCTGCACAATCGGGATCATGATGTCGGCGCCTAATTTCGTGGAAGCCATCTCGAAAGATTTCTTCACCTGATGCTTGACGTTCTTGCCGCGAGAACTTTGTAATTTTACGGGGGGTTTTGCATCGCTCAGAAACGACCGAGATTCTTGTATAATGGGAGTGCAAATATGACATGCTAACCAGGGCTGAGCAAAAACACATTTATTTACTTTTTAATTGTCCTCATCTTATTAACTAGAGATGTTTTAAACAAGCAGCGTTAAGGCCTGTCCAAACCAAGGACGATAACTATAACGATAAATATATCGTCCACAGCATTACTATAACGATAAATATATAATCTACTACAGCATTACTATAACGATAAAGATAATCGTCCACAGCATTACTATAACGATAAAGATATAATCTACTACAGCATTACTATAACGATAATGGCACAGTTGAACGATATTGTTGGAATTGCTTTTTAGAACGATTTTTTTTTTCCAGCTGATGAACGATGAAAACATTGACAGCCAATCAGAATCCATCCTGCTTTAAAGAGCTCGAGCATTTAAAGCGGCAGATGCTAAAACTGCAGCGCACACTTATAATAAACACCATGATATAACACCAATATAGTTATCGTTATAGTTATCGTCCATGGTGTGAACGGGC
This sequence comes from Phoxinus phoxinus, assembly GCF_949152265.1. Lineage (NCBI taxonomy): Eukaryota > Metazoa > Chordata > Actinopteri > Cypriniformes > Leuciscidae > Phoxinus > Phoxinus phoxinus. The sequence continues at coordinate 6,900,539 of NC_136900.1, read as the reverse complement.
CTTTACTGTTAGTAAGTTTCATTTATTTCCATTAATGATTTCTTGTGAAAGAATCAGTTTTAACACGGATTCATCGATTTATTTGCATCACTTCAGAAGTCCTTGTGTGGCATTTTACATTTATTTAAACGTTTTAGTAAAATATGAGTTGGTAAATATTGCTGTTGATGTATATATATATGAAAATCATTAAATGTCATTGTTCTTCAAATTCTAGATTATTATTGGATTTTAGTTAAATTTACATTAAACATTTTGAACCCGTTTGTCTGCATTGACTGACATTATGGTTCTTCAGATTTTAAAGCAAGTACTGAGTTTATATATATATATATATATATATATATATATATATATTAAAAGGTTGACTTTTTTTTGTTTGTTAATTATAATAGTAATACCTAATACTAAGTTTGTTAACCTTTATTGCTGTGATGCTGTTAATGCATAAATGAATCGACAGAACTCTGATTAATGATTCATTAAAAGATAAAGATGTTGGTTTCAGCTCAAGGTCATTAATGTTAATGACTTACAAACAGCAACACAGGTTTAATTGTGATATCTGTTGTATGTTGGTTCTCTGTGTAACTCTAGGTGAGTTTTCATGTGAGTGTTGAAATGACGTTTGGTGTGTTTTTGATGTGCAGTGGGGTCCAAAAGTCTGAGACCACTAGTGAAATTGCTTATATTTTCAATAGTTTCTAAATTAATCCAGCATTTTTAACTGCTAAATTATATTATCATCATAACAATTAAGTCATGTGTTCAAATCAAACCTGTTTTGGAGCCTGTCGCATCATATTGTGTTGTTTGCTTGTTTTTCAGGCCTGAGATTCACAAATGTCTGTTTTACATGAAAACACTTCATCATTTGACTAACTACTAAGCAGCACATAAACACACTCTTATGTGAATTACACACACAACTATTTAAGTCATTCTGTCTTCTGGAAAATCAGTTTTCCAGTTTGAACCTTTTATAGACCTTTCCCAGCATCACATTTTCTTTCAGGTCTCCTGGTTTGTGAACCCTGTATAAATAAATGTATTTTTCTATTAAAATATTCTGTTTTATGTGTCTCAGAGGGTTTTTGTGGAAAGCATTTCAGAAGCTTTTCAGCTTTTGCATTTCAAACTAAGTCGAAGCACAACAATACTGCATTTTGTTTTATCATAAGATGTCTATTTATCAAAGTGTTTATGTGCACTTTATTATTATTTTCCTTGTCTTCAGAAGCCTTTTGATAGCTTTCTTACTGGAAAGGACGGAAATTCAATGCATTGTTCATGCAAAACTTCCTATGCGCAAGCTCGGATGAGATTGAGCAGTAATGAAGCTGAGACTCAAATTTGAGGCTGTTCCATAAATTAAGAAAATTAAAAAATGTTGTAGAAACAATTGTCTACCAAGTAAATTTCACAAATAATTACAAAGAAATTACAAGTAACACATTTAATTAAACCTGATTTTAGACTGAAATAATATTTTCTTGTAAAACGTACTCCAATAATCTTTGTTAACAACATTGAAAAATATTTTTTAAGAGTGTAGCATGTGACAAGTCATAAGGACTAATTCACACATAATGTGTTTTTGCTGTTGAAAACTCCCTTTCTATTGGTCTCTCGATGTTGCATCATCCTTTGACAGGGAAACATTTCTACTAGAAATACTGAAGCTTGATTGGAATAACACCTTGCAGCTCAATGACTAATGGCATGTGTCCGTCACCAGTCGTGGGCGAGGCCTATGCTAATAGTGTGGAGTCCGTCACCAGTCGTGGGCGGGGCCTAAGCTAACAGGGCGGAGTTAGACAACAGTCATGGGTGGGGCCTAAGCAAACAGGGCGGAGTTAGACACCAGTCGTGGGCGAGGCCTATGCTAATAGGGTGGAGTCCGTCACCAGTCGTGGGTGGGGCCTAAGCGAACAGGGCGGAGTTAGACATCAGTCGTGGGCGGGGCCTGTGCAATGTGGCGTCACTTTGGAGCGCATTCTTGAATGGCTCCTTTTGAGACGCTGTTTCAGATTTATGGGGAAAATAACAAACAATGGATGAATTTTTACCACAATATGGTGGTTGTTCACACACTGCAGACATAAACATGTTCAAACACAATATAAAAGTGGATTTTGCATAATAGGTCCCCTTAAAATAATACCCTGGATCTTCCCAACTTTATAATGCTCAAGTTTTTTAAGCTCCAAAAAGAGTATCCATCCAAACGACTCCAATGGGTAAATGCCTTTTTTTTTAAGAAATAAAGACAGTAATACTAACTGAAATACTGAATAATAGACTACCAGGACCGAAGCCTCACTCCTGCTAAACTCCTGCGGAAAGAAGAGAAGATCCAGATTTTGAGGAAATCTTCCAGATGGATCTGCTATGAGCGTCTGTTCTCCAGAATAATCCTCACCGCAGTTAAACAGGAGAGATAGCGCACATTCACTGTCATTAGTGCCTTCAGCTCTTCTTCTGCATGAAGAAAACATTCAGAGTGAGAGATTGGCAGGAAAGCTGGACTGGTGAAGCGTTGAGATGGAGGAAAACATAAAGGTCAGGGAACAGACGGGAAATCCTGGCACACGGAGACTAGCCTACAGCTCTTCCCAAGATTTCAGGAAAGCACTTTTTTCTGCTGGATAAGCAAGTGTCATGTTCAGCTGGCAAAAAAATAGTGCTCAGAAGAATAATTGTTGCTTAATTAGTGAAATTTGACACGTATAGCTTCCAAATATGGCCTCCAAAAAGTAGTGCCCTGCTGTTTAGTTGGGCATGGATGATGGGAATGCAATGGCTTTTTAGACCCACTGTTATAATGCATTGGTTTTCTTTGAGGTACTGTGTAAATATTGTTAATGAACAGGGTAGTCATTCAACTTTCTAAAACCAGTGTTGTCAGACATCACTACAACTCGCTGGTAGAGTCGAACAAGAAATATTCATTCAAAAGTTTGGGGTCGGATATTAATACTTTCATTCGGCATGGACTATTCAAAAGTGATAGTAAAAAAATAATGATCCATTTCATATAAATGCTGTTCTTTTGAACTTTCTTTTCATCAAAGAATCTTGAAAAATGAATGCATTACGGTTTCCACAAAAATAACTTTTCAACATTAATCATAAATATTCTTGATCATCAAATCATCATATTATGATTGAGTAATGATGCTGAAAATTCAGCTTTGATCACTTTAACATATAGTAGGCCTATATTCACATAGAAAACTGCTATTTTAAATAATAATATTTTTTTCACAATATTACGGTTTTTACTATAGGCTATTGCTGATCAGATTTCAAGCACATTATCAAATCTAACTCAACTCAAACCTTTGAACGATACATCAGGCACAACTAGGTTTTCATAACCACGATTCCCTGTTTGTGGTGAACATGCATTTCCATGCGTGATATTTTATGCATGAAAAAAAAACACAGCATGTTTTGACTGTGACAGAGACTTCTGTGATGAAAAACACTTTTAATAAATCTTATATATTAAATATATTTTTAAATAATCCCATGCGGCAGAACAGAACAGGAGGCCGAACTTGTCCTGTCTTCAGAAATCTCACTTCGTATTGTTTGGAATATTCTATGATTCGTAAATATGTGATATGCCGAGCACAATGCTCCATTGTGTTTTCAGCCAGCGAAGGGAGACTGGATTTATCCAGCATGGTTGTGTTGCCATCCAGTGGATGATGGATGTTCTGCACTAGTGAGGCGGTGTAAGATCATTTTCAGAGGTCGATAAAGTTCTCAGATATGTGTTTTGGGATATTAAGTAATATAAATCCTTCATGAGAAATAAAAACAGACACAATTGAGTCTCTAGTTGTCACCCAGTAAGATTACAGAGCTATAAAAGTGCTCTGTAATCTTACAGATGCTAATCCTAATGTTTTTTTTTTACTTTCTCAGTTTTTGTAAACCTACTTAGGGTTTAGAGTATTTATTTTTTCCCGGATTAATTTCACATACGTCTAGTACAATTATGTGGGTTTGTGTAACTAATAATATGACCCTGAAAGAATGGAAGTGGAATGTGACAACATGCCCCATATGAAGGTTGTATTCATTCATTGTAACATGATTATATGACAGATTTAAATGTTATCTCTGATCTAATAAAATAATACCAAATACAGAAACACACTGCAAATAACACAGACCACAACGGAAATGTTTCCAGGGGAGAACCAAATAAGTGACGAACCCGCCTGGATAACAAGCATAACAAGACGGCTGCGTCCCAGGCCAGTTCGCATACTATCCGTCCTAAATACTATTCGAAAGTAGAATTAGTACCTCCCAAATCGTAGTAGCTATGTTGAAATAAGTGTTCCAAAGAGACCCGGATGGTCTACTATTTCCGGTCAGAATCCTAAGTGCAGATCGATGCGCACTCTAACGGCTAATATTGCCCACAACCCATCACACGTTGGACGAGGATTCGGTCCATCCGCCGGAAACTGAAGCCTCCCCGGGAGCTGCCATTGTAGCAGAACTTCACCTGCTGTTAGCACTCCATTGACTCCCATTCATTTTGGTGTCACTTTGACAGCGAATAACCTTACATCTGAGGCGTTTAAAGACTCCATTTGTCCATTATTTATTTCTAAAGAGACACGACAATGTATAAAAGGCTCCATTACTTTGTATCTTACGTTATGACCTCGTAGAAGCCGTTTTTGTAAAAATAGGCTAACGATTGCGTCATAACCACGCGACTCTCTGTCGCACTGTAGAGAAATTACCGTATAGACCGGCGGAGAAGCTCGCAAGCAATCGGAGGGACGTGGAGGCATAAAGTCCATGGAGAAGCCCATAGAGAGTCATAAAGTTGCTCCTGCTGCTAGCTCATGGACAGCTAATGCTCACACTCTCCATCTCTGCGAGATTCGGAAGGGAATGATTCAGATTTCTCTCGGCACAGCTACTAGAAGACTCACGTCACATCTACGTCGTCAAGCTCAGTTTGAGCCTGCGCAGTACGCCAGACGAACTGCGCAAAAAGGCGCCATAGTGACCATAGAAAAGGCGCTGGACTGTCTGCGGGGGCTCTATTCCCAGAAAAGAGGTTGACTGATGGGGCAACAATGAGCTTTTGGTCCAATTGACCGTGAGACCCAGGCTTTCCAGATGACCGAGAACCACTGCTCTGTGAGACACGAGTTCTATCTCCGACTGTGCCAAAATCAGCTAATCGTCCAAATAGTTCAAGATTCGCATACCCTGACCTCTCAGGGGAGCGAGGGCAGCGTCCATGCAATTAGTAAATTTACGGGGTGCTAAAGACAGGCCGAACGGCAGGACTGTGTATTGATATACTTGACCGTCGAAGGCGAATCTCAAGAATGGCCTATGACGGGGTATGATCTTGATCTGAAAGTATGCATCTTTCAGATCGAGAGAAATAAACCAGTCCCTCGGGCGAATTTGCGCAAGGATTTGTCTGGTCATGAGCATTTTGAATGGTCGCCTCATGAGAGCTTTGTTCAAATATCTCAGATCTTGGATAGGTCTGAGAGCTCCGTCCTTCTTGTGTATGAGGAAGTAACGGCTGTAAAAGCCTGACTCGCTCATAGAAGGATGTACCGGCTCTATTGCCCCCTTGCACAGCAGCTTTGCTATTTCTGCACAAAGTAGGTGTGCTACTTCTGAGTTCACTCTCGTCTCGGTCTGCGCTCGAATGCGCGGGGGACGGCGAGCGAACTGTAGCGAATAGCCCTGCTTTACAATATTCAGCACCCATTCTGACACGCCCGGAATCGGCCTGTGACGGCTGTTAGAGGGCGGCCGCCCTGTCGTCGCTGCGAAGAAGGCGGAGGCTGAGACAAGCGCTGCGTAGAGCTTTGTGAATGAGGCTGAGCTAGAGAGCGGCCTGCGGTAGAATTCGAGCATCGTGGCAGGAAGAGGTTCATGGCCTGCATGGTTTTCTGCACCTCTGAAAAATCCACAATCCCGCTTACCGCTGGGCCGAAGAGCGGGGGAGAGCGGGGCGTTGGGGAACACAGCTTGCTCAGATTCGCTCATGTCGGCTAGCGTTAGCCAAAGGTGTCTCTCTGTGACCTCTCCATGCACTTCCCAATGGCCTGGGCTGCGGACTTAGTGGCGCGAAGGGAAAGGTCCGTTGTGTAATGTTCAGCCTTCTGTTATTCAAGAAGTCACGCATGAACCGTTATGCTGCTAGCTTTTTGTAGCTGCAAGCTATCTTTTATTTTTGTATGCATCCACAAAATGATGTCCAAAACATAGTTCACTTGTTCGGCTGTTTTACAACATAAAACATCACACAGAAGGAAAGGCTATTACTGCCACCTTGTGGTTACTCAATAGAATGCCTATTATTACACGTTGCGCTGCGCAGGTCCGTGACAACAGTCTGGTCCGGGCCCTTCTCGTCCATTTGGCGGAGGAGATCGGCCTGGAGAATCTGCAAGACTGCCATCGAGTGCAGGGCGGAAGCAGCCTGTCCAGCGGCAGAGAAAGTGCGGCTGACGAGAGCTGATGTGGTCCTGCAGGCCTTAGACGGGAGGGCAGACTTTGTATTGTACAACTGAAAATACAACTTGCCCCCAAATAAAACTGAATTATGAGATGTAATAGATTTCATTTTTATTAACACAAAACTACAAGCAGCATGCACATCATTTTTTGACTTTTTAAAATACACAACAATACAAAGAAGCTTTAAACAGATATACTGTTGTGTGTCTTTAATTTCCTAAATCCATTTCTGATAGTCCTCTGGCTATACAGTGTGAAGATTTAAATAAATTTAATGTTGAGTTAAAAAATTTCATGAACTGTAAGGTTAAAGATTTTGAGAGAAAGGTTTATCCTGGATTGACTAATGAGAGACAAAATAGATGCAGTGTCTTTTGCTGTATGTAAATTAAAATCTTTAGTTTGAAGTAATTCATGTTGTATGTGCAGTCAATTCTTTGTGGAACCATCCTAAGGCCTAGATGATGCAGTTGAGATGTGGTGAGGCACCATTTCCCCTTGGCATGATGGGGTCGTGACTTGGTGGACGAGGAGGCTGGACTGGCTGAGGAACTCTGCAAAACACACAAACATGCTGTAACGCATTAATTTGTACATCCGCAAAGTCTGTTGTGCTATATACATCACTCACTATTAGGATGTTGTGACATTACAAGGCTATTTTAATGACACACTCCACAAGATAAGATAAATCAGCCCAAAAGTGACTGAAACCTTCCGTTCGTCTCAGTATTATAAGGCTGATCTGAACAACAAAAGATTTTTAATAAGTAAATATTTAACAAGTTAGTTTAACGAGTTAGTTGACCCAAAAATATAAAAATCAGACATATATATTTGTACCAAAACGATCCCATAAAATGCATACCTCAGGAATCAGTTCACACATTATAAGGTCAAAATGTTCAAGCTTTTCCCCTGCTGGCCTCTTCGGAACCTCGGTCAAAGACTTCACCGACAGGTACGCTGAGGTACAGAAGGCAACTCAGGCGATGAAGCACTTCCTTCCGAAGCGCTCTAAATCTGCAGCAGGCCGTGCGAAACCGTCTGCTCAGAGTGCACAGCCTAAACCGCCGCCCAGCGCCTCATCTCAACGACGCCGGACGCAGAGCACGAGACCGCGCTCTAGATCTTCCACCCCCCCCCCCGGCCCGCGACCGAAGATCTCGTTGAAACCTGAGGCCCCGAAGTCATCCTAGCAATCCTAGGAAAACGACGGTGTTCAAGTCCCGCTGCGGCCGGACCTTCACCGAAGTTTGCCGCTCGTCCAGTCCCAAGAAAAGTGACTGGTCCAGTGTATTTTGCAGCCAACAAGCCTGTTCCATTACCCGCTTGCCTGCACACAACAGCCGTTTTCACGGCTACCCAGATAAATCCTTTAAAGAGCGTATTTTCTGGTGTCCCGGCCACGGCCGATGGTGTTTCATGTGTAGTAAGACTGCCCACTGTAATGTGCCCATCCCTACAAACACGGCCCCACACACAGGGCCCGCGCACATAAAATCGACCCAGTTCGATTGCGCGTTAAAAGTAGCACACGTGCCCACTACCCAGTGCCCACTAATGCTACCTCCTGCTTATCGCGTAGTTTCTGTAAAAACGAAACCCGCGTGCAGGCGCTCTGCTCAGGCGAGCGATGCTATAAAGGTGGTAAACGTGCCCGCTCCCCCGCGCCCACGTTCACACACAAGCACCACGGTTCCTACGGAGCCCGTCCAGTCCTCCCTCTCCCGGTTAACCACCCCAGCCTCGGATGTTGCGAGCGCAACATTTCTGTCACAGCTCAAAGAAGCCGCTGTATCGCGAGTCGATCAGAGCGTGCTTCTCACCCAGCCCCTAGCTGCCCGTGCAGATGCATGGGCGAAGCTTCCCGGGGTCTCAAAATGGGTGATAAACATCATAAAAGAAGGATATTCGCTGCAGTTTCGCCGACGCCCTCACCGCCACGCGGCGCGCGTCGAGACTTCGGTAGATTCGAATGTAGCACACCTACTTCGAGCCGAAATTCAGAAAATTCTGAGGAAAGGGGCTATCGAACCTTTATCTCAGAGCGAAGGGGGGCTTTACAGCAGATACTTCCTGGTACCCAAGAAAGACGGAGGTCTGAGACCTATATTAGATCTGAGGCATCTGAACAAAGCGCTTATGAAGCGCCAGTTCAAGATGCTCACGGCCAGAAAAATCCTCGCGCATGTTCGCCAGGGAGACTGGTTTGTGTCAATAGATCTAAAAGACGCGTATTTTCAAATACAGATTGCGTCACGTCACAGGCGATTTTTGAGATTCGCCTTCGAGGGTCAGGCATACCAGTACACAGTCCTGCCGTTCGGCTTGTCTCTAGCACCCCGTACATTTACGAAGTGCATGGACGCAGCACTCGTTCCCCTCAAACTTCAGGGTGTCCGAGTGCTGAATTATTTGGACGATTGGCTCATTCTAGCCCAATCTCACTCAGATCGTGGCGCACAGAGCCTTGTTACTAAGTCACCTCGAGAATCTCGGTCTCACAGTAAACTGGGAAAAGAGTTCGCTATTCCCCAGACAGATTATTTCTTTTCTGGGAATAGAACTGAACTCGCTGTCAATGACAGCGCACACTGAATATTCAGCGCACAGTCAGCTCTTTCCGCTGTGGCGCTGTACTCCCTCTAAAGCAGGGGTCACCAAACTCGGTCCTGGAGGGCCGCTGTCCTGCAGAGTTTAGCTCCAACCCCAATTAAACACACCTGAACCAGCTAATCAAGGTCTCACTATGCATACTAGAAACTTTCAGGCAGGTGTGTTGGACCTGGTTGGAGCTAAACTCTGCAGGACAGCGGCCCTCCAGGACCGAGTTTGGTGAACCCTGCTCTAAAGAGTTTTCAAAAGATGCTAGGTCTGATGGCCTCGGCATCATCAGTCCTCCAGCTGGGCCTGCTACGCATGCGCTCACTGCAGCTCTGGCTCAAAGGGAGGGTGCCCCGCAACGCGTGGGCCACCGGTCGGCTTCACGTCAAGGTCAATCAAGCTTGCGTCGCAGCTCTGAAACCTTGGAAGTAGAAAGACTGGTACCTTTCAGGTGTAAACCTGGGGACTTCCTTGAGGGTGGTGTCTACGGATGCATCCAACGCAGGATGGGGAGCGCTGCTCGAGGGCAGACCGCTGTTTGGCCTATGGTCAGAGCGGGAGAAGCCCTTTCATATAAACTGCCTCAAGATGTTAGCAGTGAGCAAAGCGCTCACGCGCTTTCGTCCCCTGATTGCGGGTTGCCACGTTCTGATACGTTCAGACAACATGTCAGTGGTATCCTACATAAATCGCCAAGGCGGCCTCAGGTCCCTGCTGTTATACAGGCTGACCAAACGCCTCCTTATATGGGCACGCAGCAACCTCCTTTCAATGAAAGCAGCGCACGTGCCAGGGCGCCTGAATGTCGGACCAGACGTACTGTCCAGGAACCACGTTCCGACAGGAGAATGGTCGCTACACCCACAGACAGTACGGCTGCTGTGGAAGAAGTTCGGCAGAGCGGAGGTAGACCTGTTTGCGTCTCCAGAGAACGCTCACTGTCCGGAATTTTTCACAAAAAGCAAGGACGCCCTAGCCCAGCAGTGGCCTCACCGTCCTCTTTATGCTTTTCCCCCTGTCTCCCTCCTGACCCAGGTGGTGGAACGGATCAGGGAGGAAGGATGCTCAGTGCTGCTAGTAGCGCCGCTCTGGTCGAATCAGCCCTGGTTCCCAGCAGTGATGCAGTTAGCCAGCACCGCCCGTGGCCAGTGCCTCTGAGGAGGGATCTCCTCTCTCAAGCAAATGGTTCGATTTGGCATCCTCACCCGGAGCTATGGTCCCTTCACGTGTGGGCCACCAACGGGTATCCGCTGACCTCCCACAGGGAGTGTTAAACACGATCACGCAGGCTAGAGCTCCGTCTACGCGACGTCTCTATGCTTCTAAGTGGTCAGTATTTTCTGGTTGGTGCACGTCTCGGGGCGTGTCACCCCCAGACTGTGGTGTGGCGGAGGTTCTATCTTTCCTACAAGAGCTGTTGGACAAGGGGAGGTCCCCTTCCACGCTCAAAGTATATGTGGCAGCCATAGCGGCGTTCTCTGGAACCACGCCTGGCCAGTCCATAGGAAGGAACAATCTTGTCATTCGGTTCCTTAGAGGAGCTAAGAGACTGAATCCCCCCAGACCTCCCACAGTTCCCATTTGGGACCTTTCCACGGTGCTGGACGCCATGAAGGGTCATCCTTTTGAGCCTATTCAGGAGATTGATATTAAACACCTGTCGTTTAAGACGGTGTTTCTTCTGGCTCTCGCTTCAGTGAAGCGCATTGGGGACTTACACGCGGTCTCAGCGAGCACGTCGTGCATGGAATTTGGGCCAAATGACTCGAGGGTCATACTCAAACCTAAGCATGGCTATGTTCCAAAATCCCTAAATACACCGTTTAGGGCACAGGTCATTTCCCTGTCTGCCCTTCCGGTCACTGGGGAGAATGTGGATGAGAGTTTTCTCTGCCCGGTGAGGGCATTGAGAGCTTATGTGTCGCGCTCGTCTGCCTTCAGACAGACGGAGCAGCTTTTCGTTTCGTTCAGTGGGCGTTCTAAGGGACTAGCCGCTTCGAAACAGAGCCTATCCAGATGGATAGTGGACGCTATAGCTCTGGCGTACGCGTCCAAAGGCATTCAATGTCCTTTGGGTGTTAAAGCGCACTCCACGAGGAGCATGGCTTCTTCGTGGGCCTGGTCAAGTGGGATTGCCTTGCAAGATATTTGTATGGGCGGCAGGCTGGGCCTCCCCGTCTACATTTATCAGGTTTTATAACCTCGAGGTTCCCGCCTTACAGGCCAGGTTGTTATCGGTTTAATTGACCGAATATAGTTAGAGTGAAATCTCAGTCGTTGATACACAGCTGTGATAATAGCTGGGCTGCTCTGGGCAGCCAATGTTTGGGAGATTGTGGTTAGAACCCACTTCTTCCGGATTCCCTGTGAGTCCCTTAGGTGATTATGCACTATATGAACCCCAGCTCATGGCTCTGGGTCTATGGTGTCGGATCCCTGCATACACAGCGTTTTACATAGTGTTACCCAATGCGTAAGCTACGCAGTACGAGAGTATCTCTCGTAAGAGAACGTACTCGGTTACTAACGTAACCTCGGTTCTCTCTAGAGAGAGGAATGAGTACTGCATATCATGCCGTGTTATGCGCTCTGGTTGTTTCGCTTTTAAAAATCAGAGATTATGAGCCTGCGAGCGCAATATATAGCCCTAAGCCACGCCCGTTTCGGCAAGAAAGTTATCGCGAGAACAGATTTAGATCAGGCATACTATTTGGGTTCCTTAGGGGGGACACAATAACTGGGGGGACTCAACACTTCACCACATGCACTGCTTCAAGTCAGCCACCGACCGGTCTGCGCAGAGCGGCATGAAGTCGAACAAGCCTATTGACAGGGTGGGGGCGGGCCCAACTTCACACAGTGATTGACAAGGTCAAGGTCAAAATGTATTTATAAAGCACATTTACAAGCAGTCACTACTGCCCCAAAGTGCTGTACAGATACAAATAACAGCATAAGATAAAAAAGCATAACAATTAACCGAAAAAAGAATAAAGAAAAAAAGAATACAGGGTAACACTTTATTTTACGGTGCCCGTGATACAGAGTAATTACATAATTAAGTACTTAGTAGTAGATGTTGTAATAACATGTAACTACATGTACTTAACATGTAATTAAGTTATGGAACAGCCTGTACTTACACATTGTAATTACACACATGTAATAGGCAGCTACTGTTACACATATGTAACAAGCCGGGTCAGTTACATATGTGTTACCAACTTGGTACAATGTAATTATATAAGAAAGTACTTAGTACTACACAATGTATCAAAAAGTGTATCAAGACTGTACTTAAGTGTACTTCATGTGTATCTACATACCTTATCCATCTGTACACATGAAGTACACTTAAGTACAGTCTTGATACACTTTATTTTACGTAGCTTATCCCTGTGTAATATTGTGTAATTGCAATGTAATTTGGAAGCTACTACATGTATTTATGCTGTGAACTAGTGAGTTCATCCAAACTACAGTACAGATAAGGTATGTAGATACACATGAAGTACACTTAAGTACAGTCTTGATACACTTTATTTTACGTAGCTTATCCCTGTGTAATATTATGTAATTGCAATGTAATTAGGAAGCTACTACATGTAGCCTATTTATGCTGTGAACTGAGTTTATCCAAACTACAGTACAGATAAGGTATGTAGATACACATGAAGTACACTTAAGTACAGACTTGATACACTTTATTTTACGTAGCTTATCCCTGTGTAATATTGTGTAATTACAATGTAATTAGGAAGCTACTACATGTAGCCTATTTATGCTGTGAACTGAGTTTATCCAAACTACAGTACAGATAAGGTATGTAGATACACATGAAGTACACTTAAGTACATTCTTGATACACTTTATTTTACGTAGCTTATCCCTGTGTAATATTATGTAATTGCAATGTAATTAGGAAGCTACTACATGTATTTATGCTGTGAACTAGTGAGTTAATCCAAACTACAGTACAGATGGATAAGGTATGTAGATACACATGAAGTACACTTAAGTACAGTCTTGATACACTTTTTGTTACATTGTGTAGTACTAAGTACTTTCTTATATAATTACATTGTACCAAGTTGGTAACACATATGTAACTGACCCGGCTTGTTACATATGTGTAACAGTAGCTGCCTATTACATGTGTGTAATTACAATGTGTAAGTACAGGCTGTTCCATAACTTAATTACATGTTAAGTACATGTAGTTACATGTTATTACAACATCTACTACTAAGTACTTAATTATGTAATTACTCTGTATCACGGGCACCGTAAAATAAAGTGTTACCGAATACAGTATATAAAATATACCAAAAATAAACTATGATTACAAACAATATTAAGAATATCACAGCTCAGCTTAAGTTAAAAGCCAGTGCAAAAAGATGAGTTTTTAAAAGTGATTTAAATTTCTCGAAATAGCTAACTGCTTTAATATTGAGAGGAAGAGAATTCCAGAGCTTAGGACCTATTACAGAAAAAGCTCTGTCCCCTCTAGTTCTCTTACGAGAGGTTCTCTCGTACTGCGTAATTGCATTACGCAACGGGTAAAGTCATCTTTGCTCGAGATATGAAGCCAAAAATGTATCCTAAATTGTGTACATATTGTCAACGCAGTGTAGCAGCAGGCAGACCTAGAGCAGGCTGTCTAGCGTCCTCATTAGCTGCCTCACGGCAACTGCAGCAGCCTGCCACTGAGCTTGGCGTGACTTGGGGGTGGCTTAGCGTATGAAAGGAAGGGCTCAGGGGCTGCTAACCTGATTTTTCATCTCTTCAGTGAGCTCTACGCATCGCTGGACTCCGAGAGAAGCCGCTGCCGTTGAATCAAGCGGCCAGCAAGCCTAGGAAAGCGTCTGAGGAAGCAGGCCGTCTTCGCCGCCTTCAGCCCTCCGTGCCTGCTACGCTATCCGGCGACTAGTATCCTTTTTCATTTCCTCTCCGTGTGTTCGCCGCTGCGACTCACGTGTCTGAAAGAGCGCGAGGCGTTTGTTGCAAAATGCCTCGTTTTTCCTGTGGCTCTTGCAGAGGCGTGCTCAGCGACGGAGACCGCCATGTGATCTGCGCTCTCTGCCTGGGCCGAGACCATGGAGCCCTCGTTCTATCTTCGGGAGGTTGCATCCACTGCGAAGAACTGCCAATGTCGAACCTGTGGGCTCGACTTGCCGTGTTCGACGCCGAAGCTGTCGCTCCGCCTCTCTCCAGTAGCCCGCGTAAGAAGAAACGCAGCGCCCAGAGACCACCGGAGCCCGTTGTTGCCTGCGAACGTTCGCCGGAACCCTCCCCTCGAGTTTCGCGCTCCCCCTCCCCGACGTGCAACTTCCGGCTTCGGCCCTCACTGCCGTCGCCTTAGGGGATGAGGCGGAGGAGGACGCCATCGACGACAGCTGTTCCCTCCTGGCGTCGGACAGTGAAGAGTGGTCCGGATCCCTCCTCTTCGACACAGGAATCTGGCCGGGCCCGAGCTAACGTGGACGCGGAACTGCTTTGTCTCCTTACCATGGCCGTCGACCAACTAGGCCTGTGGTCACCGCCTAAGGCGCCCGTGCCCAACAGGCTCGACGGGTGTTTTCTGCCTAGCCGCCGCCAAGCGCCCGCTTCTAGGTTAGCACCCTTCCGACCATGGCTCCATTCTGAGCTCTCGAAATTGTGGAACGCTCCATTCTCCGCGAGATTCTGCTCTCCTGCCTCCTCGACTCTCTCCCACTTGGACGGAGCCGTTGAGAAGGGGTACAGCCTGATTCCCCCAGTGGAAGAGGCGGTCGCAGTCCATCTTTTTCCGCCATCTGCAAAATGCAAAGTCTGCCCTCCCGTCTAAAGCCTGCAGGACCACGTCAGCTCTTGTCAGCCGCGCTTTCTCCGCCGCTGGACAGGCTGCTTCCGCCCTACACTCGATGGCAGTCCTTCAAATTCTCCAGGCCGATCACCTTCGCCGTATGGACGAGAAGGGCCTGGACCAGGGTGTCATCACGTACTGCGCAGACCTGACCACTAAGTCCGCAGCCCAGGCTATGGGAAGATGCATGGCTTTGCTCACTGTAAAGTTATGAGTTATGAGTCCGACGGCGTTATGAGTGTAGAAAATGTGCCCACGCCACAGTGTTCACCCCTACACACAAGCACGATTCCCCCGGTGTCTCTCACTGTCGCAGAGCCCACTCACATAAAGCGCCGCTCGAGTGTTAGATGTAGGATATGTGCCCACGTTTCAGTGCCCACACCTACTCACTGTCCGCTCTGTTACACAGTTATTCCAGGGGACGAAACCATTAAAGCATACCGGCCGTGTTGTGAACGTAAGCCCTGTGACCGCTCACGAGCGCTCACACTTACTAATAAACACTGTACCTCCGGCGCCGCTCACGTGCCCTGCTGTTCGTGCCACAAAATGTTCTCCGTCCAAAGCGATCGAGTCATTGAGTGTGAAGTGGCCGGCCGCCACTGTCAGCGAGGCGCCCTATTCAGTAATCGAGAGCGTGCCCGCCGCGCTTATACCTCCGTTTCAGGTTCTCGACCCCACGCAATGCGGCCATCAGAACCTGGAGGCCATTCTGCCCCTAGCTATGTGTGCAAAAGCATGGGAAGCGATTCCGGGCGTGTCAGAATGGGTGCTGAATATTATAAAGCAGGGCTATTCGCTACAGTTCGCTCGCCGACCCCCGCGCTCTTGAGCGCGGACCGAGACGAGAGTGAGCTCAGAAGTAGCACACCTACTTTGTGCAGAAATAGCAAAGCTGCTGTGCAAGGGGGCAATAGAGCCGGTACATCCTTCTCTGAGCGAGTCAGGCTTTTACAGCCGTTACTTCCTCATACCCAAGAAGGACGGAGCTCTCAGACCTATCTTAGATCTGAGATATTTGAACAAAGCTCTCATGAGGCGACCGAGGGACTGGTTTATTTCTCTCGATCTGAAAGATGCATACTTTCAGATCCAGATCATATCTCGTCACAGGCCATTCTTGAGATTCGCCTTCGACGGTCATTTACGAAGTGCATGGACGCGGCCCTCGCTCTCCCCTGAGAAGTCAGGGTATGCGAATCCTGAACTATTTGGATGACTGGCTGATTTTAGCACAATCAGAGGCGGAAGTCATGTCTCACAGAGCAGTGCTACTTAGTCATCTGGAAAGCCTGGGTCAATTGGACCAAGAGCTCACTGCTGCCCCGTCAGTCAACCTCTTTTCTGGGAATAAAGCATGTGCGCCGTGTTCAGCGTCTGGCCGCGTCTTTTCAGAAAGGCAGCGTTGTCCCCCGGAAAACGCTTCAGAGAACGCTGGGCCTTATGGCTTCAGCCGCACCAGTGCTCCGGCTGGGTCTACTACGTATGCGCCCTCTGCAACGCTGGCTGAATGCTCGTGTGCCTCGCCGAGCCTGGGCTGCCAGCGGCTCGCGAATCAGAGTGAGTCAGAGCTTTGTCTCAGGCCTGCAGCCCTGGATAGCGGCCAACTGGTACCAGTTGGGGGTGACAATGGGAGTCGTCTCGTACCGAAAGGTCATCTCGACGGACGCCTCCAACCTGGGTTGGGGCGGTCTTTTCGAGGGCAAACCGGTCTTTGGCCTCTGGTCAGACCCGGAGAAGTGCCTTAACATAAACTGTCTGGAGATGATAGCGGTCGAGAACACTTTGAAATACTTCCTCCCATCTCTGCGGGGCCACCACGTATTGGTCCGCATGGACAACATGTCTGTGGTGTCAGATCCAGAGGGCTCAGCACTCACTGTGCTCGCTCAGAGCCTCGCATGTCCCGAGACGCCTGAACGATGGCCCGGACAAACTGTCCAGGAACAACGTTCCCCCGGGGGAATGGTCCCTGCACCCGCAGACAGTCCAATTACTGTGGCGCCTTTTTGGCAGAGCGAAAGTCGACCTATTTGCGTCGAAAGACAACGCCCACTGCCCAAGGTTCTTTTTGAAGAACGAGGACGCCCTGGCCCAGATGCCCGTTGTATGCGTTCCCCCCGGTCTCAATGTTACCACAGGTAATCAGGAGAATCAGGGAAACGCGCCATTCGGTGCTCCTCATAGTCCCCTGATGGGAGAACCAGACATGGTTCTCGGAGTTGGTGCGGCTTTCAGACTTTGCCCCATGGCCAATCCCGGTGAGGAGAAATCTCCTCTCTCAAGCTGGCGGGTCGATTTGGCATACTCATCCAGAGCGCTGGTCTCTGCATGCATGGATAATCAACGGATACCCGTTGCTCTGCCATCGGCAGATAACAAATCGATTTGCCCCGCTCAGTGAAACACCCACTGAGAATCATTCTGATTGTGCCCTAGTAATTGGTGATTCGATCACACGGAACGTGAAAATAGAGACACCAGCCACCATAGTCACATGTTTGCCGGGAGCCAGAGCGCCTGACATCAAAGCAAATTTAAAAGTGCTGGCTAATGCTAAACGTAAATTCTCTAAGATTATTATTCACGTCGGCACTAATGATGTTCGACTCCGCCAGTCGGAGATCACCAAAATTAATATTAAAGAGGTGTGTGAACTCGCAAGTACGATGTCAAGCACTGTAATTTGCTCTGGCCCCCTTCCTGTTCGCCGGAGTGATGAGATAGTTAGTTGATTGTGTTCACTCAATGGCTGGCTGTCTGGGTGGTGTCCGCAAAATAATATAGAATTCATAGACAGTTGGAAAAGTTTTTGGGGCAAACCTGACCTGTTGAAAAGAGATGGTATTCATCCCTCCTGGGATGGTGCTGCTCTTCTCTCTAGTAATTTGGCTCATAGTCTTAGAGCTAAAACATGACAATCTGGGCCTCAGGTCAGGAAGCAGACAGACTGGCTTACCCGACCGTCTGCTAGCGGCCTCACGTCAAGGTCAGATAAATCCCATCACATAGAGACTCTTTCACCTAGATATCATCATATAGAGACTGTGTCTGTTCCCCGAATTTGGAAATCCAAAAAACGTTCAAACCCATCTAAGGATAAAATTTTTATTGATGTTCAACAAATAAAAAACAGATATAATATGGATGAGCAAATAATAAAGCTTGGGTTGCTGAATATTCGATCTCTTACTTCAAAAGCGCTAATAGTTAAAGGGGTGGTTGATTATGATTTCACTTTTCTAACTTTAGTTAGTGTGTAATGTTGCTGTTTGATCATAAACAACATCTGCAAAGTTACAACGCTCAAAGATCAAAGCAAAGGGAGATATTTGCTTTTAAAGAAATCGCTTTTTAAGGACTACAACAAACGGTTGGTAGGAACTACATGAGCTTCCTCCCGGGTTAGTGACATCACTAACCCTAACATTTACATAAACCCTGAACATGATTTATTGATTGTCATGACAGAATATGCTAATCAATGACTAGAAGATAACTACACAATAGCTACATAAATCCATCAACTAACCTTTCAGAAAAGTCCTGTTGCTTCTACATGTTGTCACTTCTTCTTGAGTCTCTCTCCATCATTGTCTGACTCCGGTTTTAACATAAAAGGCCAAATGTTTTTGAAATGTTCAGTGCATGTGTGTGTGAGGTAAAATGACACAAGCTGTTGAAGCTTCGCCCCCTGTGACAGGAGCAGCAGCTCATTTGCATTTAAAGGGATAGACACAAAAACGGTGCGTTTTTTCTCACCCTCAAAAAGTGACAATTTAACATGCTATATAAAAATATCTGGGGGCTATTTTGAGCTAAAAATTCACACACACACTCTGGGGACATCAGAGACTTATTTTACAGCTTGTGAAAAGAGCATTACACCACCCCTTTAATGATTTGATTTCAGATTATAACCTAGATGTGCTGTGTTTGACAGAAACCTGGCTAAAACCAAACGATTACATTGCTGTAAATGAGTCAACCCCACAAGATTACGATTAGAAACATGAAGCTCGTCTGAAACGCAAAGGAGGAGGTGTTGCTGTAATTTATAGTAATATTTTCAAAACCACTAAGAAATCTAGCTTTAAATATAATTCTTTTGAAGTGCTGGTGCTTAATTTAAAAATATATAGTGTAAACGATAAATCACGTTTGAAAATTCTGCTGGCTACTGTATACAGGCCACCGGGGTACCATACAGACTTTATCAAAGAATTCGCGGACTTTCTATCAGAATTAGTATTGGCTGCAGATAAAGTACTAATTGTTGGTGATTTTAATATACACATAGATAATGAAAAAGAAGCATTGGGATTGGCATTTAAAGACATTGTAAACTCAATTGGAGTTAGACAACACGTGTCAGGACCTACTCATTGTCGTAATCATACTCTAGATCTAATACTATCACATGGAATAGATGTTGATGCAGTTGAAATACTGCAGCAGAGCGATGACATCTCAGATCATTATCTAGTCTCATGTAAATTACATTTAGCCAAGGCTGCAAAGCCGACTCCGTTTTATAAATATGTTAGACCTATAACTTCTGCCACTAAAGATTGCTTTAACAATAATCTTCCTAATCAGTTTCATTATCTTAGCATCCCGGATAGCTTAGAAGAACTTGATATTGCAACAGAAACTTTTAACTCTCTCTTTTCCAGCACTTTAGACACAGTTGCTCCGCTGCGCTTAAAGAAGATTAAAGAACATAGTCCAACGCCGTGGCACAACGAGCACACTTAGGCCCTTAAGAGAGCAGCCAGAAAAATGGAGCGCAACTGGAAGAAAACAAAACTAGAGGTATTTCGGATTTCATGGAAGGAGAGCTCGATTGCTTACAGAGAGGCTTCAAAAAGCTGCTAGATCTGCTTATTTTTCAACCCTATTAGAAGAAAATAAACATAATCCTAGGTATTTATTTGAAACAGTGGCTAAACTAACGAAAAAGAAAGCTTCAAGCCCAGAAGTTTCCAAGAAACACAGCAGTAATGACTTTATGAACTTCTTCACTTATAAGATCGATAATATCAGGGACAAAATTATAACTATGCAACCGTCTAATACAGTATCACATCAGGAAGTGCATTGAGGGAAATTTTGATTCATTCATTGCTATAGGAGAGGAAGAATTTTGCAAACTCGTCAAATCATCTAAGTCGACAACTTGTATGTTAGACCCTATACCAACTACGCTGCTGAAAGAGATACAATACAATACAAACTTTGTTTCTAAAGCACATTTAAAAAAAGCAAGTTGACCAAAGTGCTGTACATTGACATTAAACAGTAAATAGATAAACTACAACAGACAATTTCAACGCCTATCATGCTTGATTAAAAGCTAAGGAATAAAGATGAGTTTTAAGTTGTGCTTTAAAAACTGCAAGGCTGGGGGCCAGTCTGACATGAAGAGGCAAAGCATTCCACAATTTAGGTGCTGCAACTGAGAAAGCTCGATCCCCTCTGCTCTTTAGCCGTGTTTTATGAACAACAAGGAGAAACTGGTTTGCGGACCTCAAGGACCTTGACGGAGCATGTGGCTTTAACAGCTCAGTAATATAAACAGGAGCAAGTCCATGAAGAGCTTTAAAAACGAACAACAAAATCTTAAAAACGATTCTAGAACTAACAGGCAGCCAGTGAAGAGAAGCTAAAATAGGGGTGATATGTTCGCGCTTACGAGTTCCAGTGAGGAGGCGAGCGGCAGCATTTTGAACTAATTGAAGACGAGATAGGGAGACCTGCTCCCAGATGCTTCCAGATGTCATAGATCCTCTACTTAATATCATTAATTCATCTTTGTCTCTAGGATACGTACCAAAAACCTTTAAGATAGCTATGACTAAACCGCTTGTTAAAAAAACGCAACTTGATCCTACAAAACTAGTCAATTACAGGCCGATCTCGAATCTGTGATGTGGAGAGAAGAATGACCCAATAGCGAGATGCGGAATAACAGACTTTTAATAAACAGAAAATTGCTGTCCAGAGGATGAGAACAAATATCTTCAGCGATAAAGGTTAACGAAAGATCTTCCAGAGGAATATTGACAGAACGTAACTTGATCCTCTGATCAGACAGCAGTGCGATCTCGGAGACCGAAAACACAGAGGCGATGCCAGGCAATCAGGAACTCACAGGAGGTCAGATCTCAGCAGACGGAGACGAGCAGGTATTCTGTAACAAGCACAGCTTAGTCACAAATGCAGAGAGGTAAAACAATCTCCCAAGGAGCACAGGACAAGATAAGACAGGAACGAGAGATTAGAATACTGACGACTCATACGTATAACTCATGAAATAATCTGGCAACGAGACAGGGAGAAACAGGGCTAAAAGAAGCAGACATAATTAGAGAAAGAGAGAACAGGTGTGGAAAGGATGACATAATAATGAGTAGAGAGTGGAAACAGCTGGGGGTGATGTGAGAGGTGTGTGTAATGAGAGCTATGGTGATCAGCGAGAGTGCATGAGTGTGTGTGACCAAAAGGGGGAGACAGAGTAAAGGGAAAGAGAGCCAGGATCATGACAGTACCCTCTCCTCAACGAGCGCCTCCTGGCGCTCCCGAGGCAGGAGACTGACGGGACCGGAGGAAATCATCAATGAGCGAGGGGTCCAGGATGTCCCGAGCTGAAACCCAACTCCTCTCCTCAGGACCGTACCCCTCCCAGTCCACTAAATATTGATGCCCACGACCTCGGCGTCGCATATCTAAAAGTTTGCGGACCTTGTAAACCGGAGTCCCCTCAACACGAATGGGAGGAATAGAAGGGCGAGAGGGCGAGAGGGCGCGCGAACGGTCGGTTTTATGCAGGAGACGTGAAAAACGGGGTGGACACAACGAAGACTAGGAGGAAGGGCGAGCTTAACAACGACAGGACTGATGACCTTAACGATACGAAACGGCCCGACGAAACGAGGAGCTAGCTTACGAGATTCCGACTGGAGAGGTAAATTGGACGTGGAGAGCCAGACCCGTTGGCCACAAACATAGCGAGGGCTCTTGACGCGACGTCTGTTAGCGGTGTTGCTCATGCGCCTCCTCGAGCGACAAAGTGATGATCTCACCCCTCTCCAAGTGCGCTTGCAGCGATCGATGAACGCTTGTACAGAAGGAACATTAGATTCAGCATTCTGCGAGGAGAACAATGGGGGTTGATAACCCAGGCAGCAATTAAACGGTGAGAGACCCGTGGCGGAACTGGGAAGCGAATTGTGCGCATATTCTGCCCAGGTTGCTCTGACCAAGACGAGGGATTACGGTGTGCAAGACTGCGGAGAATGCGGGCGACAATTTGATTGGCTCGTTCGGCCTGGCCGTTAGTTTGGAGATGAAACCCGGACGAAAGGCTAGCGGAAGCTCCGATAAGACGACAGAACTCTCTCCAAAATTGAGAGGCGAACTGTGGTCCCCTATCAGAAACCACGTCGGTGGGAAGACCGTGTAACTTAAAAACATGATCAACCATGATCTGGGCCGTCTCTTTGGCAGAGGGAAGCTTGACGAGCGGAATGAAGTGCGCGGACTTCAACGACAGTTAAAATGACCGTGTTCCCTGCAGACGGAGGGAGACCGGTGATAAAATCGAGTCCAATGTGGGACCAGGGACGTGAAGGAACCGGTAAGGGGCGAAGTAGACCTGCCAGTGGCGAATTACCGGCCTTGGTCTGGGTGCAAACAGGACAGGAGGCGACAAAACAGCGCGCGTCACGTTCCAACCTAGGCCACCAAAAGCGTTGACGGATGGAGGCGAGAGTGCCCCGCACGCCGGGATGGGCGGACAATTTAGAGGAGTGGCCCCACTGAAGGGTTGCTAAGCGCGCAGGAGTAGGAACAAACAGAAGATGCTTAGGACAGGCGCGCGGAACGGTAGCGTGAGTGAGGGCGCGCTTTACCAGTCTCTCGACTCCCCAGACTGCCGCACCCACTACACAGTTAGAAGGAATAATCTCCTCCTGTGCAGTGGTGGAAGTCGAGGAGTCGAAGAGACGGGAAAGAGCGTCTGGTTTAACGTTCTTCGACCCGGGACGATAAGAGATGGAAAAATCAAAACGCGTGAAAAACAGAGCCCAACGAGCCTGGCGAGTAATTCACGGTTCCCGACGTCATAATTACGCTCCGCGGGAGAGAGACGATGCGAAAAGAAGGCACAGGGGTGTACCTTCTCAGCGACCGACGAGCGCTGAGAGAGAACTGCCCCGACCCCCACCTCAGAAGCGTCGACCTCGACGATAAACTGTCTCGCGACGTCGGGGGTGAGCAGAATGGGGGCGGTAGTGAAAAGGGATTTAAGAAGATCGAAAGCGCGCTGAGCAGGAACTGACCACACGAATTTAGACTTGACTGAGGTCAAGGCGGTGAGAGGGGCGGCCACCTGACTAAAGTTGCGTATGAAGCGGCGATAAAAATTAGCGAAACCGAGAAACCGCTGCAGCGCGACACGAGAGTCGGGAGCGGGCCAATCAATAACCGCCTGGACCTTAGAAGGATCCATACCGATCCCCTCCGCAGAAATGATCGAGCCGAGAAACTTAACAGAGGGAGCGTGAAAGGCGCACTTCTCAGCTTTGACAAAGAGTCGATTCTCTAATAACCGCTGGAGAACCCGACGAACGTGTTGGACATGCACTTCGAGAGAGGGTAAAAAAATCAAAATGTCATCGAGATAAATGAAGACAAAAATATTAAGCATATCCCGGAGGACATCGTTGACGAGGGCTTGAAATACGGCAGGAGCGTTGACCAGACCGAACGGAAGAACCCGGTATTCAAAGTGACCGGGGGCGTGTTAAAGGCGGTCTTCCACTCATCGCCCTCCTTGATGCGCACGAGATGATAAGCATTACGAAGGTCAAGATTAGTAAAAAACTTTACTCCCTGCAGTAGTTCAAAGGCTGAAGACGTCAGTGGCAAGGGATAACGATTCTTGAAAGTGATCTCATTCAGCCCTCTATAGTCTATGCAGGGACGCAAAGAACCGTCCTTCTTTTTAACAAAAAAGAAACCAGCGCCGGCAGGAGACGAAGAGGGTACAATGGTACCTGCATTAAGGGAGTCGGAAAGGTAATTCTCGAGCGCTTCGCGTTCGGGGGCTGACAAAGAATAAAGTCTTCCCCGCAGGGGCATAGTACCCGGGAGGAGGTCGATGCCACAATCGTACGGTCGATGAGGAGGAAGAGAAGTGGCACGGGAACGACTGAACACCTCCCGCAGATCGTGATATTCCTCCGGTACCCCAGACAAGGATCCCTTTATCATTCTACAGATAATGCATTGTTGAAAATTCGCGTATCTACCCCGTAGTGATAAAATAAAATTCTGGACAAGTAGTTTGTATAGGCTTGGTTTGTATAGAATTACAAACATGCGCACATATATTAAAACGCACATAACTATATAATTAATTCTTGATGCGCACGTGAGCGCCACCAGCGTTTCTCACAGGTTCGCGTTTAAAGTCTGTGTAGAGAGAACGGTATCGTCTTAGCGGCCCCTAATTTAATAACAAATTATCCTTTCGACGGAAGTGAATCAATCAAAACTAACTTTACCTGAAAATAACATTATTCAAGAACCGCTATAAAGCCAAAACAATCTGTTACCTTAAATTATACGTTTATCTCTGTAAAGCAGCTTTGAAACAATCTACATTGTTAAAAGCGCTATATAAATGAAGATGACTTGACTTGACTTGACTTGCCAGAAGGGGTCGTGAACACGATCACGCAGTCTAGAGCCCCCTCTACCAGGCGGCTTTATGCGTCCAAATGGTCTGTCTTTACTAAATGGTGCACTGACAAAGGCTTAGACCCACAAGCTTGTGGGGTTTCATGGGTGCTTTGCTTTCTTCAAGAGCTGTTGGACATGGGCAGGTCCCCCTCCACGCTCAAAGTATATGTTGCGGCCATCGCAGCGTTCGCTGAGTCGACGCGCGGCCAGGCAATAGGAAGGAACAAGCTCATCATCCGCTTCCTAAAAGGAGCCAGAAGGATGAAACCCCCGCGGCCCCCATCGGTTCCTATCTGGGATCTTTCCTTGGTCCCAGAGGCCCTGAAAGCATATCCCTTTGAACTGTTACACTCTGTGGATCTGAAGCACCTCGCGCTCAAAACCACGTTTCTGATTGCCCTGTCATCAGTTAAACGTGTGGGTGACTTGCAACGCGTTATCTGTTAACGTCGCGTGTCTCGAGTTCGGACCTAATGACTCTAAAGTCATCCTTAAACCGAGACATGGCTATGTCCCCAAAGCGATCGGCACCCCGTTCAGAGCGCAGATCATTTCACTCTCAGCTTTGCCGACATCCGGCAGCGAGGTTGACGCGAACCTCCTTTGCCCTGTCAGAGCGCTGAGAATTTACATCACGCGCTCCGCCGCCTTCAGGCACTCGGAACAGCTTTTCGTTTCGTTTGGTGGGCACACCAAGGGTCTCGCTGCCTCGAAACACAGTCTATCCAGATGGATAGTGGACGCTATTGCTGCGGCTTATGCGTCTAAAGACCTGCAATGCCCTCTGGGCATCAGGGTTCATTCCACCAGAGGCATGGCCTCCTCGTGGGCTTGGTCCAGCGGGATTTCTATTCATGACATTTGTACGGCGGCAGGCTGGGCCTCCCCCTATACATTTGTTAGGTTTTATAACCTGGAAGTTCCCGCCCTGCAGGCTAGACTCATTTCAGTCTAAAGTCTCTATTCGACTGCCCTGGTTGAGCTGCACTAGGGTCGATAAGTTCAGTATAGACCGGCGGTGCCGCTCTTTATATATCCCCTACGGTGTGCTTATGTACATGTGCGAGCCCACTCTGTTGGCCGCTTGATTCCCACTTATCTGTGTCCCCCGGGGCGTTCCCCCCCTGGGATTCATGTAGTGAAGGCTTGGCGCTCGGCGTTGACAGGGGGTTCCCGTTGCGTAATTCTATTACGCAGTACGAGAGAACCTCTTGTAAGAGAACGTACTCGGTTACCTAACGTAACCTCGGTTCTCTCTAGATGAGGGAACGAGTACTGTGTAACCTGCCCTGATCACTCTCAGCTTTGTGGCGAGCTCACTTCACTTCAGGCGATGAAAAACCAGAGAAGCAGCCCCCGAGCCTACCTTTTATACGCTAAGCCACCTCCATTCTGGCGGGCTATGTGTGAGGGCACGACGTCACGCACGGCTCAGTGGTAGGCTGCTGCAGTTGCCGCGAGGCAGCCAATGGGCACGCTAGACAGCCTGCTCTAGGTCTGCCTGCTGCTATACTGCGTTGACAATATATATAAATTAAAGGATACATTTTTGGCTTTACCCGTTGCGTAATTCTATTACGCAGTACTCGTTCCTTCATCTAGAGAGAACCGAGGTTACGTTAGGTAACCGAGTACGTTTCTTTGCTATGGACAGCTAGTTTAATAAAAATGGTTTGAGATGATTACAAATCTGTAATGTAGACATATCTCCCAGTAAAGCTATGGGACAAACTGGGATGCTGAGCCCAAGGATGTCTGAGTTCATGACCTCTGATCAGAACAACTGAACAAGACAAAGCCAGAATGCATGAAAATAATCACCAGTAGGCTGGACAGTATATGGACACCTGTTATTATAATATGCATGCGCTGCAGTTTGTATGTTCTAACCTATGTATTCTAACCTTATATTGAATCATTTGGATTTTGGATTGCAATACATAGAATAATTACAATTTACAATCCATGGGGGGGGGGGGGGGGGGGGGGGGGTTGCATTATCCTATTAATTAAAAACATTGGGTAGCCTAACCTTTTTCAATGCGTTTTTCAATGGGCTATACCAGTGTGTTGGCTGATTCCAAATTGCAATTGCAAATAATAATAATAATAATAATCCAAACATTTAAATGAGGGAGGGTTTCTTAAAACCCCTAAATATGAATCTAGTCGTTCTGAATTTGCTTGGTAAACTTGCTCATTATTATTATACTTAAACCTTTACCCAAGTAGCCTAAAATTAATTGTAAAATTTGTCAGCAATAGAGCTTCACAGTCCCGCCCACAGCCCGAGAGGGCTCTGGTGCCGGAAGTAAATTTCCCATTCATTTCTCCCATTGACTTTTGGAAAAATCAGTATCTAAAGAGTTTTAGAGCATGTCTGATGATAACCAGCTATGGCTGAACTCATAAGCATACAACATATCATTTCGAGTAAAAAAACGAAGAGAAAATCCAAAAAAAGGCAAAGGTACAAGACTGTGTACATATTTTCATTTCCGAGCGAAGGAACTACTCGTCCCATAAACCACCGCGCCTCACTGAAGTCGACTGAAGCCAACCGCGAAAGAGCCTTTTGAGTGAATTTTATATAGTAAATGTGTAGTTAATAGCAGTTATTTCAGTAATAATCGTGTAAATAAAAATAATAATATATTGTGTGCGTGTGTGAAAGCGGTTAACGATAGCGTTAGCAACATGGTGCAGCTCAGTCATCAACACACGTGTGTTCAGTCAGTGTGTAACGTTAGTTTGTGTGTTTATTTCAAAGCCCTTTATGACACAGGACACTCAGCTGACAGGACAGGCTGAGGTCCATGCTCATTTTCATGATGTTATAGTTCATCCTTAATTGTAATAACATTTTATGTATTTTCTTAATATCCACAACAAGTGAAAATTAAAAAGTGATGGTCAGCCAACCAGAAAGTGCACAGCGCCACCGGTCTGATGCATGGACCGATGCATGGTCTGCTCTTGGACCGTCATATTCAGTTTATTAACTTGCCATGAATTATTACACAAATGTTCAGTAAATGCATGAAGAGGTAACGTTATGCCTAGGCTTAATATTGTTTTGACAGTGGCATCATAAAATGCTTGATATGACTCATACCATATGAAGGCTACAGTAGCCTATCTAAAGTGAACGATAAGTAAGGGATAATGTAAAGGTTGTTATAGCGAATACAACTCGCGAAAGGCTGATTATGAGCCCTAGCGGAGCCTGAAGGGAGTTGTATTCGCTATAACAACCAACTCGCTATACATTATCCCGCTTATTACATGGCTACCTACCAAATAAATAAATAATTTGACACAAAATATAAATTTAAAAAGGAATGTATTGATTTAAAACTATTTATATGGCTTCCGCTAAAGAAAACACTCCGTTCAGACGGGCTCTGGTCTCTACTGTTAGAGTTCTGCTTCCATGGCAACGCTCTGACCTTCGCGGGGTTTACACGACATCCACCAATCAGATGCATCACTGAGGGATTGTGGGATTGTTTAGGATTGTGGGTAATGAAGTACTTATCCAAGACATCGCGAATAAAAGGCATTTATCTCAAATCAAGGTTAGTGCCCCATGAACTTTTGGCGTTTATATGAGCATATACAATCGCTTAGTACAGCCGTTGCTGGTTTTAAGTCTACCATGTATGGTTACGTTTTTATGGCTTATACCCCAAATGTCTATGGAGAAATTGTATTGAATTTTTACTTCCGGCACCGGCTGTGGGCGGGACTGTGATGCTCTATAAAGCCTATTGGGCGGACATCACGAAACTTGTATTAATATTCATGAGCAATTCCTTGCCATAGTAGGATTCGTAATTTCTGCAACCGGTAGCGTCAAAGACAGACAAACGCCGAGTGGACTTCAAAACACAAATAATGTCTTACACAACCTTACAGGGTAGGTACAAATACTCACTATTATAAGCTCCCAGATGAATTCAATAAATGAGACATTTACCGCCTATAAAAGCTGCTCTATACGGCCTGGATAGTACATTTAACAAAAACAGCTGATGAGTTAAATTTAGACTAAGGACAAGAAACACTGATAGCGTGTTAGCTTTAGCATTAGCTATGGTGCAAGTGCACAAGGCTCACTTGCATTAAATAAAATGACTTTTGGTGTTTTGCATAGATTTTTTTTTTCATGTTTACAATCTCATTAAAATTGTCTAGGAATGTGTAGGTAAAATGAAGCAGGTTAGTGTTTTTATTAGCTGGCTTGATGTTAGCCGTTAGCATCGAGTCAATAACATGTCCGTACAATAGAAGAAGAGTTATGTGCATTGAACAGATCATCTGCATTACTACAACATCAAGAGGACATTTAAGCCTGACGTGAAAAAAAATAAACTAATAGTTTGTGTGATCTTGTGTTTTAAAATGAATACTCTAATCTATCAGATGGGTGTTGCTAAATAGATAGTCAGTCTGGTGGTTTATTGAATTTTTCTGATTTATTAATTCAGTTTGACACTATTTTATTTCGGTCACATTTGGAGTGGTTGTTCACATTAGATAATGCTTATGTGCCCTACAGGTTGTTCAGTGCTGAAAAAGATCTAGATTAAATCATATAAGCATGGATGAGGAGGACAGCCAGGATGAGCTGATCAACAGGAACGTCTCCCATGGGAAAGGAAAAAGACCTGCCATGTCCATCATCTCTGATGACGGTTAGTGGTCTTGTGTCAGCAAATGGAACAACACAGAGAAGCCTAATGTGTTGTGGGCCTTAAATTATGTAGTCCCTATTTAACCCCGTAAAGTCTGAAATAGTCAAAAAATAGTTTTTTGAACCTTTACATTTTGTATCATACTTGAAATATGCATAAATCAAGTAAAGTTGCTTCAGTTCAGTTACAGAAAGTGTTCACCTTGAAATATTACTAACAATATAAAGAAAATCAGTAAAGATTTCACAATAAAAGATATGTGCCATGACTTCCAGGGAGACATTTTTATTATTATACTAGAAGACCTTTTACTTGCCATTATCAATCAGACAACAGAAAGCATATATTGTGTACAACAGGTTTTACAGCAAAGTCGTCATGTTGAAAGGCCTTAGAAATATGTGGAATTTGATACAGTAGGCTTTATTGCATTTTATAAAAATAAAAAAAATAATTACTTTCACTTTACGTGACTGCATGTCTTTCCAATTCAGAGGACAACTCTGAAGACGAGGGGGAATCAGAAGAACGAGAAACCGGCAGTGAGGAAGATGATGATGACGAAGAGGAGGATGTCCTTGATGGAGAGGAGGAGGAGGAAGATGAGGGTGAAAGTGAAAGTAAGATTTAACTTCAAAATGCTTGTATTGACTTTCTTTTGCTTGTTAATTTAATTATATTGAACAAATTGAAATGTAAAAATCAGAATATTGACTTCTAAAGCCACTTGTAATATTAATTTAATTAATTAATCACCTGCCAGAATAATGTCTTTGATTTAATTACCTTTAAGTGTTAGTCACCATAAAACCAAAATCTTATTTTTTATGAAATATTGCAGTATTTATTACTAATTATTTGTCTATATGCACATCAGAGTTGGAAATTAAAGGGGGTTTGGGGCAAAAACGCCACCAAAATGAAATTTAGAGTAAATTTGCTCATGTTTCATCATATTTCATATGCAGTGTTGAGCATTATAACCAAGCACACACGTTTCTGTTCAACTTATGAATGCAATGTCCATTCAGATTCGGAGTTGTTCAGTGTGCGCTTACTGACTGAATTATGAATCCGCATTCGCACATATTCTCTCATCATAAACAACAAAGTTTCAGAAAAGATGCAAATAAGAGATTCATTTTACAGTGTAGTTCAGTTATTGTAAAGGCAGTTTGTGAAAGTACATAACTTGACTCGCTTCGGTATTCTATGCTTGCATTCTTTGTATCATTTATTCCCAATTTGAATAACTGTTTTGTTTTTCATGCTATTGAAATAACCAATGTGCAGTCTTGATTTTCTAATCCGCAAAAAGCAATAAACTAATTTATGAATGTTTCTTAGCTTGTTTATTCTGTAGCCAGAATATGATATGCTTTTTCCCCACAAAAACGTTCTGTTAATCAACATTAATAAGCATTATTCTAATATCAATAATCATACATATATTTAACAGCATTCAACTTTCTGTTTATATACAAAAATGTCATATCAGGTGCACCTTCTGTTCCACCTTTGCAATATAAAGATGTTGAAAAAAATTGTTTGATTCTAACTGGTTCAATTTAAATATATGACAAAAAAACAACAACATAAGGGAATTATAAATATTTTACCCTACAAAGGTAAAAAAGGCCCCCAAAAAATAAATATTGCCCCTTAATTGAAAAGTTCATTTCTGACCCTTATGCATATCAATCATAAGACTGGCCACACAATCTTCAAACAACCACAAGCACTCAAGCGTTGCTCCTGTATCCTCAGACGAGGACTCTGGGAACGTCCTGGAAGAAGGAGGCGCAGGGAACGTTCCTGTGGATGAAGCTGACCTGAGCTCAGACGAGGACTCGGA
This sequence comes from Phoxinus phoxinus, assembly GCF_949152265.1. Taxonomy (NCBI): domain Eukaryota; kingdom Metazoa; phylum Chordata; class Actinopteri; order Cypriniformes; family Leuciscidae; genus Phoxinus; species Phoxinus phoxinus. The sequence goes on along the minus strand of NC_136900.1, from coordinate 6,869,257 downwards.
GAAATGCCCCATCTGCCTGAACTCCTTCCACGAGCAGCCCGTGGCCACACCGGAGGCTTGCGGTCACTACTTCTGTCTGGACTGCCTTCTGGAATGGTCAAAGGTAAGATTGACAAGCTTAAACCCTTTACGTAACTCGTAACATTAAAGGAACACTCCACTTCTTTTGGAAATAGGCTCATTTTCCATCTCCCCTAGAGTTAGACAGTTGAGTTTTACCGTTTTCGAATCCATTCAGCCGATCGCCGGGTCTGGCGGTAGCACTTTTAGCATAGCTTAGAATAGATCATTGAATCTGATTAGACCGTTAGCATCTCTCTCAAAAAAGTGACCAAAGAGTTTCGATATTTTTCCTATTTAAAACTCGACTCTTCTGTAGTTACACCGTTAGGGCTGGGTATGGGTATCGTTCAAATATTTTCGATACCGATACACACACACTGATGTGTGCTGATGTTCTTATTTTTCCTCCCTAAAAGTGTATGGGTGTCTAAGACCGTAAATCGTAGAGACCACAACATTGGCAGAATGGTCCCGATTGAGCACTGCTACTCGGACGCACTGACACACACCCGTCCGTGACTATTTGGCACTTTAAGCTGGCAGTTTGGATTTTGGAACCCTAAGGGTTAGAAACATCCTATAATATGACTCGGATACCTAAAAAAAAAAAAAAAAAAAAAAAATCATGAACGCCAGCAGGCAATCAAATTTCAGTGGCTAAAAACATCACATCTGAATGGCCTACCATTAAAAAAAATGTGTATTTGTACCAGTGATGCGCGGATCGTGGTTATATCTGTGGAAACTGAGAATAATCTATTATCCATTGATAATCCATTGATTTTAATAAAGACACTTAACTCTCATTTCACATTAAAACACAACAAACGTGCGTCACAGTTTTACTTGTATCTCTTCAGGGAAAACCCATCAAGGAAAACATAAAAGCATATGCCTAGAGCACCTCCTAGTGGTCATTATATCTCATAATATATATATATATATAAATATATATATATACACATCAAATAAAAAACCTACGTGAGATATTGCTTAAAATATGTTAAAGCACCAATGGAGTTAAAACAGATCTGAGAGAAATTTCAAAAAGGAGAATTAAAAAAATTTTGGCTAAACATTTAATTTCTTGTGTGTGTGTGTGTTCGGGGAGTTGCAGTGACGAAAACAGTGACATTCAGCAATGGAGCTTAAGCAATGGACATTTATTGTTGTGAATAATAAAACAAACACCGATGTGTTAAACTGCATGCATAAGTTTGAGGCAACGGATATAGAAATAAATGATAAAAATGAAAAGGGCCTTAAGAAATCCTTTAGATAAATATTTTGAGCTGCAAATTATATCTTCACATTCATTTAAATTTCTCCTGTGACACCTTATGACATGCGATTCATCTGAATTTAAATGTTGAATTCTCCACACACACATTTTATGATCAAACCTTAACTTTCATTGAAGATTTAAGATGGACTTTGCTATAAAAACTATAAATACGTTTATTTTCTTCAGTTTAGTTAACGTTTATTTTGTTTCAAGTAACAAAAATGTTTTTAATTGTTTTTAGTTAACTATACTAACCCTAGTTCATAAACAATAATGCCACTTTTAATTTTTTTCAGAATGCCAACTCCTGTCCTGTGGACCGAATAGTCTTTGAGAACATTTTCCTGAGAAAGTGCCATGGCGGGAAAGTTAAAAAAACAGTGAGTCACACACCACATCTGTCCGTCAGGATTGTTATTTCCACGATATTGTGTTATACAGTAAATTCCAATTTTATGACAGGATTTTGTGTTTCCATTCGCGTTTTCCGCATTGAAAGAAGTATATTGTGAATAATAAACACAAATAACTACAACTGAATTCGAAATGTTGAAAAATATTGATTTCTATCACTTATTTGTACATGATATCACTACAGGGTTTCACAAATGTGAAAGTTGAGTGATTATTAGACCCGCTCATTGATTTCTGTAGATTTATAGATCAGTGTTTCAAGTCGCTTGTAATGTAAAACTTGTGTATTATGAGTGTATTATAACTTTTCTCTGTCATTCATGTGCTTGGGCATCGTAATTACGATTTGTCCGACTCCACTTGAAGGGCACAGTGAACATACCTTAATATCAGCCTCATTAGTTTGTGTGTGCTCAGATTGCAGTTAAGAAGCCTGTAAAACCTGGGGAGGAACAGGTGGAGCTGGACTTGGATCAGACCAGCTGTGAGGTTTGCGGGGGTCGAGACCGTGAAGATCGCCTCCTGCTGTGTGATGGCTGTGATGCTGGGTAAGAAATGACTGGACAAACCAGAGTTGTGGACTTGAGTCGCATGACTCCTTTAGATCTCCTCAAGTCCCTAATTTGATTACTTGAGACTCAATGGTAATGGTAATTACCAATGGTAATGTTTCTAAACTTTTGAGCGTTCTGTATAGATTATAGAATATTTATAGATTATTTTAAATATTAAAATAAAAGATGAATATAAAATAAATATATAAATTCACTATAGTAATACATACTGAGACACTAATTTGGGCCAAGAGTGACTTGTGGACTTATTTTTCCACAAAAAAGAAAAATTTGTGGGTTATTTTTCATGTTCATAATCAACTTCATAGAGTGCCCTGGAGTGTGTAATGTAAATGAAGCATGTTGAGTGTTTTTATTTGACTTGATAATAAAAACACTCAATAACATTGGCTTAGGTCTAACACAGCGGTGGGCAAATGTGGGCCTCAAGATCCACTTTCCTGCAGAGTTTAGCTCCAGCCCTAATCAAACACACCTGAACGAGCTAATTAAGGGTTTCAGGAACACTAGCTATACGCAGGTGAGGTTTTTGCCTTTTGTAAATGTGATGTATAGGAGTTTTGAATCAATTAATTCAGAAGATTGTTTCTGATTTACAAAAAGGATCAGTTTGGTTCAGTAATCTCTATAAAATGATTAAATAATCTCCTTATCCATTGATCACAAATGACTGATTAGTCCTCTTGCCCAGTGCAGAGGTACATGTGCCAACTGCTTATTTGTTACTTAAGCATTGGTTTGGATTTGAATAATGACACTTTTTAAAACTTTTTATAGACCATGAATTGAAAATATACAGTGTCGGTTTAAAATCCTTAAAGTTATTTTAAGGAATAGTCATAGTTTTGTATCATTAAAGGCATAAAATGAAAAGACATTATTTTCCAAATGCGTGTTATTGATATTATTGTGAATAATTCATGTGCACATGTTTTTGTTTTGCTTTTACCTCGAAATTCTTAATCAAAACGTGTGTAACTCGCTCTTCCAGTTAGACGCCAGTCTTCTCTGTGGTGATGTATGCTTCTCTCCAGTCATGTGGTCCACTTAAACTCCACCCCTTTCTTACAATCGACTTCATACCTGCTTTCAGATCTGCCTTCATCCAATCAACAACCAACATTTTTTTTTTTTTTTTTATCTGTTTTTCTCACAGTAAAACAGATTTTGGATGGCATATGTCACAATACAGAAGAAAAGATCTGTCGCTTCTTCAGTTTCATTAAAATTACTTCTAATTTTAAAAGGATCAATTAATTAACCATCAATGTTAATACTGCAAGACACTCAAAATATAATGCGCATTTAACTACCGGTACATATTATTATTAGTATTATTATCATTTGTATCAATAATGATGATGATTATAATTGTATTTATTTATTTAATTATTTTATTTGTCAGGGACAATGTACAAAATACATTAATCTTACGAAAAGATGTTTTGTACCAGAGTTAGCAAATGCTAATTTCCATCTGCAGTCACACACAATATTAAAACATTACATTACAAATAACTGTCAGTAGTACTAACAAATATATGCAATATTAGTTAAACAATGATCATTTAAAACTAATCGGATGTTTAAATGAAAAACTAATCAATGGTAGTAATATATAATATGCTCAAGAATGGCTAATATAGGCGTTTTCCTCTTTATACATTTTCATTCTACTATACTTTAATACATTTAGGGTGTTTGACTGGATGAACTTGTGTTTGTTGTTTAGAACTTTAACAAACGGTTATGTATATTAGCACCACCAATTTACAGGGTTTTAATTGGTTAATTTCCATTTGACTACTTATTCTTTATTATTCTCCCTTTGTCATGGAAGGTACCACATGGAATGTCTCACGCCGCCTTTGGATGCTGTACCTGTAGAGGAATGGTTCTGCCCAGACTGCATCGCCAGCAACCGCACATCAGGTCATCTTTCACTTCTCACAACCACTTGTTACATTAACATTACATTTAAGATTTGTTTACATATTTGTCGTAATAACCATCATTTTCATGTAATTGTTTTAGGTTCTGAACAAATTAGTGAGGAGGAGAGCAGCTCTCTCCCCACCACCAGCCGTTCCCGGGTCAGACCGACCCGAGCGATCGCACGGACCCAGCAGAGCGAACGAGTTCGGGCCAACGTCAACAGACATCGGATCACACAGGCACGCACAGCAGAGCAGGTTTGCATGATGCTTTGCTCTCTAACCACAAGTGTGTAACAATGGCTGAGATTTGTGTGTCACTGGGATGATGAAGTGGGTCTAACTGGTTTGTTTAATGCTTAAGTGACTTGATTCTTTGGATGTTTATGTTGTGTTGTTCAAATACAAGTGAATGGGATACTTAAATGCTGGAACTAGCATGAACAAATCACTTACTTTTGCTCATATGGTTGGGTTTAGTGATTGAACAACCCCTATTAAACTTTGGGAATGTTTTGTGCAGTGCTGTACTCTGGTTGTTGTGAGCTAAGTGAGTGCTTTATTTGTGTGGTATTGTGTGTTAGCTTACTCCCAGATATATGATGCAGTCCACATGGTTGGATGAGACCATCAATGCTGTGGTGTCTGGACTCAGCACAGCCGTGTATGTGCGAGACTTGACCCCTCACTCCAGGACCCGCCGGAGGAGAAAGACAGGTGAGACTAATGGCGCTTTTCCATTATCAGTACCAGCTCGTCTCGGCTCGGCTCGCGTTTCGCTCCGTTTTCCATTGCAGACAGTACCTCCACAATAGTACCTGGTCGTCATAGCGACGCGACACACACCCGCTACCAGTGTTGGTCAAGTTACTTGGAAATAGTAATTAGTTACTGATTACTGATTACTTCTCCAAGAAAGTAATCCAGTTACTTTACTGATTACTTATTTTCAAAAGTAATTAGTTACTTTACTAGTTACTTTACTAGTTACTTAAAAACATGATGCACGACCTGAATACGCTATAAAAGCAGACCTTTCAGCCTAATTCTATTCTTTCTGCATATTCCATCATCTAAAATTGAATCAAATTAAACATTCTCTTTTTTAAAACTTGTTTAATTAGTTTCAATATTTTAACTTTATGCACATTGCATCAACCAAAAATTTAATTAAATGCAACAGTCTCAGACTTGAAGAAAAATGTTGAACATTTAACCAATTTCTGCACATTCCACCATATTTTAACGAAATACACAGTCCTTCTTCTGTTAACTTATATTTCTGCATATTCCAGCATATAAAATGCAAATATTTTTTTGTAAAATCCTCTATTCGATTAGATTCAAATAAAATACAGCAATAAAATAATTAAAATGAAAGTCTCTCATGACTGTATTCCAAATTATTAACAGTTACGTCTTTTAACATTAAAGAGCAGATTCGTTTTGTTTTTGTAAATCGTCAGACATGTTTTTACCATTTCATTGAGTTTTCCTTTGTAGAAAGCTTTTGTTTAAAGTGAATTTCGTTTTGTATAAATTGTATCTTAATTTTAATAAATATTGCATCAACCAATTGCATGTATTTAATAAATAAAAAGCAAATATAGCAGACAATATAATAACCGTGACATTGAGGCGGTAGCGCGCCGCGTTCACTTGCATTGCATTGTTAAAAGCCTTTCTTTAAAGTGAATTTCGTTTTGTATAAATTCAATTCTTTTTGTATCTTATTTTAATAAATGTTTCATCAACCATTTGCATGTATTTAACAAATACAAGGCAAATATAGCAGACAATAACCGTGACATGGAGGAGCCGGTGTGCCGCTTTCACTTTCATTGTTAACTAGAGCGCGCACCTCATAAATTAATGAAACTCATCGTAGGCCTATGTCTCATGATACATTAGCATTAAATATCTTTGCTGCATCCTTTCTAGAACAGACAAGGGCTTTCTCGCGGCTCGCATCAGCATTTACGGATGATGAGTTTTGTGATGCGGTTGCGGATTAAATAAATAATACCCCATTCGCGCAGCTCTATCGATAACAACATTGAACACTAGGCTACACAAATAGTATTTTTTTATTTTATTTAGGCGATTAATTTTCCATAGTGACATAGGAGGTGCCGGATCCAATAAAAAAGGTTCCGTATCCAACGTCGGGCGTGTTCCGGCTCAAATTAAGCCACGACTCACGAGACAGTCTAACGAAACAAAATCACAGTAAGGCAGTAACGCAGCCTCCTTACGGGGAAGTAACAGTAATCTAATTACTGTTTTTGCAATTGTAATCCCTTACTTTACTCGTTACTTGAAAAAAGTAATGGGATTACAGTAACGCGTTACTTCTAACGCGTTACTGCCCATCACTGCCCGCTACCCACACACACAGGACAATGGAGGAAATCGTGTATGCTGTTTTACATAATATTACTAATGGGTATATCACGCAATCTCTGGCAAAACTACTTAAAAATGTCGGGGTTATTCAGGATACTCCGTCTGGTGCGTGCAGTGATGACGCAGTGAATAGTGACGATTCTCTCTGACAATCAGCAGTCTGCCGTGTGTCACGTCACATTTTAGTATCGCCTCAGCTCGGCTCGGCTCCCTTGGAACCTCGCTGAAGGTGATACGAAAAAAAGTACCTGGAAGCAGGTACCGGTACAACTTTTACACAGTGGAAAACCAAACAAAGGCGAGTCGAGGCGAGGCGAGGCGAGCCAAGGCGAGCTGGTACTGTGCAGTGGAAAAGCGCCATAATAGACCCTCTGTTTACACCTGGTATTAAGAAGTTTTGGTAAATGTGTCAAATCTGAAAATATTCCAACAATCTGGAAAAAAAAAAGATATACTGTGTGTATATATATATATATATATGGTATAGATGTGTTAAATGCTTTTGGAAAGAATTCTCTTATGCTCACCAAGGCTGCATTTATTGGATCAAATACAGTAATATTGTGAAATATTACAAATTCAAATAAATTTTCTATTGTAATATTATTTTAAAATGTTGTTCATTCTTGTGAGCAAAGCTGAATTTTCAGCTTCATTACTCCAGTCTTCAGCGTCACATGATCCTTCAGAAATCATTCTGATATGATTTGGTGTTCAAGAAAAAAATCTTATCAATGTTGAAAACAGTTGTGCTGCTTAAAGTCGTCTTGTAGTCAATAATTGTGTCCCTTAAAACTCATCTTTGATCACCAAAATGACATTTTTAAAAGTGTTTTCCTATGGAAAATTCTTCTTCATGCCTTAAAATAGCTTGAATGTACAGAATCCTTCACCGTTGCTTCATTTAGTACACGCGGATCCATTAATATGCAAACTAATACGCCTCCACTCACTCACACCAGCTCAGAGATCCACTCAGTCAACTTACTGAGGTAAACGCTGCACAATGGTTATCGCTCTTTACAATGTAGGACACATAACGGTAATTAATATTATTAGCCTTTTGCTTGACTATGTTATCAAACCGCTAATAGTGTGTTGCTAATGTTACACAAACCATGTTCCTGTTCGCCATCTCAGAGTCAGACAGCTGCCTTCTAACAAGCAGTATTGTGAACAACTCAAAACGTCATTGGAGAAAGGCATTTAGTTCATCATAACATCGTAATATACCTCATACACCCACTATATTGCTAAATGCCCACTTTTTCATATCAACAGACAAATATACGGCATCTCTCGAGACTCCACTGCTTCAGAGCAATCGTAGTTAATGATATGCTAAAGCCCGCCGGCACGTTGATGTGATTGGTTACAAGGTAGTTTGTAACGTTAGAAACTATAACAATTTCAAACCGCGTTTTTGAGACTGTCTATTTTTAAGGAGAAAATACAACAATGGTGTTGACTTATAAATTTACACATGGTTTGTCTTAAAGCCTATTAAAAACACCACATAGACATATAAACAGCATTAAAAACTTGATTTTCACCACAGGGGGACTTTTTTAATCAATGTTTTTTGATGAATAAAAAGTTCAAAAGAACAGCATTTATTTGAAATAGAAATATTTTTTTTAACACTTTACTGTCACTTTTGATCAATTTAATGCATCCTAGCTGAATAAAAGTATTTATTTATTTAAAAAAAATATATATAAAAAAAATACCCCAATCTTTTAAACAGTATTGTTGAAATCAGAGACCCTACTCTAAAATAACACACGGTTTACAGAAGACTCTTTTGAGACGTGTGTTACTTGCTGTTTCGCCTGACCACTTGTCATTGTGATCATTATACCATCATGTGTAATCAGATGTTTTAGTTTTCATTAACCTGGATGTTTAGTTCGGTGTGATTCTGTCTGATCTAAATGGGATTCTCTTACCAGTTAGAAGAAGGAAAACCAAAAGCAAATCCTCAGCAATATCTGGGGGGAAAACAACAAAAAGCATGGGAGTGAAGAGACGGAAACGTAGAGGGAGGAAGACAAAATTTAGAAGAAGAGTGGTGAGTTCTTGGCAGATGTATGACCACTAAACGTTTACAGTTTTTGTTCTTTATTTTTGGGTTGTTGAAGGTTGCTGTTATGGGTTTTTGAAAGCTCAAATATAAATGTTTTTCTGATTAAAAGTATTGCTTGCAAGAATGTGTGAAAGTTTGCAATTATATGTCTGGAAAAAAAAGTGATAACACCAAAAATGTTTTGCCGCTTCAGGTCAAAAAGAAGGAAACTAATTCCAGAGGTCGTTTGGCACGGAGTTTAGGGATTAAGAAGCCCAAGGCTGGTTCCATTATTCCCTCAGTTTATCGGCCTTCAGAGTACAGTTTAGGAAGCATGCGGGCAGATATCGGCGCAGCCTCCCTGTCTGTGTACGGAGATCCGTTTGACCTAGACCCCTTTGATGATAGGTGAAGTTCTATTGGTTTTATATTTTATATTTGTCAACTTTTTTAAAGTGCTTGAGTGTCTAAGTTAATCTTCCAATTTATCTTTTTAGGGAGGATGAGAATCAAGTTCCAACACCATCCTCTGTTCTGGAAGCTAAACGCCGTGGCCTCTCCCGTTCTGCCTTGCGGTCCCATCAGCCTGTGGCCAGACCCATATCTGCCGGCCTCTCCAGGTAACTACTAGAGGGGGGGAATCACTCTTTATGGTCACGATGGAGGAAACAGATGATTTCTACTTCAAGGTGATGAAAATCACAATGAAAATATGTTTGAGGATTAAATGGGTGTTTAAATCCTGGTCGTGTGGTGGTTTCCAGGCAAGGTGTGAGTGTCCCACAGGAGGAAGATGCTGCCCCTGTATCAGACCTGCTGGGGAGTATCCTCAGTGGTCAGAGCATGCTCCTCATGGACAGTTCGGATGTGGTCATCAACAGAGATGGTTCCCTCAAAGCAACCAAACAGGGTAAGTCATGATTTGGAGACATCGGGTGCTTTCACACTGGCGGTTTAGCTCGAAACGGGATACTGTTCGTGTGAAAAATTGGTAATGTGAAAGCAGTCACGTGGACCCGGGAGCGCACCAGGGTACCGAACCTGAGACGACCTGTAGGCGGTGGTCTGAGTTCAGATGCACTGGAACTGTGGTGCGATTAGCTTGAAATATGTCAATAAAACCGCTTGAGAACAAAGTCACGTAATGTTATATTTACTTCTAAAGCCATTCTTTGTCCAAAAACTCGTTAGTCAGCTTGAAAAATAAACTTAGAGAGGAGCAATTTGATAAATATATGAACTCTATTGCATGTTCATTGTATTTTTACTTAACCTGTTCTTTAATATTTAAAGGTAGGGTTGGTAATCCTGCTCAGAAACATTTTTTTTTTATACTGGGTGAAATGGTCCTTCCATTCTGATAGTAGTCAATACATTATGTGTTCAGAAAAAGGAATGAAACAAATCTGACCTCTGTAGCAGCTGTAGGACAGTAAAAACTCTGACCAATCACTGCCATTCGGTGCGAATGTAAATAACCAATCAGATGCCTTCATGTCTCGTGCCCGAGCACCACTGCGTGCACAGCAGTGATGCGCGGGTCAATGTATAAACAACCCGCACCCGACCGACGTTTTCAACTAACCCGCCCGCAACTCGGACCGCAAAAAAAAAAAGAAAGAAAATATTGTACCCGACCCGCGTTTTTTAAAGTAGCTAGTAAATGCTCATCGCGTCATGGGCCATAGACGGAGGAACTAGGGGTGCGCATTTTTCAGAATGCTGTATGATATAGCCTAGTGTTTTGTAATAAAAAGGCTTGATTTATTCATTTATTTCGTTTCATTTTCTTAACAATTTAGATGCTGCATGTGTTTATCCAGCCTAATCGACTTGTGCGTCTCTCCCCGGACTTTCCCAACAAAAATCCCGCCCCCTCTCAGCAAATAGGCTACATAAAACTGACATTACTGAGCTATATGCGTTTAAAAGTAGCCTATTAAAATGGCACAATGGCATTGCTCAGTTCAACGCGTTGGGAAATCGGGCATTTTGTCCCGCGTCAGCTTTTATTCAAAAGTTAATAACGCGCTCAACATTCAAAAGGTAAATAAGGATTTCCCACTTTCATCTGCAGACTGCTCGTGCGTCATCCTCGCGCATTCAGACAATAAAGTGTAGACCTGTGTATTTCATAGAACATTGTGTCTAGTAGGCCTACTATATAAATTACAAAGGTAAACGACCCGACCGACCGCGACCCGAATATCATTAAAAATATTTTTGGATGACTCGTAACCGCGGGCGCAGGCACCCGCTCATTTTGGATCAACCCGCGCATCACTGGTAGGTACATGCAGCTGACTCCAAATGTGGATGCGCGTTCATGTTTGTGGGGGGGCGTAGCTTTGGACGGAGCACTGACAGGAGGGGGCGGAGCTTAGAAGAGGTGCCACTTTCAAATCTGGCTAGCTCTCCAACATTACCTACTCTAGCTTTAAGGTTTGAATAAATTGTTCATGTGACAGCCACCAATTGAATGTTTATAACAAAATAAAAACCGAGTAGAAACATAATTGTCATTCAAAATGTAATATTGTAACGTTCTTATTATAAAAACGTGTAATTTAAATGCAAGTAGCCTACACATCAGTTAATTTGAACCTTTAATATTATAGTAATGTACCAACTGGGTTCCCTGTATAGTTTACAGCATTATATTAGCCTTTGGACTAACTTGGGTATATTTACATCTATCTGAATGTTGATTAATGTACACTGTCCCTTTAAAAAAATTAATTCCTTGAGGAAATTAGCCATGTACTGTACCTGATAGGTCCCAGTTAATCTATTGAATCGAAAGTTAATCGCAAGCCTGTGAATCGAATCATGAAATTTTGTAATGTCAGGGCCTAATATATATATATATAATCTATTTGCAGCCACAAACATAAGCCAAACATTTTTGTACTTCCTAAATGCACCTATATAGATGGTTCAGCAATAATTGACTTGATGTTGCATGACTGTCATCCTTTCAAAAGTTAAATGTTTGTTCGTTCTTTTCAGTGTCCCTGTCCTTGGCAATGAACGCTACCCCTGGAGAATCAGGCTCAGGGGAACCAGGAAACACACCAAACACAGAAACGAGTCTCGTCCACCCCTCTGAACAGGCTGGTCCTTCCTCTAGCCCATTGAGGAGGCCTCCACCAGTACACAATTCTCATGGGTCCTGTTCCTCACCACAGAATCCCACATCTCCACCCATACACTCTCCACATCTTCCTCACTCTCCCTTGGGTCATCCCAATCTGAATCCATGTGCTCTTCACAGGCCGATCACCTTAAATCCACCAAGACCTGGAAATGGTCACTTGAGCACTAATGGGATTAGAGGTCAACCCCTCTCAAGGGTGTCGAATAGCTTTTCTGACTCTCCCCATCAAGACCAGGAGGGAACTGCCCGACAACCGCCTGTCAGAAAGCCCCCTCCAAAGCCTGTATGGGTGGATGTTTCTGTATTGCCAAGGATACCAAAAATTAAAAGGGACAGTACCTCCAGTGCAAATAGTAGCAGTGACAGCAGTAGCAGTACTTTGCCTGGGTCTTCAGTGACCAGCTTAGCAGGCAATAGAGGTAGGGAACGTACCGTTGACCAGCAAGGAATGGGTACAAGTCAGCAAAACAGGACAGCGGATGCTCAGAGGCAAAGATCAGACAGAACTGGTGCTTCTTCTTCATTTTCTAGCTCTTTCACCTCCAGTACATCATCTTTCAGTGCCTCTTCAAACTCGTGCCCATCCTCTTCTTCCGTCAGCTTCCGAATAAACTCTAGCAGAAACCCATGGCAAGCTCGACGACTTTCTGCATCAGGAGGGACTCTGCCCGGGAATGAGGAGGAATCAACAAAGAAGAGTAATAAAAGTAAACATCTGTTGTCATTAAAAACAAAGGCCAAAGAGGAGAAGAGCAAAGAGGAGGAGTGTGAGGTCTATGACCCCTTTAACCCTACGGGGTCTGATTCATCTGATAATGAATCAGAAGGGGATGGTCTTGATGTTAGCACCCAAAATACTGAGTCTCGGGTGCAAGTTGGAGTCAATGAGGATGCCTGTCATCAAATCAAATCTGAGTCTGAGTCTGTGAATGTGGACTCCGATATGGAGAGAGACTCGGAAATGTGTGCAGAAGTTAAAACGGAGCCAGATCCTTGCAGAGACAAACCGTGCAAACAATCACCACATCATTCAGACGCAATCCACAGTTGGGTTACCTTAGGATCTTCAGATAATTCTGCTATATGCGAAGCTAGCATAGATCCTGGAAGACGTGAAACTCCAGAAAGTCCATTTCGGAAAGCCCAGGAGCACTCCAGATCAAGCTCGTCATGCAGTGACAAAAATGTTAAGCTGGAGGTGAAGTCTGAGCCTGAGGCTGAACATCAACCCGTCAGGCCCCAATCAAAGTCCCTTGAAGAGTCTCTAGCAACCCAAGCATCCAAAGGAAATGGGGTGTGTAAAGAGCTACCTTCAGTCAGTGGTACCTTTAATGCTACTAACATAAAAATGGAAAGACCTCACCAGTCCCAGTGCATGGATAGGAAGCAGTCACCATCGAACTCGCAAAGCCTTTCATCTAAAGACTCCCATAAAAAGAAACACTCAAAGTCAAAAGAAAAGAGGAGGTCACGCTCAAGGGATCGGCGGCGATCCCGTTCGAAATCAAAAGAGAGGCAGCGCTCCAGGTCGAAAGAGAGGAGATATCCACGGTCAAGAGACAGGAGGTGTTCCTCGAGTTCCAGCAGTAGAGAGAGGAAGACAAGTGGGAGAAGAGTGAGTCGTGAGAGGAATGACAACCGAGGGAGAGAAAGACGAAAGAAGAGATCAAAAGAAAGAAGGCGCTCTCGATCTCGTTCGTTTTCTAGATCTAGATCCAGATCCAGAGAAAGGAGGAAAGCATCAAAGGATCAGGGTGAGAATAGGTTAAAGAGACAAAAGTCAAAATCAAGATCGACGTCTAGAGAGCGAAAAAGGCAAGAGGATCGATCAGAGCCCTCTCGACGCACAGACAGAAGCTCCCATAAGTCTGCAGAGCCCATGTCCACTGAGTTGCATACGCCCGCTGTTGGTTCGGTCAGGTCTACAACAAAGGTGAAGACAGAGAGGGGTGCAAGAGCACATAAACATGAGACTACTTCAGTTAAACCATCAATTAAACAAGAGACTCAGTTGGTTGACATCACAACTCGTGGTCTTGGGTCATCAAGACATGGTGACCAGACTAGAAGAGTTAAAGAAAGCAAGGAAGATGTTTCGCTTGAGCTGCTTAAGTCCGAAAAAATTAAACAAGAGGAACTTTGGCCCATTAGTGCTGTCAAGGAGTTGAAAGATTTCAAAAAGGAGGAGGAACTTTGTGGAGAATTAGATGATGTTAAAGAGATGAAAAATGAAGAGATGTCTTTTAACATCTTCAGCAAGGAATCACCTAATCTTAATGAAATTAATTTGAAAAGTGCGGATTTAGAAAAGAGCCACGCTGGCTTTCAGGATGAAATGAAAGTGCAAGAAATGTTTGAGCCAAAGAAGATTAAAATCGAGCAAATATGCCCTGATGAAGATGATTCACCGATCTGCAGTGACAACCCTCTTGTCATCAGTGTGGGTACACCTGACATGGACGCTGAGAACTGTAAAAAGGAAATGAAATTGCAAGAAATGGTTGAGACACAAAAGAAGATAATCGAGCAAATATGGCTTGATGAAGATGACTCACCAAGCTGCAGTGACAACCCTCTTGTCATCAGTTTGGATACACCTGACATGGACCTGGCCAGCTGTAAAAAGGAGCCCATTGAGTCCTATCAGTCGCCGCTTTTAGAGGAGGACATGGAGGTGTCACCTCTCCAACCACCAGATCCCCCAATAAAACAAGAACCTGTAATGTCATCCGATGAAGATATCAGCATTGATTACTTGATTGATAACTTGGACTTCATTAAGAAAGAAATGAGTGAGAGCTCTGTGGCCGACTCAACAGAAGCTGCCGACCCCAAGTCTGCCGTCCCAGAGGCTCCAGCAGGGAATGAGCAAACTCCCGAGACCGCTACTGCTGGTGCGAAGTCTAAGTCGCAGGGAAAGAGAGTTACTTGGAATTTGCAGGAACCAGCAGAACCCCAGTCTGAGAAATTAAGCAGTGAGTAGAAATGTTTGATGCACTGCTTCAAGTCACATCAGGCTTGGTCTGACGCAATCAGCCTACATAAAACTAAAATATTTAGTAATGTTTTGAATGTTTTCCCATTGCTTATCTAGAACTTGCACTCTTCAAACTAAAACTCAAGCAAGAAGGGTCGCGAAGGTCTGCTACATCCCAACAAACCTCCAGTCAGGTACAAACTCGACTTATACTTTATTTCTTCCAGTGTTTTAAAGGGATGGATTCCACCCAAAATTAAAATGGTCATAATTTACTCACCCTCGTTGTTTCACACTTATGACTTTAGTCTTTGGAAGATAAAACAGACTTTTTTTTTTAATACTTTCTTTTGTGTTTCACATACTATCATACTTGTTTGGAGTCAATAAATTTTTTACTTGTCCTATAGAAAACAATTGTAGATGTAGTCTGAATACTATAAAAGCCAGATGCCTCGTGGCCTACGACTGAGAGAAGTCAGAAATGGGATTTTTGCTAAAGTTGTTTGCGGTTGGCATGTGCACTCTTGAAGGCCATGTGAACCAAAAGAGCAGCTTCAATGTTCTCTTGATAAAAAATAATGAGGCAAAAACACTGAATAATTACTTTGTGGGACAATCAAAAAAATGTTTGGACTGGTTGGCAGTCGGCCACACTTATAAAGAGAGGAAGATAGCCCAGTAATGAAGTAACTGTGGCGAAAGTGTTGTTGGGGAGATTCCAGGAAGAGAAAAGGGAGGAGAGCACCTGCAGATGAGATCATTGGTTAAAGCCATTAAAGTGTGAGTTGCGAGTGAGAAGGTCAGATGTCCTGCAGGTGTCTCGGCTTTGCGGCTTTTGTCCAATAAAGTCTTATTTTGACTTCTGGAACTCCTTAATCTTATTACTTTTGTAAGATTGAGAAGACTTTTGTCCATGGCAGGAGCAACTCTAGTAAACAGAGTTTTATTGAAGAAAGCTCTTAGAACAAGATTTTGTGTTTACCAGTGCATGTCATAACTGTAGTTGCTCTAAGAAACCAGAGGGTGTCATCATGTCACCGTTCACATTCACAATTTGCTCTCTCAAGGAGAAAACAATGATTATGCAATTCCTATTGTACCCATGTGACAGAAACTGAAAGCAGACTTATAAGGCTTCACTTCAGACGAAATGAAAGTTAACGTTACTCTTGGAAATTGTGCATTCCTTCTTTCAAAAGGAGTGTCCCTGAATACAAGTTTATCAAGATTTATGATGGTCATTTTGTGGATCTTAAGCGTTTGGCATTAAATCTTTCTGTCAAGTTTTGCATTTCTCAGCTACATAATTATAAATCAAATATGTATTAAAAAAATATTTTTTTCAAGTTTGTGCTCGATTAAATGATTACTTCACATTACCTTAAGTGAAGGGAAAGCCCGGAAGATCACAGGAAGTCGAGACCTTATAAATCTTTGAAACGGTTAATGGGAATTTTTATTAATGTGCGCAGTTTCGGCTTGAGTAATGTTATGGGTACTTCAGTACTAAAATAATGAATATATTTCATATTAAAGGATAAAGCTTCTTCTAAGGCTGATACAAAACTCACAGCAACAGTCTCCAGCCTTCCTTCCCAAGAGGAATCCAGCAAACCAAAATCCCACAAAGAAGAGGATCCCGATCCGAAAGAGAAGGTCAATAAAGAGCCACTGCGCGATTTCACCACATCGATGACTCTTTAATTCGATTGGCTTGATGTCATGAGTTTTGAAACATTGTTTCTCTTTCTGTAGTACATGAAGAAACTTCATATGCAAGAGCGAGCAATAGAGGAGGTCAAGCTTGCAATAAAGCCCTTCTATCAGAAGAGAGACATCACAAAGGAAGAGTACAAAGAGATTGTGCGTAAAGCCGTTCAGAAGGTAACTGTGTGACGTCAGATGTTTTCTTTTGCTGTTGTTTTTCACATTCACTTCCTTTAACCACCAAAGCACATTTGCATATGTGAATACTGTTTTGCTTCTCTCCAGTAGGCAATTTCTTGAATGAATTATGAAATATTTTGTGAAAATGATCCCATTCATGTCTTGTTTTCCCTCATTAACAAGGTGTGTCACAGCAAGAGCGGTGAGATCAACCCGGTGAAAGTAGTCAACTTGGTCAAAGCCTATGTGGATAAGTATAAACATGCAAGAAAACACAGGAAAGAGGAAACTGGGGACAACCAACAGGCAGACATCCCGCAAGACTTTCAAACTTCAGTGTGAAGGCAGTGGTAAAACGTCCTTTTCAGTATCATTAGCAATCATCTGTGGATTTGATCGTTTTGAAATCTGTGCATCTCCACAGTGACGTAGGAAACTCTTAAGGGCTCAACGTGTCGACATCAGTAAGCAAATTAATCTTTTTGAATGTTGGTTTGTTTTATTTTGAATGTAAAGATCATTTTTGAAAGTATCTGGGTGTGTCTGAATACAAGATATGTTAAAAATCTTCACGTTGCCATCGTTTAAAACGAGTCTTCAAGAGGGTGTTGTGGTGTTTTGCTATTTTAAGCTTATCCAACAGGAAGTTTAAGTCATTAGTCAGGCATCATCAGACTAAAATATCATGTAGAGACACACACACACACACACACACACACAATACTTGGTGAACATCAAAGTTCCATCATAAACAATAGACATTAAAGAGCACATCCATTTTTTTATTTGTTATGTCACATATATGTTGTAAACGCATAGATCCTCTGGGACATTCTGTGATCTCTCGGAAAACTTACAGAGAGCATTTATTTGAGTTAAAATATTGTTCCGATATCTAGTCTTTATGAGACTCTGAAATCTATTTGGTTGACCTATATCTTTAACATCTTTTAGTTTACTAATATAAGTAAAACAGGAGAACCGGAGTAGACCTCACCCTCATCGAATGGTTGTGTTGTAATAGAAAACACGATAAGGTTCGTTCATGACTCATGTAAACGGCTGATAGATCTTTTCTGTTCAGTTGAAAAGTGACTGTTTAGTAGATTCCCTGATAAATCCTGCCAGATGAATGCGTTTGCCAATTGTTTTCTAATTGCGGTTGTTTTTGCTCTGTTAGTGAATGACAGCTTTTACAAATGACTTTCAGCCTAAAAATAACCATTTCTTTATGCATTACTAAAGTTCAATGAAAGGAATTGACAGAAAAGTTGACCGTTATTGTTGGCTGAAGAGTGTAATTCAAAAGGTTGGGATTTTCTGAACCCTTTTCATTAATTATGTCATTTTAATTGCTTGAGAAATGTTGAATTGATGTAACGTCAGTTGTATCTCGCAGAGTTGATTCAGGAACCTGAGTGAACTTTATCATGTGAATCCAAGCAGTCACAGAACACATGATTCGTGATTCACTGTTTGTGTAAATATTTTTATTAGATCCTTTATTTAATAAAAAAAAAAATCTTTGGCATGCTTCCTGCTTCTTTTTTACAGTCGTAAAATGTGCTGATATTTAAGGATTCATGCACACTCAAGTCTCATATTCCAGAAATCATGTTTAGTTCAATGTTTTCAAAATTCCTCCTATTTGTGAAATACACTGTTTAATTTTGTTATATATTGGTGAATTTTCAATTGAGAACATCTTATTCACTATCTTAAATGTAAATAAAATATAAATAAAGCAAAATATCACATTTTATTTATATATATATACATGTTTATTAAGCTTTATATGTCTGATATTTGTACATGTTCCATCAGCCACACAGCTCTTTAGATATTGGTATCAGCATTATCTCAAACTAACACACATAACAGTCAAACACTACTTTTTAAAAGGACTCAAACTTTCTAAACATCACATTCATAAACAAGGCAACAGACAATAAGCGAATGAAGCCCTTTGGGCAAAGTGTGAAAGATTCTTCACTAGAAGACAAGATATTAAAACGAGGCTGTTTTCCCTCATTAGAAACTGAACAATGAGAGGTTTCTGAGCATTTGCACAATAGTTTCATTGAGATTAAACACTCAGAAAACCCCATGGAAATCACCTCTGAAAAATTCTCTTGGTTTGCGTTGTGCTAGAACATACGTACAAATGAATGGCGGCGGAGTAATTTCATGGTGAAAACAGAAACGTTAGTCCATTGAAGGCAGACCCAAAGAATTGATAAGGTCATAAAGGCTGCTGTGCGAGATCTGCAAGCTGACGTTATCATTATGAAGAGAGGACGCTCCCTCCATCTGCGCTCTTTCGTGAAGTTCACGGCATATCAGAGGCACGACCTGTGGAGATGGGGAAAAGATACGTCATTACACTTAAAATGCAAACAAAAAGACTAAATGTGTTTCTGTTTCCAGATATTTACTTTGACTGTGATAAGTTTTTTCTCCAGTGGTTTCCCGTCAGGGAGCTTCTCCCCGAAGCACAGGTAGATGGTATAATCCGGAGACCCCCGTCGGTTCTCTATAAAATCCATCAGATCTGAAAAACAATCGTGATATTCCAGTCAGAATGGAAAAGCACATCGCTGGAATACAGTACAGGTTGTTCTGGTCTATTTTCAGATAGATAGATCTTTAGATAGATTTGTAACAACAAACTTGTCCATCAGTTTGTAAAAACAAAGGAAACACACTTACAATGGAAGTCAATGGGGCGAGTGTCCAGGAGGGTTTAAAAGCATGAATGTGAAGCTTGTAATTTTGTTAAGCGTTTTGTAAACTAATCGGTCACTATTAATGCTAAGCATGTGTAATATTAAAATCATAGGTTAAACTTTCTAAATTGTGTTAAATTGTAAAACGTTATCCGCTGTGCTGGACACTCGCCCCACAGACTTCCACTGTAAGTGCTGCCTTCCATAATAGGGTACAAAATGGGACATGATATTTTTGTTTTTCAACAATTGGTCAGTGAAAGGTGTTTAAATCTTAATTTTTTTGTTTCATTTAAAATTAATTGTGTATAAGTATTACATTTAATAACATTTTGGCTATTTTTTAAAAAACAAGGATGATAACTATAGATATAACAATAAAGATATAGTCATAAAAATTGTTCTTAATATTAAAGAATAGCAGAGTTGACCCACAGCAGTAATGATGACGGCACAGAGAAACAATATCGCTGGAATCACTTTCAGAATGATTTTCTCCAGCTGATTAATGATAAAAACATTGATAGCCAATCAGAATCCATCCTCCTGTAACGAGCTTGCGATTAGTTCACTTTTAAAAAAACTTTTGCTGATAATTTACTCACCCCGATGTCATCCAAGATGTCCATGTCTTTCTTTCTTCAGTCGAAAAGAAATTAAGGTTTTTGATGAAAACATTTCTCCATATAATGGACGTCAATGGGCCCCAAACGGTTCAAGGTCCAAATGACAGTCAGTGCCGCTTCAACGGGCTTTAAACGACACCAGACGATGAATAAGGGTCTTATCTAGCGAAACATTCGGTCATTTCAAAAATAAATAAAAAAGTTTACGTTTTATAAGCACAAATGCTCGCCTTGCTCTGTTCTGTGATGCGCGTTTGTGATGTCATACGCAATTACGTTGAAAAGGTCACGCTTCTATGAAAAGTAAAAAAATTCTGTCCTGATGAACATTTTCTTTTAGGCTTTTTAATATTACAACACCCAGGATACGCACACAAAATGGCCATTTTAAACGATAAACTGACACAAAGACGTTTGAATATGTGTATATGGTCCTCCTTCCGCACATTTCTAAACACTGACTCTGTGCGTAAAGCGTGACCTTTTCAATGTAATTGCGTATGACGTCACGAACGCACATCACAGAACAGAGCAAATTTGTGCTTATAAAACTTAAACTTTTTTATTTATTTTTTAAATGAGCGAACGTTTCGCTAGATAAGACCCTTATTCATAGTCTGGTGTCGTTTAAAGCCCTTTGAAGCGGCACTGAAACTGTCATTTGGACTTTGAACCGTTTGGGGCCCATTGACGTCCATTATATGGAGAAATGTTTTCATCAAAAACCTTAATTTCTTTTCGACTGAAGAAAGAAAGACATGGACATCTTGGATGACATCGGGGTGAGTAAATTATCAGCAAAAGTTTTTTTTTAAATGAACTAATCCTTTAAAGTGACCGACGAGCATGCACTTAGAATGAACGTAACAATGTCGTGCGCTGGTGTGGACAATAATATAGTTATTTTTATAGTTAACGTTCTTGGTGTGATCGGGCCTTATTTCACAGTCACATATTAGTTTGGGATCAAAAGCTGTTTTTGTAGTGAGTGATCAACATGTTTTTGCAGAATAACCACAGTAACGGTTGAAGGTAGAGCAGGCAATTCTGCAATTTCCGAAAGTTGAAAAAAAAATTAATGAGATTTTCTTTTTCTTGTCTTCCTGCCAATGCTGTAAATTCATGGATATCACAGTTTTGAGCAATATTCTGTTATTCTTTGTAATAGGAGAAATAATCATCATGGTAACAGGGTTAGAATGCTTTTTGTTTGTTTGTTTGTTTGTTTTTTTCAAAAGTTTGTCAGTGCTTTAAGTTTCTTTCAAATTATATTTTATTTGTATTATATAATTTAAGGATTTCGCTTAATAAAATGTATTTTAATAGAATGTCAAATTGAGTAACAGGGTTGCATATTTCACATAATATGTCACTCAGAAGCTAGTTTGAGACCAAATACTGATTTATAGTTTGTGATAAATAATATAATATAATATAATAATAATTTTTTTTTCTGCACTTCCGACCACATTACAGCACTGAGACGGCTCTTGTTAAGGTCTTTAATGACATCCACCTAAACACAGACAATGGCAAAACTACAGTACTAGTGTTGCTTGATCTCAGTGCCGCTTTTGATAAGGTCGACCACAACATACTTTTAAACCGATTAGAAAACTGGATAGGCCTTTCTGGTTCAGCTCTAAAGTGGTTTGAATCCTACCTAAAAAATAGAAACTACTATGTGTCTATAGGTAGTTTTACATCTGAGCATTTAAGTATGACGTGTGGAGTTCCACAGGGTTCCATCCTGGGACCTCTGCTGTTCAATATTTACATGCTTCCTCTTGCTAAAATTATGGAAAGCAACAATATTAGCTATCAAAGTTATGCGGACGACACGCAACTCTACATAGCTTTGTCACACGAAGATTACAGGCCAGTACAGGAATTGGCTAGGTGCATTGAAGAAATTAATTATTGGATGTGGCAGAATTTTTTTTTTATTAAATGAGGATAAAACTGAGGTGATTGTTTTTGGACCAAAAGATGAACACCTAAAAGTCAGCACTCATCTCCAAACAACAAAAAAGCTAAAAACAACTGACAAAGCCAGAAATCTTGGCGTAATTATGGATCCAGACCTGAACTTTAACAATCATGTTAAAGCAGTAATAAAGTCTGCCTATTACCACCTTAAAAATATAGCAAGGGTAACCGGGTTGCAAATGGTGGACCCGGCTATAAATGATGCCTTTGGTCATTTTCAAGTAGTTTACAAATGAATTGGATATTAATTCAACATATTATAGAGATTATGCAGTAACATTTCCTTTCTCGTCGTTTATACCTCTTTTGAACTTGTCAAAACTGAGCAGAAGCTCCTTGTTGTTCTGATGCAGTTTTCTGGGCTCTGGGTTGTGGATCTCGGACGGGTCGCTGGTGCTGACGAAGACTTTGCACTTGTCCTGACGGAAGCCGTAGATGCCGTACTGGTTGACCTCCAGCAGCAGGCCTCTCTCAATGCTGTCCAGGATGCGCTTGGTGAAGTGAATCTGCACGTGGTCGACCAGACCGTCGGTGGGCGGGAAGCATATCGGCGCTCCTCTCAGCTCGGATGGGTCGCACTGGTAGTGAAACTGAACGTGTGACTGAGACAGGCGAGTTTTCAGAACTTCTGTCCTTCTGTAGTTGATCGAGATCTCCAGGTCCCAGAGGCCAGGAGGGTTGCACTGGTGCGCTGGAAGATTATATAACACGATTTAGAGATACATACACTACTATGTATGCAATGTTCTAGATATGAACAGTCAATGGTTCAAATAAAGCTAACGCAGTTTAATGGCAATTCATAACTATTTTACGTTTTGGCAAATTTGTGGCAAGTTCATACGTTTTTGCCCCACTTATGGATAGGTTTGGGGTGGACCTTAATGTTTGCTCTTCTCTTAAAGGATTAGTTCACTTTTAAAAAAACTTTTGCTGATAATTTATTCACCCCCATGTCATCCAAGATGTTCATGTCTTTCTTTCTTCAGTCGAAAAGAAATTAAGGTTTTTGATGAAAACATTTCTCCATATAATGGACGTCAATGGGCCCCAAACGGTTCAAGGTCCAAATGACAGTGTCAGTGCCGCTTCAAAGGGCTTTAAACGACACCAGACGATGAATAAGGGTCTAATCTAGTGAAATGTTCGGTCATTTAAAAAATAAATAAAAAAGTTTAAGTTTTATAAGCACAAACGCTCGCCTTGCTCTGTTCTGTGATGCGCGTTCGTGACGTCATACGCAATTACGTTGAAAAGGTCACGCTTCACAGAGTCAGTGTTTACAAATGTGCGGAAGGAGGACCATACACACATATTCAAACGTCTTTGTGTCAGTTTATCGTTTAAAATGGCCATTTCGTGTGCGTATCCTGGGTGTTGTAATATTAAAAAGCCTAAAGGAACATTTTCGTCAGGACAGAATTTTTTTCTTTTCATAGAAGCGTGACCTTTTCAACATATTTGCGTATTACGTGACGTCACGAACGTGCATCACAGAACAGAGCAAGGCGAGCATTTGTGCTTAAAAAACTTAAACTTTTTTATTTATTTTTTAAATGAGCGAACGTTTCGCTAGATAAGACCCTTATTCATCGTCTGGTGTCGTTTAAAGCCCTTTGAAGCGGCACTGAAACTGTCATTTGGACCTTGAGCCGTTTGGGGCCCATTGACGTCCATTATATGGAGAAATGTTTTCATCAAAAACCTTAATTTCTTTTCGACTGAAGAAAGAAAGACATGGACATCTTGGATGACATGGGGGTGAGTAAATTATCAGCAAAAGTTTTTTTTAAAGTGAACTAATCCTTTAAAAAAAATGTTGTTATAATAAACCGAATATGAAATATCCAACTTGTGTAAAACCAAACGCTTTCTCATGGATTAGGGGTTGAATGAAACTGGTTTGGCAACAGCTTACCATTAGTGTCGAGTTGCTGGACTGGTGTGTTGTTCTGCATGCATGGGTCATCGGAGTAGGGCGTCTCAAAGTTGCTCCTCGAGGGAGTCTGTATGTTTTGTTGGGGACAGGCGTCCCACGGTTGGGGTTCTGTGGATAGAAAGGGAATATGCCAAAATAAGAGCCTCATCTACCTCACTTCCTGCCATGGAGCAAAACTTAATGTTTATAATGAGTCGAGTGAAATCAAGTCATCTTTATTTATATAGCGCTTTATATACGGATTGTTTCAACGCAGCTTTACAGTGATAAACAGGAAAATAATGATTCAACGATGCAAACAGAATTAAATCTGCTGCTCTAAAAAGAAAATAATGTCATTGTTCAGCTGACGTCAGTTTAAAGTTGATTCAGTTCTGTTCAATAACTTTGTAAAGATCATCAATTATGAAATTAGTTAAATTCAACTATTAAACAGCTCTGTAGAAAACAATAGCTATGTTTCCATCCACACGTTTTTCTCCGAATTAAGTGATATTGAATAGGGCTGTAAACGATTAATCACGATTAATCGAATCCAAAATAAAAGTTTGTGTTTACATAATATATGTGTGTGTATTGTGTATAATTCTTTTTTCCTGGGATACACACACATGCATGTATATATTTGAGAAATATTTGCATTTATATACTGCATATATATATGTTTATATGATTTATATTATATATAAATAGAACGATTTTATATATAAATAAAAATGTTTTCTTAAATATATATATATATATACACATGCATGTGTGTGTTTTTATATATACAAAATAATTTACATAATATGTGTGTGTATTGTGTATAATTATTTTGTATATATAAAAACACACACATGCATGTGTATATATATATTTAAGATTTTTTTTTTATTTATATATAAAATAGTTCTATTTATATATAATATAAATCATATAAACATATATATGCAGTATATAAATGCAAATATTTCTCAAATATATACATGCATGTGTGTGTATTTATATATAAAAAAGAATTATACACAATACACACACACATATATTATGTAAACACAAACTTTTATTTTGGATTCGATTAATCGTTTACAGCCCTAATATCGAATGAAAAACGCCTTATGGACAGTGAAATTCGATTGAATTTCATGAATATCGACTCAAATAAAATACGTTCGGTCTCATCTTGATCGATATACGGCTTATGCGATAAACGCTGATGGAAACGTTATTTGCTGAATAAATAATGAATCCGTTTTGTCTAGCAAAACTTTGTTCGCAAACGTTGGCTTGAATGTTGTGCGATTCAGTGCGAAAATGAATGGAAACCCCTTAAAATGTCTCAAATCAATTCGATATACCAATTTGATCGCAAAACAGCATTTGACGCCATTACGCACAGGTTTTTATTTGCTTTAAAGCCGTTGGACGGAAACACACTGTACACTCCACGATACAGACATTTCTTTTTTTCAAGTTTCGTGCGATGGTTGAAAGCAAGTTGTTTAAAAAAAAAAAAAAGTCGTGCGAACAAATGATACTGCAGTGGCTGCTGCTTACCATTTAAATCTAGCGGGTTTGGTGGCGCAAATCCAATGGCGCTGGTAGTGACGATTCTCTGACCAATCAGTGATCTGCAGTGTTTACACGTCACATTTTAGTATCGCTACGGCTCGCTTGGACCCTCAATCGAGGTGGTACTAAAAAAAGTACCAGGTACTGTTTGTGGTGGATTTGGTTTGACACTATCTGTGTCTGATTAAGTTGACTTATGGGTTAGACTGATCATCTGTTGATTGCTCATGTCTGTGTCTTGTATGCGAGTTCAGTAAAAAAGGATGCACACAGTCTCATGGTGTGTTATTAAATGAACACAACACTGTTCACAGTGGAACCCCCCCCCCCCCCCCCCAGATCCGGGCCACATCTGGATTCAACGCGTGCCAGATGTGGGCCATATCTGGGCCGCGATGATTACATAAATGTAGATAGTAAATGTTTTACCTGCATGTTGATTTAGACACATTGTCTCCACCTGGCTGAGCAATTCCTGCTGTATCAGACATAATATAATATATATTTATTATACAATTTTGAAATATAATTAAATCATTTTATTTATATACGCTACCGGTCAATGTGTAATAATTATGATTTCTTTCTCTTTTTTTTTTTTACCCTTTATCAGCATCATTACTCCAGTCTTCAGTGTCACATGATGCTTCAGAAATCATTCTAATATGATGATCAATCATTAACAATTACTAATGGGGCTGAATTATTAATAATGTTTCTTTTTGTTGAAAATATTTTTGTGGAAACCGCAATCTTTTGCGGTCTTTACCGTTGCTTTTGATCCATTTAATGTATCCTTGCTGATTAAAAGTATCTCTCTTTAAAAAAAAAAAAAAAAAAAATATCCCCAAAAATATTAAGCAGCAAAAACTGTTTTCAATATTGACAATAATAATAAAAGTTTCTTGAGCAGCAAATCAACATATTAGAATGATTTCCAAAGGACAATGTGAATGAGGACTGGACTAAAAATGCTGAGCTTTGATCGCAGAAATAAATTACATTTTACAATATTTTAAAATAAGTTTTCTTTTTTTTTATTTGTAATAATATTTCAATTTTTCTGTATTTTTGATCAAATAGATGCAGCCATTCAAAACCAAGAAGAAAAAAAATCTGTAATTATTGCAAACTTTTGGCCAGTAGTGTATAATTTATAATTCTTACTTTTAAAAAAATAATGAATTCCATTTATTAGGTACATATTACATAATGCCAGTGATAAATCTGGGCCTTACCTCCATGTCTTCAGACATAAAATCAGACGCGCTGTAGATGTCAGCAATGAATGGTATCTGAAGTTGAACCGGCTCTTCCCTCTGAATCTCTTGGCGATCTGAAGAACAACGTTAACCAGAGTTTAAAAATCCACTAATTTTCCCACGACAAGCGCAGATTAAGCCAATAAACTCACTTTGAGGACGGATAATGCGATAGACTTTGTGTTGGTCCTCCGCATCTTTGGAGTGATCCTCTAACATCTCAAAACTTTTTAGACTATGAAGCGCACAGCGGAAATTTGTCTTCCATTTCGCTTTGTCGTAACGGTTCTCGTTGATCTTCCCGCTGACCACAGCCCACTCCTGAACAGGCCAAAAATACAACACGTTACATTAATTCCGAGTTAGTTACAATTCAAATGATGTACCAAATGATTTTAATAACTTTTAGGGTGAATTCCACTTAATGGTTAGGAAACCCCGCCCCCTTTTTAAAACCCCGCCCCTTTTTAAAACCACGCCCCCCTTTTAAAACCCCGCCCCCTTTTTAAATCCCCGCCCCCTTTGAAGATCTCCAGACTGCAGCTATATGCCTCATTCATGCAGAAGTGAAATGTGAGATGAAAGGAGGAAGTTACCTTAAATATTTGAACATCCCCGTCTCCCAGGTCTTTTCTAGAGTTGTGTTTCCAAGGAATCCGAAATGAATCGTTGCCTATCATGCGCAATCCCTCGTACTTCCCACTTTCCACCTGCTGTATAAGCCACGGGCCGAACTGAGGTTTGCCCATCGTGCTGCTTAAAAAAAATCAATGGGAGATCAAAAAGAGATTTGGTTTAGTGACGTCATTGAATGTCAGACAGCTGTACTCAGTTTTGTTAGCTAAAGTTTGAAGTTTTAATATTCAAATCACTTATAAACTCAAATACTATATGTATGCAACACTGCAGTGTTTATTATATTCTGTAATACATGTAAATAAGTATTTTGGTTGAATTTTAACAATATTAACTACTATATTTTGATTCTATTTAATTCAAACAAAAAATGTAAATAAAACGTCTAAATTAAAAGCCAACAATAGCTTTTTCTTTTTTAGAATTGCACATTACCTTTCACTTTTTAAACAGCATGCAAATATGTGCATATAAAATAAGATCTATAATTTGAATATTCAAATATTCACTTTTGTCAGGATTCATTGATGAATAAAAAGTTTGAAAGAACAGCATTTATTCAAAATAGAAATCTTTTCTAACAATAAAAAAATCTTTACAATAATTTTTTGTATTAATTTGACACATAATGAATAAAAATATTAATTTCTTTCAAAAAAAGAAAGAAAAAAAATGACTGACCCACTTTTGAACGGTAGTGAATATTGTTACAAAAGATTTCTATTGCATCACAGAAATAAATGATATTTTAAAGTATATTAAAATAGAAAATATTTCACAATATTGCTGTTTTTTTTTCTTTCTTATTTTTGATCAAATAAATGCAGGCTTGATGCGTACAAGATACTTATAGTTTTATTTATGCAATTTAATTCCATTATCTGTTGTCTAATCAACTGTACCCACTTCATATGCAGCTAGAATCGAGGTTAGAGCATATTCCTGTCCGAAAAAAAATATTTTTAAATTATCTCTAAAATCAGAGGGAAATGACAGATGAATAACACAGATGTAGAAGCACAAAACTTGGCATAAACAGTAAACTAGTCCCTCAAATCTGATTGGTTGATGGAAATGTAGCTCCAGGATCCAGGAACGTGTTGTATTTGTATTTGGTGAAATCACGTTCACTGACGTACACCAAACGCGAGATTCTGGGATGTTTGTTGAGATTTGCTTTGTTTTGTTCATAGACAGTATATACAGTTACAGCGACTCTTCTTAACATGGCGCCTCAGGTTCAAACGCACGTGAACGCCAAAACACGTATTGGGTCGTGCTCGTGCACTAGGTTTTGAGACACAGCCTATATTTCATCATAACAATAATAATAATAATGTCATTATCTTACCTCTGCATCGCTGATATGATTATGGCCTGAAGAAGTTTTTCTACCACGTAGTTTACATCGGTTTGGTGTGTGTCTTGTGTTTTATATATCCGTGAAGCGTCACACAGACACACCCCCTCACAGACAGGAGGAGTTTCAAGAGAAAGCGAGATATAACTGAAAATAAAACTGACTAGGCAATATTTCGTGTTCTTGCATCATCATCATATCCGTTTAAGGTGAAGGCTGATATGGTGGTGATGACACCTCTTGGCTTTACAAATAAATGAGCGTTTGTTAGCGTGGGTTTTCCACGACCATTTCTATTTTACTCTAGGGGTATTCAAACTTTTTTGGATGCCAAGTAAGCTAAACCAAAATGTGATGACACTAAGTAAGTGTGATATTATAAAGACAAAGTGATGTTTTAAAATAAAATAGACCTAACTGGCATTTATTATGCCATTGTGTTATCTATGGTCTAGATAGTATTACTCATTCAAAATACCTTGTGAAAAATAATAAGCAGCACAACCGTGATAATAAGAATAATAAATGACACTCAAGACTGGAAAGTGTAAACTTTGCCATCACAGGAATACATTTTATTTTAAAGTATATTAAAATAGTTCAAATGTTCTGTGATGTGATTGAAACTGAACACTATTTTTGAATTTGTATGTACTTGCATATCAATTTAACATTCAAAACAACTTTCTTTGTGATTGCTCAATGCTGCACAGTGCTAAATTATATTTTGACACAAAGGCCTTGTTTATTGTGACTGTAATGTGTTATCAACATGTACGGCTACTTAAGCTATTGTGTACATAACTGTAAAAGTACAGAGTTCAAACAGATCGTGTTGATCTGAACTTTAAACAGTATGATGTACTATATATAACTAGCACCACTCAGATTACAATGGAATTTCTTTTGTTACGCGCACCCTTCTCTGACGTGTGAGTCAGACAGTGATTTACCTGAAAACATGCAGACAAATATGCCTCAGGCCTTGACTTACCTTAGTTTTACCTTTGTCACACACCTATTTAGTTGATATTAACTTTACTGTTACCCCATAATATGTGTTAAATAATAATAGTCACAATTTCAATATAATAAAACTATTATTTGCTCTGTTTACTGTTGTTTGGGCCATTTTGACCGCAAAAATGTCATTGTATGGACACATTTTTTAAATATCTTCTTTGTTGTTCCACTGAAAAAAGAGTCATACACGTTTGGACGAATGACATAATGGAGAATAAACGATGACACAATGTGAAAGTATATTTTTCGTGCTATTTCCAAATCCTTTTGGACAGATGGTTATGCTACTCATTTAAAATGCTCAACATTAAAGACATTAAAGTCTGATTACTTACCTCTAAATACAATATTCTGTTTTATTTTATTGAATACAGTGAATAAATTGCAACCTTTGGTCCCAGTAGAATGTAATGGTGTAAGATGTCATGAGACCCAGTATAGTTTCTTGGACAGGTGTTTTTCTGCACACTATGCTCATTTATTTGTAAGTGAGGAACCTGAGAAAACTATACAGTGCGGTTATTAATATTGCACGTTCACTGCACTTTCCCTTGCAGTTCGGAGCGCATGTGTGTGTTGTTTAGCAGTGGAAAAAGGAATTGAATCTCAGAGTAAGGGTGCACTTCTCTCTACAGACTCCTAGGAAGAGCTTTCCTCCGGTGTTTGGTTGTTTCCCCGATGCTAAAGTCTCTTGACCACGGTCAGCTGACAGGGTGCTCCTCGCCTACATCAAGCAATATAGTGTTTTCATTTCCCTTTTTTGGGCGATTTCATGAAAAACAGAGAGAAAGTGTCAGACACCTGCGACTGCGTGGAAATAAAAACCTATTTATTCAGAACTCCATTGACAAAACTGTGTGATCTATCACCACCAAAGTAGTTGCATACCACTTTTTATCCCATTATTCTAAAACTACTTGACTATTTTTGTAAATGTACATTTTACCAGATGCACAGTTTTGACTTTATCAAGTTATGGTCATTGTTGCATTAATAGACTGGTGACTGAAGGTCTTCCAATGATCATCTTCTGCCCTCTGCTGGTGATAAAACTCCTACACAATAGAAAAGTACATTACTATTTAGTATCTATCTATCTATCTATCTATCTATCTATCTATCTATCTATCTATCTATCTATCTATCTATCTATCTATCTATCTATCTATCTATCTATCTATCTATCTATCTATCTATCTATCTATCTATCTATCTATCTATCTATCTATCTATCTATCTATCCACATTCTAAAAAATGCTGGGTTGTTTTAACCCAATTTTGGGTCAAATATGGACAAACCCAGCCGTTGTATTGCCTAAAGTTTTGGGACGTCTGCCTTTACATGTACATGAACTTTAATGACATCCCATTCTTAATCCGTAGGGTTTAATCTGGAGTTGGAGCTATAACAGCTTCAACTCTTCTGGGACGGCTTTCCACAAGGTTTAGGAGTGTGTTTATGGGAATTTTTAACCATTCTTCTGGAAGCGCAGTTGTAAGGTCAGGCATTGATGTTGGACGAGAAGGCCTGGCTCGCAGTCTCCGCTCTAATTCATCGGGTTGAGGTCAGGACTCTGTGCAGGCCAGTCAAGTTCCTCCACAACAAACTCGCTCATCCATGTCTTTATGGACCTTCTTTATGGAGTCATGTTTGGAACATTAAGGGGCCGTCCTCAAACTGTTCCCACAAAGTTGGGAGCATTAAATTGACCCTTCGCAGAGAGCTTGATTGACAGGTGATCTGGCCAATCATACTTCGCCTTCCGCCATTTTGTCCGACAAAGCAGTCAGGAGAGTTAGTAGATTAACATGGGAGGATTTGAACTTGAGAAGCGGAGTACTGACGCCTTTCCGCGGTTAAAACAACATTCCTTCTGATGTTCATTCATGTTTATTTGATGCTATAAATGAACTAGAAGGAAGAGATGATCGGTTCACGAGCAGCTTTAACTGATGCGACACAGCGATCTGTCAGACACATTAAAGAGCCACAAAAATGTATTTATTGTTGAAATTTCTTTAAAAAAATTACCAAATTTGAAAGGTGAGACTTTGTTTAATATCAAAAGTAACCCAAAAGTAACCTGGTCTGTCCTGTCTGTCGGCGTGTTGTCAGTGTCGTCTCTGCTCCGCGATGTGTTTTTCATTGCGTGAGATCATGGTGTGGCGTGAGAGAGGCGTAGCTTGTCCGGCATAGCGACAGTAACTAAGGGGGGCGGGTCTTTGCGAACGGTCAATTGTCAAAAATGTCTTGGTATGCTGAAGCATTTAGAGTTTCTTTCACTGGAACTTAAGGGGCCAACCTCTGAAAAACAACCCCACACCATAACCCCCCTCCACCAAACTTTACACCTGGCACAATGCAGTCAGGCAAGTCCTGTTGGCAACCGGCAAATCTATCATTAGCTAATGCTTTAGGTATCATGATATAATGATTAACAACACTTTTTACAGCACCTAATACAATGTTAACTTCTACATATTAGAGTTTTACATATTTAGAGCCCCTCTTGTGTGGGGGGTTCCGCAGGGCTCTATACTGGGACCAAGTTTATTTTCACTCTATATGCTCCCTCTGGGATCTATATTTGAGAAATTTGGGATTCAGTATCATCTGTATGGGGATGATTCTCAAATTTATTTACCACTGAAACATGGGCATAAATGTGTCATTCAGTCCCTGCATGCATGCTTGACTGAGGTTAGGTGCTGGCTGGCGACTAACTTTCTCCAATTAAATGAGGATAAGACTGAGGATCTTATTTGGAAATAAGGGGTGTGTGGATGATGACTGCCTGGGATTGTTTACTGGGAAAAAACTGTCTAGCGTAAGAAATCTTGGTGTCATTTTTGACTCTGAGCTTAAATTTGACCGGCAAATCAATGCTGTTGTTAAGAATAGTTTTTTCCATTTAAGATCAATATCTAAATTGAAGTCTATCCTCTCTTTTGAAGACATGGAGAAGGTTGTTCATGCCTTCGTGTCATCCCGCTTGGACTACTGTAACGTGTTGTATCTGGGTGTGAGTCAGGCCTCTCTCTCCCGTCTGCAGCTTGTTCAACAGGTATTAAGAAGAGAGAGCATATTACTCCGGTATTAATGAAACTACATTGGTTACCGATACGATATAGAATCCATTACAAAGCATTGTTGTATGTTTTTAAGTCTCTGCATGGCCTAGTACCAGAGAACGTTACTGATTTAATCAGTCGCTGTCAATCCAGTAGATCTCTGCGTTCAAATGATCAATTGCTCCTCATGGTTCCACGATCTCGTTTGAAATGTAAAGGTGATCAAGCTTTTTCTGTTGCAGCTCCTAGGCTCTGGAATGACCTTCCTCTTTCTGTAAAATCTTCTCCTTCTTTGGGTGTTTTTCAGAGTGCGCTTAAAACATATTTGTTTTCTCAAGCATATGAAAAGGCTTTGTAAACTGTGTATGTTTGCATTGTTTGTATGTTCTTGTTTTTATTTATCTCTTTTATATTTTCTGTACAGCACTTTGGTTCCACTTGTGGTGTTGAAAGTGCTCTATAAATAAAGTTGAGTTGAGTTGAGTTTAACATTTAGATTTGTATGAATTAACATTAGCCTGTGTTATTAACATTAGTTAATAGTTAATTACCTAATGTTAATAATTAGTTAAATGTCAAAAACTTCAGTTATTTGGTGGCTTTGATGGCAGTGAACTCTGCAGTCATGTTCAAGAAACCATGATTTGAGCTTTGTGACGGTGTGTTATACTGCTGGAAGCAAAGATGGGGAAACTGTGGTCATTAAAGGATTGACATGGTCAGCAACAGGTTGTGGCGAATAAATGATGTAGGACAGGAGTGTCATCGGTGTGTCTTCTGCTGCAAGGTTGGACGTGTTGTGTGTTCAGAGATGCTCTTCTGCAGACCTCGGTTGTAACGACTGGTTATTTGAGTTACTGCTGTCTTTCTACCAGCTGGACCAGTCTGACCATTCTCCTCTGACCTCTGGGATCCACAAGGCATGTTCTCCGACAGAACTGCCGCTACCTGGATATGGTTGTGCACGAAAATCCCAGATCAGCCGTTTCTGAAATACATGAGAGTGTGTGTGTGTGTGTGTGTGTGTGTGTGTGTGTGTGTGTGTGTGTGTGTGTGTGTGTGTGTTTATAAATTAACATTAAAATGAACAAAAACAGTAAGTATGTCCATTGTTAGTTAAACCAATGCACAACAAACTACTTTATTGTGCATTGTTGTGTTAGCGATTCATTTTATAGTTGATGAATTATCAGGATATGGAGCAAAATACAATCCTAGCAAGACTTTTAAAGCAATGTTTTGGAAAGCAGCACCTCTTTTTACCACTAGAGGGAGTCAGATTTCTGCAAACACACCAATATTTAGGTAGGCTACTGTAGGAGTACCAGTAACATAACAGCGCTAATGGAGGTGTTAGATGAGCAAATAAAACAACAGACTGTCGGGTCTGTGGAACTTGTCTTCATTTGTTATGACTTTAGGCTGTTATTAAAATGTATAGGCTTAGATTCACTTTCAATAGGCCTAGTATATGGGTATATTTTTAAAAATAGAATAGAAAATAGCGAGACCTGTGCTAAAGAATCAGATAAACAATAAAACTCCACAAATTACTTTTCATTCAGAAAGACACGTGCAGGGGCTGATGACGTTTCAGTCTCTCGTGCCCGTTTGTGTCATAAATAAATATTTTATAATATAATATATATATATATATATATATATATATATATATATATATATATATATATATATATATATATATAATGTACAGTAAATTCCAAAGGTCTGAGACCACACTGTTAAAAAGCATTTTTTATTCTGTAAAAGATTGGATTAAAAAAAAAAAAAAAAAAAAATGTAATGATAAAATTACTAATCTTTTGCTGGGTCACTATTCAAATGTAAGTCAATTTGCAAATTTGTGACTGACCGTGTGAACTCAGACTTTCTTTCTCTTTGGAATTCAAATCATAAAACTAACGCAATTGAGCAGCTACTGGTGTCATTAAATATAAGGGCTGAATTTTGAATACATGCTGTTTTTTTATTGTTTTTTTATATATATATTATGAATCAAAGTCAATAGCATGCATTTTCATTAGTGATCTCAGATTGTTGCATTCCGCTGATAATCACAATCCTTTTACATGCAGCCCAATTCATAGTCTATATCTTATTACATTTGATTTCTGTATGTTGGTATTTTTGTAAGTGAATGTGTATTGAATGTAGCAGACCACAAGAGGACAAATCTAAACTGAACGCTTTCAAAGAATTTTAGTTTCTTTTCAAAAGCATCTATAAAGCCATTCACCTTTTATTCAGCACATTTTGTGGTCTCTGTCATTCAGTTTAAAAGCGTTTGAATCCACCAATAGGCTTTGAGGCTGCAGATATTGGGATGTAAATGAGCACACAGCGCGTGCTGGCGCAGTGAAAGCGTCCGATTGTTTATTGAGCTCGCGGAGCCACGCGCCCGGCTCGCGGAGCGTCACCCGGCGGGGGCGGAGTCCCGCGCAAGAAGCGTGCGTCTTCAAAGGGGGTGGGGTGTCGGACGCGTGTTGAAAAAGCAGAGGGCTGCCAAAGTTTGAATCAGATACGAGGGACAGCGAGACTCGGACCACAATACTCCAGAACAACCACGCGAAAGGCACGAGAGTCGTGCGTCGCCACGTTTTTGTGTGACAGTGATAGTGGATTTCTTGTTACACTAGACTTACCAAAAGAGATGAATACTGCAACGCAACTGGCGCAAAGTGCATGCAACGCGTCCATCACCCTGCAAGAGTGCGCGCTCCCGAGTCAAACCAAGTTGAAGGTGCTGAAAAGACAGCGCTCGAGCTCACCGGAACTCCTGCGCTGCAAGCGGAGACTCACGTTCAACGGGCTGGGGTACACCATCCCGCAGCAGCAGCCCGTCGCAGTGGCGCGACGCAACGAACGCGAGAGGAACCGCGTCAAACAGGTCAACATGGGATTCCAGACGTTGCGTCAACACGTCCCTAACGGCGCGGCCAATAAGAAGATGAGTAAAGTGGAAACGCTGCGCTCGGCGGTGGAGTACATCCGCGCGTTGCAGCAGCTGCTAGACGAGCACGACGCGATCTCTGCCGCGTTCCAGTGCGGCGTTCCGTCGCCGACGCTCTCGAACTCGTACTCCGCAGACCCAGAGTCGCCGCACTCGTCCTATTCGTCCGATGAAGGGAGTTACGAGCACCTCAGCTCCGAGGACCAAGAGCTGCTGGACTTCACCACTTGGTTTGATCGCTACTGATGAGATTTGACCATCCTGCACTCAAACTTTCCAAGGGAACTTCTTCTCGCGACTGCTGGAAAACATGCCTATGTATTTTGGAACATGGCTGCTAGTTTCTTGCTGGTCTGTTGACCGCTTTAAGCTATGATGGTGGATTGTTGCTGGTCCGAGATGACCAGATTGAAACCAAGCACAGTGTTTCAAAACAGCCTAAACTTCACAGATTGCTGGCTCAGCGGGCAGTGCCGTGGCTTAGTGGTTAATCTGGAAAAGGCTGTAGGTTCAAACCCCAGTGGGGTCCATGAGCTTCTACAATACAATACAAAAAGACTGCTGAATGAACACATTTCATAAGTGCAATTGTGGGCATAATATGCAGAGGCATATGCTCTTTATGTCCTGTTATGTTATTTTTGATCGAACAAACTCCCCTAGTCAATTCCATGAATGTCAAGTTAATGGGAATATTGATTATTCCCAGACAGCAACACAGAGTCGGTCCAGATCCGGCACACATCTGGGCTGTGTGTTCCAGATGTGGGCCGGATCACATATGTTGCTTTCTGGGTTACCAGGTCTGCTTAAGGACCTACGTTGAAATTTGTACAATATTTTTTTTGTATTGTTAAAGATGAAGATATATTTTTTTGTAAGCCTCTTTGTGACAATGAACACTGTTAGTTTGTTGTAATGATAACCATTCCGTTATAGGTCAAAGTTGTTTTTAACACTGGAGAAGATTTGATCTGTCGATCTGTATTTATCACAAATGTTTGGTTTAGATGTAGTTCTTCCTGTGAAACCATACATGGCAGATTTTTTTTTTTTCAATGCACTTGTCCATTTTTTATTAGTAGTGTACATAAGTGATTTAACAAATATATTTTGTGGAAATGTTTTTATAAATAAATCTGCTCTATTTATGCATACGTCAGTGTTTCTGGTTGATTTCCAGCTTGGGAAGACACGTTTTCCCTGCTCGACGGGTGATCAAACGTCCCTGCGGATGTGGAGGAATCCGTCTCTTTACAAAGACACTATATGGGCTTTTATAGTGGGACAAAGATTTCTTGTCTGAGTCTAAATGAAGCGATTTTAGCTCAGTGTTGAACCCAAACTGAGTTTTCAGCCCTGTCAAACCAACTCAAAGAAGTCAGTTTGCCTTGTGTCTCCTCATTCATGTATTTATATATATATATATATATATATATATATATATATATATATATATATATATATATATATATATATATGACACTGCTTATTGTTAATAATTGAAATAATGACTTGGATTTCACCTGCAGGCTGATACATATCAAACTGGGACAATTATGCAACTAACCCTCAACCAAATCCTAATCCTATCCAGTAAATACATGTAGTTGCTTAATATTACTCAGTACTTAAAGGAGAACTCCGGTCAATTTTAACATTGAGCTCATTTTTTTGTAAATTTGGAGTGCTGTCAATACAGAGAACAACGACACAAATCGGTGTTGCCTACACTGTGTTATCCTCTTTTTAAAATTTACACCCTGTTGACTTCAATGGGTCAAGTTTTAAACTTAACCAGTTCTTAGTCTAAAACATCCTTAATGATCCTTAGCCTCTTAACATACTTAATGTTTCATTACAAGTGCCCAGCCATGTGAGTGATTCTTTTAGAGTGAACACGAGTGAATCTGACTGCAGTAGATGTGAAAGATATGAATAAAAA
Source organism: Phoxinus phoxinus (assembly GCF_949152265.1). Classification (NCBI taxonomy): domain Eukaryota; kingdom Metazoa; phylum Chordata; class Actinopteri; order Cypriniformes; family Leuciscidae; genus Phoxinus; species Phoxinus phoxinus. The sequence continues at coordinate 6,831,387 of NC_136900.1, read as the reverse complement.
TGATGTTATTTCAGCCAGCGCACATACCTGTATTTACTTCCTGTTTTCGGTCGAAGTCCAAAGTAGTCGATTGTCGAGTTCACGCGCGTGATCATAGGTAACTAAACCTATGCGTGTGAACTCGACAATCGACTACTTTGGACTTCGACCGAAAACAGGAAGTAAATACAGGTATTTGCCAAGGGGGTAATCCATCCGCCGGAAACTGAAGCCTCCGCGGGAGCCGCCATTGTAGCAGAACTTCACCTGCTGTTAGCATTCCATTGACTCCCATTCATTTTTGCGTCACTTTGACAGCGAATAACTTTACATCTGAAGCGTCCAAAGACTCCATTTGTCCATTATTTATTTCTAAAGAAACTCGAAAATGTATAAAAGGCTCCATTACTTTGTATCTTACGTTATGACTTCGTAGAAGCTGTTTTTGTAAAAAATAGGCTAACGATTGCGTCATACCCACGCGACTCTCTGTCGCACTGTAGAGAAATTATCGTATAGACTGGCGGAGAAGCTCGCAAGCAATCGGGGGGACGTGGAGGCATAAAGTCAAGGGAGAAGCCCATAGAGATTCATAAAGTTGCTCCAGCTGCTAGCTCATTGACAACTAATAATCACGCTCTCCGTCTCTGAGAGATTCGGAAGGGAATGATTCAGATTTCTCTCGGCACAGCTACTAGAAGACCCACGTCACATCTACGTCGTCAAGCTCAGTTTGAGCCTGCGCAGTACGCCTGGCGATCAGGAAGTGAGTGCTTCAAATGGGCTTCACTTTTCTCCGTTGAAATCTATGGGGTCGCTGTGTCCATCTTATATACTGTCTATGGTATTTGCGCTGGCTGAAATAACATCATTTTTATTCATATCTTTCACATCTACTGCAGACAGATTCACCGTGTTCACTCTGAAGGAATCATCTAACATGGCCGTGTGCACTTGTATGACACATTAAGGATGTTTTAGACTAAGAACTGGTTAAGTATAAAACTTGCCCCATTGAAGTCAACAGGGTGTAAATTTTAAAAAGAGGATAACACGGTGTAGGCAACACCGATATTTGTCGTTGTTCTCTGTATTGACAGCACTCCAAATTTACAAAAAAATGAGCTCAATGTTAAAATTGACCCTTTAAAGGGATACTTCACCTCTGTAAAGATGAATGTGTATTTAAAATGGTTCATTTATGTAGTAGAAATGTGAAATTATTTTTGAATTTGGTGCCTTCTAGACTGAGAAAAGCCAGAAAATTGATTTGTGGCTCATGTGGATGAAAGACAACAACTCCCAGAATGCACTCGCTGCCCTACGAGGCCACGCCTAGCGGTTACAGAGCGCAGTTAAACAACACGGCTAGGCTACTAGTGAGTATCTGTGACGGGTCTGCCCGGGATTTCGAGACCGCCCAAAATGTCCGGCTTTTGCGTTCTCCAGTCGCCATTCATTATGTTTACTGCAGCGAGCAGGACGAGACTGACGGCCGCGGGAGAACGGTGTGAGGCCGGTGGCGTGATTACTGATAAGCAACACCTGTGAGACGCACCGGTCTCGTATCTCCCACGGAGGAGCGGGAATTTTCTTAGCAATGTTAAAACGCACATTAACCCATCACTTGTTTAGCGTTCATGTAAACACTAAAATGCTGGGTTGTTCCAACCCAATTTTGGGTCAAATTTGGACAAACCCAGCCGTTGGGTTACATTTTTAAATTACATTTTTAACCCAATGTTTGGGTTTGTCCATACTTGACCCAAAATTGGGTTGAAACAACCCAGCATTTTTTAGATTGTACATTCAGATTCACCGATCGGAATGAATTCAGTTAGATTGAAACAAAAGGTGTGCATGTAAACAATGAATGGCGACTGCAGAAAGCAAAAGCCGAATCCCGGACATTTTGGACGATCTCGGCGGCCAGACATGTCCGGGAAAAAGAGGATGGTAACCCCTACTACTCAGCTTTCTCCACAGAACATGAGCCTGTTAGCTTAGCTTCCAAATAAAAGATGGCTGACACTATTTACATTCTGTGAGTGAGATCCCTCCCTCTATGGGCGGGCTGAAAACATGCGGATCTAGCGCCTTCTACTGGCTGTAGTCTCTGGCCAAAAAAGCCTCCGATGAAGCGAAATGATGATGATTTGTGCGTCATCTGATAATTTTTTACAGACAAAAAATACATAAATCTCTCGTCTCAGGGGGACATGAGTGAGGGGAGCATGGTAATTTGAAAATACTACAGGTTTTCTACTGATACAAAGCTTAATGCTAAATCCCGAAGTATCCCTTTAAATATATAATTACTGTAACAATGACGCCTTAAAATAAAGGGTTACACTTTATTTTAAGGTGTCATCGTTACAGTGTAATTATACATTTACGTACTGAATAATATTAAATGAAATGGTAAGTTGTATGTAATTATGCAAAATGTACTGTTATTATAGTAACTTCATATTATGTAACAAGGACACCGTGTTACCAAATAAAGTTTAACCGACTAGTTTTAGCGGTCTGGTTCTGAAAGACAAGATAAAGATCTATTTGAGCAATTAAGGTCCTTCAAAAACTGTTAAATATTAATGCCCCCCCCCCCCCCCCCCCCCATCTCAAAGGGGGCTCTGATGCCCCTCGGCCACCATAGAGTAGTTCTGCAGGTGTGAGGCACGTGCCTGTGTTTGGTGGGACACATCTGCTCCACCCCATTGGCTGGCTGATGAACCCTCTCGGCTGGAGTTTTATAAATAAGGGAGTGATTTATGACAGCAATTATTCATCTCTTTATGGATTCTTCTATATCTTTTAGGGCACCAAAAGAAAAATACACTCAGCATAAATCACCTACCGGTGGGCTATTGTTTTATTATGAAATGTAGTTCGTCTTTGCTGACCTTCACGGGGTCCAAAATGACACGTCACTGTTTCACTGACTTTAGTTTATAAGAGAATGAACTCTTGAAGTGTGATATTAAATGCAAGTGACTGCTATATTCAACGGCACCCCCAGCAATTTTGAAAACGTCCATCAACATGAATTGTCAAAAGAAAATAATTTGATCCAGACTATTAATGCAATCAAAAAGAATGCAAAACAATAATTACACCTCTTGATAGAACATTATTATATATTATTATATCGAATATTTTCGATATAATCGACATTTCTCAACAGATTTAAATCTAAATCAAAGCTGAATTTTCAGCATCATCACTCCAGTCTTCAGTGTCACATGATTCATCAGAAATTATTATAATGATTTATGATTATGCTTTTTTTTAGGTTTCTTTGATGAATAGACAGTTCAAAAAACAGTATTGAATTGAAAAAATAAATCTTTTGTAACATTATAAATGTCTTTGCTGTCACTTAAGAAATCATATTTTGAATGGAATTGAATATTATAAACATGTATTTGTGTTGTTGTTGCTGTATTGATCCGCCTATAACCTCCAGCAACACCTGAAGCTCCTGTGGGCGGAGCCTGGCCGTAAACTAAACTAACTGTGGATGAGGATCCAGCCACTGTCGCTTGTAAAGTGATGAAAGTGGACTTTGTCTTGGCATGTAGTCGCTTTCTTCAGAAGGTGATCCCACCTGGGTCTATTTTTATGGCCGGTTGAGCAATATTTGATTTCAATGCCTGGAGAAAAAACACCCCAAAAATTGTCATATACATTTTTTGAATGTTTGAGCATTAAAAAAATTCATAACAAATCAGGTATCTCAGTAGACAGGATGTGACACGATCGCTGGATTCAGACTCGTTTCCTTCCGGTGGAGGCACTTTTGGCTTGCTTTAGTTGGGGACATTTAATATTCAACAGTATTATTGATCTGCCTGCATTGACACCATATCTCATATCTCATAGTTCAGGGCCATATAGCAAAATAAAGTGTTTGGAACATTTCATATAGATTTTTGCAAATTATGTTTTTTGACTTCTTCAGACCCTATAGTTTGCAAAACTACCTGTTTCCGATTTTTTCCCCCGGGCTGCACAGGCCCAAAATCCAAGATGGCGGCTATATCACCAAAAATGGCAAATAATAACCTTTTTAAACATTTCATTATAGAAGTGAAAATATTATATATTTTATTTTCTGTGATTTTTCTGCATATATTGTCTGCCATCTTGAATTTTGGCACTAAAAATTAAGAAAAAAATTGGAAACAGGTTGTTTTGTATTCAGTGGGGTCCTAGCAAGTAAAAAAACACTAGTTGCAAAAATCTATATGAACCGTTCCTAAAATAACACAATTCCCCACACTATATAAATGAGAACTGAACTGAGCTGGACGAGAGCATAATTTTTTCTTCAGAGCGGCTATATATATAAATGAACTAAATTAATAACTTTTACAGCAAAAATTAAACATCACTGAACTTAAGCTGGACGTTGGTGGTATTTTCTTAGGAACAAACTTTGTTGCATTATTTTCCTGTTATCTCTGTAAAGCTGCTTTGAAACAACTTGTATTGTGAAAAGCGCTAAATGAATAAAGGTGACTTGACTTGAATTGACAATTCACTGATGAACACAACAGTCATGCTGAACGTGCTGAAGTATAAGTATTGACAATTCACTGATGAACACAACAGTCATGCTGAACGTGCTGAAGTATAAGTTACACAAAATGGGAAACACTTCGGGAGTTTTGAAGTCGTCATCTGATTTGCTGGATTCTACAGCATTTCCGGGAGACGAGTGTTGTGATCATTACCGGTCAGCCTGGAAACAACGCCGCCGTGACGCCAAACCCCCTCATAAAAGCCGTTGTCGTGTTTACAGTGGTTACAATGCTTCTCAGGATCAACTAAACGCTGGATGTTTAAAGGTTTGTGAAGTTCATGGCATGGACTTATTTTTTTAAGTTTTACAAAGCAAGGCTGTGAGAGATAGACTTACCGTGTTTTTAGTAGCATCCTCTGTAAAAAGTTGTTTGTCTACTGAGATTTCTTGGAAAGATATTTAATGAGCAGAAGAATCCAAAATCACATTAAATAACCAACAGAAGAGATGTATGTCTATCCCTAATTCCCATTAAAAATCAAAGATGGCGTTGCTGTAAATAAACGGGAGACCGGGGACGGAAGTAACACCTTTTGCTTGAGCATCGGTGACTCAGTAGTTTGTGCTGTATCTCTAAAAATGCTATACATCATAGCCACGTTTGTCTGCTACAAATATAACTCAGTTGGACATGTACAACACAATCACAGATTATGTGAGTTATTGTCAAACACAAATATTTCCGTTGACTTACCGCACTACTGATTGAGTATTCTGAGTATGGGTCGTACTTGGCCGTCACTTTCACTTTCAATGAGAGGTAATTTGCTGAAATAAGATTCACTCAAACTAAATTTATGCAAGAATGTTATTGAAGAACAAAGAATAATCCGTTTTGGACAAAGTGAACAATTTAAAGAAACAAAAAACATTTTTGTATTTCTTTAAGGACTTTAAATGTAGCATGTGTTTGTGTGAGTGATCATGTGTGTGTACTCAATTCCTGTCACGTAACAATGTAAATTTTGGAATATCACATAAAAAACGCTGGATGGAAATGCAGAGATAAATTCTAAAAATGTCCACAAAAAACGATTTTTTGAGGACATTTTTTTTATTTATCTGCATCTAAATTGACCGTTCGCAAAGACCCGCCCCCCTTAGTTACTGTCGCTATGTCCGACAAGCAACGCCGCTCTCACGCCACACCATGTTCTCACGCAGTGAAAAATACATCGCGGAGCAGAGAGACACTGACAACACACTGACAGACAGGACAGACCAGGTTACTTTTCGGTTACTTTTGATGCTCACCTTTCAAATTTGGTCTTTTTTTTATATTTAAAATAATATCATCATAAATTTAGACAATAAATACCGTTTTGTGGCTCTTTAATGTGTCTGACAGATCGCTTTGTTGCCTCAGTAAAGCTGCTCGTAAACCGATCATCTCTTCCTTCTAGTTCATTTATAACATCAAATAAACATGAATGAACATCAGAAGGAATGTTGTTTTAACCGCGGGAAGGCGTCAGTACACTCCGCTTCTCAAGTTCAAATCCTCCCATGTTAATCTACTAACTCTCCTGACTGTTTTGTCGGACAAAATGGCGGATAACGAAGTATGATTGGTCAGATCACCTGTCAATCAAGCTCCCTGAGGTGGATTGAGGTGGATAATGTTTTTATCTGATAAGAAGTTATTCTTCGCATAAACTATGATGGAAACATATTTACCATATAAATCCCTCAATGCACAACTCACGTAATGAAAAAACTCACATGATTTTGTCTTAACAGGGGATGTGATTTATAACTGGAATCATCATACGGGGTTTGAACTGTTACAACTATCCCTTGTTACAACTATCCCTTACAGCCATATCTTAGCTAACTGTTTTAGCATGTGGGTTTGAAGTTAGCATGAATGCAAAGCATCAAATTACACTAGAGAAATAGATACTTTAGATTATGCAAGTCAAATAACTGTATCTACAATACAATGATTGCTAGGCAAAACACTTTTCTTACTTTTCTTCCTGGAAATCTGTTTTTCGGTCATAAAATGTACAATGTTGATCACAGTAACATCGCACTTCCCTTGTGAGCTCAGAAAGGTGATGCGAGCGTATGATGACATCACCACAGCTATTTTTTAATGCTTCAAATCAACCCAATTCAGAGGCAGCAGACCAGATCCCAATCCCAGACCAACTGCGTCCCCGCGGCGTGAAGAAGGCCGTCCCAACTCGAAGGCTCCTCCAAATGCGTCCTTGGTTTCCCGTGAAATGCAGGATACAGCAGATGGATCCTTGCCGGCCGTATCGACCCCAGAATTCATTGCATACCTGTGATGGCAGGATTTTCTTTTGAGAAATTGCCAAATTATACTTTTAAATATAAGTATTGGGTTTCAACTTACTCAAATATCTGAGACAAATGTAAAAAATAAATAAAAACTTACAGTTTAATAATGTTGACATATCTTACTAAGTTGCAGGGTTTTTTTATGTTATATATTTTGTCTATTTTTATTATGTTTCTTTAATGTTTAAAAAGACACACAAATCAGTATATAAACTTTATTTAGATCTGCCCTGAATAACTGTGATGAAAATAACCTTATGGAACAAATTCAAATTATTTAAAATTTATAAAGGTTTCTTGTTTTAATAAATGAACAAAATTAAAACTTAATTATAAGCTTGACTATTGTTTGACCAATGAATTTTTAAGTGTTACATTTTCACCTTTACATTTAACAGTGTTTTTGTTTAAAATTTGTACTGCAAATTCCACATTTTTCGGTCTTCCCTTATCTTGCATGTTAACATCAGGCTCACAAGAGCAACCCGCCTTTCCATCTACGGATAAAACTCTTCTGCTTTCTCTAAAAACCTCAGGATGTCTATAAATCCTAACAAAAAAAAATCACAAGACTCATGTCTTTAAAGAGGAGGGAGATAAAACTTGCTTTTCACTCAAAAGTTAGAAAGAAGACAGTTTGAAAATGCAGAGCCGAACACTTTGACAGCACTAAGCCGTCTAAACTTCAGACGACCTAACCGTGTCTCACAGAGTTGAGGACAGGGGGTTTGAAGTCATTTGCATGAACCATTGTACCACACAAGTTTGGCTTCTCTTTTTTTTTCTGATGAGAGCCTTTTGGCCATTTACTTCCACCCTGGCTGGCTGTTTGGAGCGGTGAATGGCCTTCACTCCAGGCCCACACAAAGAAGCCTTTGTGCCATGGCTGCACCATATTCATCATGTAATGCCTGTTAGACAAATCTGATTGGACGCTCCTGTCACTTTGATGTGTGTTCAGGGGGCGAGCGGTTTGGTGGTGGTGAATTTCACTCTCTTGCTCGCTCTCTCTTGACCTTTAGGCCTAATATAGATGGGAGGTTCGGGTGCTGTGCCGGGGATGGAGACCCTCATTATGTGCGAAAGCAATTTCATAACAAGTTCTTAAGTCGCACAAAAAGGGTTGAGATGATTGACGTTACTTTACTCTGGCCTGAACAAAACCCAGATTTGAGCAGAATAACAGATGAATGTGCCGAGTGTGGACTCAATTCAAACTATTTTAATCCTCCCCCCCCCCAACGCACACTTTATTCACCCCTCAACCCCCCCCCTTGTGGCTCTTTCACTCTTTTCAGCGCTCTATCCTTTTTTTGCCCGGCATTCCTGATTTTCAGGGTAATTCCACACAGACAGAGCTGCTAATTAAGTTCATTAAAGCAGCGGCTGCTAGACTTCTGATAGTGAGCTTATATCTGTGTAATGACTGGTGGAGCTGGAATTGGACCCATGGGTTTTTTGTTCACTGAATCGGCTGAAAGATGAACCAGGGGGTCTGTTTGGTCTGGCTGTTTTTGCACTAGGTGCTGCGCTCGAGAGGAATCTTTGTGGTGCGTTCACACCGGACGCGAATAGCGCGTCAGGCGCGAGTAATTTCAATGTGAAGTCAATGCAAAGATGCGAATGAGGCGTAGAGTGCCTAAAAGCAGGTATATTCGGGCGTCAAGTTTGCGGGAATTGAGCGTCTGGCGCGTTACGAGCAAATGATTTTATGGTGCTTTTTGTGCATTCACACGTTTGACGCGAATTCGCGTCTGTCACCCGAGTTGAAAAATCTGAACTTCTGCGTCAATTCGCGCCGCGTTAACCAATCAGGAGCTTGCTTGCTTCACGTGGCATAAAGTGACATAGGATTATGATCGCTCCGATGCGGGACAGCAGGTCATCAAACTGGGCGCGGGACAGGCGGAAGTACCGCTGAAAGCGACCGTCATCCAGGCGCAGCTCCTGGAGCAAAAACACGAAACTTTCATTGAAAAACACGCCAAACTTTGTTCGCCTCCGAAGGGTCTGGTGGACCCAAATACGGCGACGATGATCCCTACGCCACCGTTCTGCTCTCCAGAGGAAATACAGAGCGGTGACTCTCTCGATAAATGATCTATCAACATCACACATCTTGTGAAAAGATGGCCGCCAACGGGTTTCGAAACTTTTGAAACTTTCGCCTCACACGCGTCAATTTCGACAATTTTCTGTATACTTTAGCCCTCCTAAATGTCCACCCAGCCCATCCACTAAAAATTCGCAATTAACTTCGTAATATGTACACTAATTCGTGACCGCCTCAGTCCGCTTTAAAACTCATAAAACGGCGGCATGCTTCGGCTTATCATCCCTGTATTTTAGTCTGCATTATTCCTTCTTCAATCCCCAGCGTCAAAAGCAGAGGACAACGTGTGTGCATTTATTGATAGATTGTTATCTATTAATATCTGTGTGTAGGTCTTTGTCATAAATGCAGTTTACATAATATGATGTGGGAATAATTTTTCCCCCTTTTTTTGAAATTCCTTCTAATTCCTTCTCAAATCTAAATGTCATGAGACTTTGTGACTTTTCCTTCTCTTGCTGTACTTCATACTTCAGTGCAATAAAATGCCTAAAAATGTGTTATAATGTTTATTTGATTATAAAAACAAAAGCAAAACACAATAAAATAACTGTAAAAGAGAGTGGAAATGGCAAATGAACCAATGAGTGGTCCTCTGCTGTCATCTACTGGTTATAGTGGTAATTTCATGTAATTTTCATGTTAAAAGTGTTTGTTTTCTTTGTACAGAGAGCCTGGCCTCTCTCCATTGACAAAGCGTTAACTTCCTTGTACTCTGTTGAAGTTTAAAACTAGTTCTGTCAGGACAACTATCGTCAAATATGATTGACAATTAGCATACAGTTTGGATTGGCGGTATGGTTCCGTTCTGGGCGAGAACTCCCGCCGCATCCACGCAGCCTAGCATGGAGAAGAGCAGCAATAACCCCCCTTAGGGTAAACAGAACATGACCAACATGAATGTATGCAAATATATTTAATTCAAGATTTTAAAGTACTACATAATTCGAGAATTTATTCTGATTCAAGGGGAATCAGAATGCCAAATCCTGACTGGCGAGAGGTGGAGCTGGGGATGGAGGAGGGTAATTCGCTCATGAGAAACGCGATCGCTGCTGATAATACTGAAGGACTATATATATATATATATATATGTATACAGTGATAGGCGTCGTATTCCTATAGGTAGATGTGGATCAGATGAGAGTCAGCTGATGCGAGCTTGACTAACGTGACCTGCCAGAACCAACGCTACGCTTGATTGGATCTGGCCAGAGCCTCTCTGGATCTGCCATAACCAATCGCTAACGTTTGGTCGTGACGAAACTTCAACTCAAACTAGCGCACGACCTCAACGTCATCGTTCTCAGCCACTCCCTCTGTTCGCTGATTGGACCGGAGAAAACTACTGGAGAAAACCCGCGAATATACCGCAAACCCAGATGTAGTACTGAAGGAAAATGAAAACTGAAATACAATTTCTGAAATAAAACGTAAGGTCAACAATGTCAGGGTGCTACAAATATCCTGATTTCATAACTAAGAAAAAAGCCTCATTAAAATAATTAAATTATTGAAAATAACTCATTTGGCATGCTTTTTTTGTGATGATTTCTTATAAAATATTATTGTTTCTCTTGAAATGTCAGATAATTTGATATGACTCCACAAAAACATATTTATGTTTATCATGTTTGAGATGTGTACACTGACATTTAAATGAAAGTCATTCAATTGAAACTTTCATTGAAAATGGTGTAAAAGTTTTCACTGGCTGTCAAAGTCCCCCAAAACCAACATGAACACAAAGAGTGCAGTTCTGGAAACTTGGTGCATGTGTTTAACATTTTCCTTTTCTTTATCGTGAACACTCCAGTATTTTATGAAAGCCCATTTCTGCCACAAAATAAAAATATATGCTTTTGTAAATCATAATTATGACATAAAGAGATACTAAGAGATACTAAGTTATAGTTACAGGATAAAAAGTTAAAATTATGAGATATAAAGAAATTATGACAGAAAATAACTTAGTATTTAACGATTTTTTTTATGTCATAATTACAAAACAGTTACAGTTGCTAACTCTATAACTGATTTAGTTGGCTTGGCACAGTTTCCAAAACATAGACATTTCTCAAAACGTTTAACACATTTGACACATTTGTTTTCAGCAGATTTCTTAAGCCCTAATTTTGCACAGTTTTAATTGTTGCACAAACACATAATATAATTAACTCAAGCATCAAAATGGGAACTCAAGTAATACACATTTATCCATGAATAAACATTACAGTAAGTAGCAAAACTGATGACACAATCTCAGGATAATATAGAAAGGAGCAAAGGTGATTATGTGCTTTTGAAAATGCATCCTAACATCTGTTTTTAAAAAAGTTTTTCACAATTGCTAAGACACGAAACCCCATTCTCTGAAACAAATTCTTAAAGGCCTAAAGACGTTTGTCGAATAAATCACTGTTTCTGTAAAACCTTAAACAAGTTCAGGCAGTTCTGACACCAAATCTCATGCACTCTTTTTTGCAAAACTCTAAACACATTCTCACTCACTAAAACACATTCTCACTCACTAAAACACATATACGCTGGTGTTGCAAAATAATAAACACGAGTGACGAAAGTTGAACCCAAAATTCAACATTTACACACACTGGTTTACGCTCAAAACTGTTCACACTCGTTTCTAATGATGTGATCAAACCAACTGTACACTCGCTGTAAGAGTGCACAGCACAGACACACTGAATGTTGATAGAAAAGAGGCAGATGAGGAAGAGTGGCGGATGAGGAAGAGGAGGATGAGGACGAGAAAGAGCAAGGTGAGGAGTG